>NC_064817.1:30660271-30689751 GCF_023721935.1 Panthera uncia
CTCTCTCCCCTTCTCTCTCTCCCCTTCTCTCTCTCCCCTTCTCTCTCTCCCCTTCTCTCTCTCCCCTTCTCTCTCTCCCCTTCTCTCTCTCCCCTTCTCTCTCCCTCTCCCCGTCTCTCCCTCTCTCTCTCCCTGTCTCTCTCTCTCTCTCTCTCTCTCTCTCTCTCCTCTCCCTCTCCCTCTCCCTCTCCCTCTCCCTCTCCCTCTCTCCCTCCCTCTCCCTCTCTCCCTCCCTCTCTCCCTCCCTCTCTCCCTCCCTCTCTCCCTCTCCCTCTCTCTCCCTTTCTCTCTGTCTCTGCCCCTCCTGGGATTCTCTCTCTCTCTGCCCCTGACTCATTTGGGACCCCCCCCCTCAAAAAAAAAAAAAAAAAGAAAGAAAGAAAAAGGAAGAGATGAGGAAGGGAAAAAGGAAGGAAGACAGGAACTCATGGTCAGTTCTTAATTATTCTATTGGGTACCATTTATATGTGAATTCATGGTATAGCTACATGCCATTTCACTAACCCTGATATAGTAAGCTAGATTCCGTAGTAAACATATTATTTTCACTTAGGATAAAATTATCTTACATGAATACAGTTGCAAGATCCTTTTTTTAAAAAGTGTATTTATTTGTGTTGAGAGAGAGAATGAATGAATGAATGAATGAATCCATCCCAAGCAGGTTACACACTGACAGTGCAGAGCCCAAAGCAGGGCTCAAACTCACAAACTGTGAAATCATGACCTGAACTGAAATCAAAAGGCGCTTAAATGACTGAGCCACTCAGGAGCCCCAGATATAAGACCTTTATCCAAGGTGCTTTAAAACTCTTTTGTCCTGCTTTTCTATTTGGAAATATATTCTAACTTTACCATAGATTTTCTGATCTCCAGTTCTCTATTTTCTTTCTATTCTTCACTTTTTTTCCTTGGTTTTTTGAACTGAACACCTTAAAAACATATTACAAATTTTGGATAAGGTAATAAACCATGTCACTCTTTCACAGGAAGAAAAAGGACTTAATTTTGCATTACTTAATTCAGAATTTCGTATTTCAAATTTCTTTTTCATGAGCGCTCCTTTGCAGAGAAGTTTGATATTTCATAGATTCAGCAGAGCATGGAATTGGTGTGGGATAAATGTTATAGTGGTAACAGGTCAGAAAAGCAAGAAACAAAATATAATTTTGTAACATATGCATGTAAGACAAATAAAACATTTTATGAAGCTCTATGTATTAATTTGTATAAAAGAGACATATTTCCAAGGAATCCTGTCATCAGTCTTCCCCTGTGAGGTTAGTCCTTTCTGTTTCATTGTCACATAGATCATTTTGTCATTCCACTTAGTAGTCTGAGTAGAGTTTTTCCCCTGTAATAACTTTTGGGTTAACTTTCACATTTTCTGGCTTCATGATATATTATAGACATATTGAGACAAGGGTATTGGATCATTTTTATCAGTGTTTCCTGTATGATATGTGTATTTTCTGGCAACACTGACAATGAGGGTTTAGGGAGGCAATCTGTTAACTCTTCTGATTAATGATGCCCCCACCCTTAGGTTTCCTTCATTTCTTATTGTATGCCATCAGTCTTGATGTGAATTTTGACAGGCACATCACAGTACTCTGCCTGATTTTCCTGAGTGGGCTGCTTCCTTTCTGCAAACTCCCAGATGTTGGCTTTGTTGCCAACCGTGGCTGACATTAATGCTGGCACTCATGATGATCCTTGGTGATTTCTGCAAGATTTCATAACACTGGGGGGCAATACCAATATCCAGTGGGAAAAAAGTGGTACCTATTAAAGAGCAAAGGGGATTGTTCTTCCTCAGAGGGCAGACCTTAATGTTAATACCTCCCAATAGAATAATCAATTTATGGGGCGCCTGGGTGGCTCAGTCGGTTGAGCATCTGACTTTGGCTCAGGTCATGATCTCGCAGTCCGTGGGTTCAGGCCCCGCGTCAGGCTCTGTGCTGACAGCTCAGAGCCTGGAGCCTGCTTCAGATTCTGTGTCTCCCTCTCCCTCTGCACCTCCCCCGTTCGTGCTCTGTCTCTCTCAGTAATAAAGAAACATTAAAAAGAAATAATCAGTTTATGACAGGGTTTCATCCTATCAGGGAATGATCCTATCATTCCTATCAGTATTGGAATTGGGTTTAAGATTATAGCTCGTTGGCTTCATACCAACATTTCAGAACTCAGATGTGGCTGCAAGGATTCTCTCAAAGCTGGAGAGAATGTTTTGGCCTCTCAGGTAGCTGAGTGTGATGTCAGGAATGTTAACAGCAAAGAGCGTTCCAAGCAAAGCATTTGCTGTTTTATATATCTAACCTAAGAGCTAAAGTGGAAGCCGAAGCACTAATATCCAGAGATGGAGGAGTCAAGGGGCCGCTGCCGCCGTTTGCTGCTTCTGATGGATGCCATTACTGATGCTCTACGATCATTGAAGTGGCAATGGCATGTTATGGGGCTTTGGTAGCATTTTAGTTGTGTCACTCCTGTCACATTGAATAAGTCATTTACACCTCTTAGGGCCTCAAGTTCATCATGTGTAAAACATGACCTAAAAGTCTTGCCTTTTTTTTTAAGTGTATGTATATATGTATGTATGTATTTAAGTAATCTCTATACCCAACTTGGGGTTCAAACTCACAACCCCGAGATCAAGAGGCACATGCTCTTCTGACTGAGCTAGCCAGGCACCACATCCCTGCCTTTTTACATAAGTATCATGAAGAGTAAATGGAGTAATTATGCAAACACATTTTAGGAACAGTGAAGTATTATAAAAATATAGTGTGTTATTATCCGTTTGCTCATTCCTCACCCATTCAGTATTTACTGAACATTCACCATGTGCCTCTGGAGTTGTTGACACACTGGGTTTTGTGAATAGAAGGGATGGGCAATTGAGGGTAGCTGACTAAAGAATACTTGAGGATTTCATCCTTGATGAGCATAACTAGGTTCTATAAATGGAGCCAAGGATAACATGTATTTTTAATGAGTGAAGCTTGTTAATGAAGTCCTTGAGGGGCGCCTGGGTGGCTCACTCTGTTAAGTGACTGACTTCAGCTCAGGTCATGATCTCAAGGTTCGTAGGTTCAAGCCCCGTATCAGGCTTTGCGCTGATGGTGCGGAGCCTGCTTGGGATTCTTTCTCTCCCTCCCTCTCTTTCTGCCCCTCCCCACTTGCTTTCTCTTTCTCTCTCTCTCTCTCTCTCTCTCTCTCTCTCTCTCTCTCTCTCAATAAATAAATAAATAAGCTTTAAAAAAATAATAAAGTCCTTGAAGGTCTCAAACCAGAAAGCTCACTCTGCTCACTCTGGAGGATATTCAAAGAGTATGGTGTCTCTGGTTCACATGGGAGTGTGCATTTCTCTTACGTTGTTCTTTCTTTACATGAGCAAAGGATTTACATGATAAGTTTGGACAAGGGTACATTTTATAAGTTCTGTGAGGGAACACACCTCAAATCATTTAAGAAGAAACTCTCATGTGGAAGGAAACATAGTAGGACTTTTTCTGTTATGGAAATTTTGCACATTTTTATATTTTAATCCTGCCATTTGTATCTTTTATAGATTACATGCCCATGAGAGCTTTTATTAAATTGCTGGCAAAGTTAAACATAAATTTTGGTGGTGGGGCCCCTGGGTGCCTCGGTCAGTTAAGCATCTGACTCTTGGTTTCAGCTCATGTCATGATCTCACTTTCAGGGGTTCAAGCCCTGCGTCAGGCTCTGCGCTGACAGTGTGGAGCCTGCTTGGGATTCTCTGTCTCCCTCTCTTTTTCTGCCCCTCCCCTGCTTGCACTCTCTCTCTCCTTCTCAAAATAAAAAAATAAACTTTAAAAAATAAATAAATTTTGTTGGGTACTTGCACTTTGCTGGTCATCAAAATGTATTGAAGAAATCACTTGGTGGCTCAATTAATTGGATCAACATTCTGTATTCATGACTGAAAAGTGGACCTATTATATAAGCTCTTTCTTGACACAGAATTGTCCATTTTGTAAAAGATTCAAAAAGTAAAAAATGTCATTAAGTAAAATCATTTTCACACTGCTTGTAACACTGAATTAGCATAGATCCACCAGGAAGCAATTTGTTGTATTAATAAAGCTGAAGGACTTTATATATTTGTTTAAGCATTTAAAATTTTTCCTTTGACGGTATGATGTGATTCATTGCATACAGGAGAGAGCAGAATGAGCTTATACATGCTCACTTCTTTTGAAAAGAATATTTGAGATTTTCACTAACATATATTTTGTAAGATAAGTAATAGCTTACACATTTACTTATAATTCAAAAAAATAGGTTCACATTTTTTCTCCTACCCTGTCTCTAGTCACATTAACCCACACATCATTCAAAGTCACCAAGAGCAGCAAATGTCACTTTCTTCCACAGTTCTATCTATATCAGGGGGAAATATATATATGCATATTTTATGGTATGTATGGTATATCCCGTGTATGGTATATCCATATAGTGCCCATCCTTTCTTTTTCCTGCTTTTTTCCTTTTTTTACCTAAAACAAGTTGGAGATTGCTTCATATAAGTACATGATGACTTATTCTTTTCAATGATATTTTCTTCTATGAATGCACAGTAATTTACAGATCCAATCCCCTATTAATGAACATTTGTCTCCAGGTTGCTATTATAAACTATGCTACAGCAATAATCTTGTGGAGGGGAACCTGCATGGCTCAGTTGGTTAAGCATCCAACTCTTGATCTCAACTCAGATCTTGCTCTCAGGGTCATGAGTTCAAGCCCCACAAAGGGCTCTGCAATGGGCATGAAGACTACTTTAAAAAAAAAAAAAAAGAGGGGTGTCTTGGTGGCTCATTTGGTTAAGCATCCAACTTCACCTGGGGTCAAGATCTTATGGTTTGTGAACTCAAGCTCCATGTCAGGCCTTCTCTCTCTGCCCCTCCCCTGCTTGCTCTCTCTCTCTCTCCCTCCCTCTCTCAAAAATAAACATTAAAAAAAAGAATAGTCCTGTACATGTATGATTTTCCAAGAATGCATACAAGTATAACTTCAGAATAAATTCCTAAATGTAAAATTGTTGATTCCAAGGATATGCGCTTTTGCAATTTTGATAGTTTTTGTCAGATTTGTATTCCCTTCCCTCTCTCATAATCACAGGAACATTCATCAATTTATTCTTAACCAATATATTCCATTTTACCTCCGTTTCAAAAGTGTGCATAGCTAATTGACAATGATGTGAAACTTTCATTTTTTAATGTTTGAGTAATTATATGTATTGTCAGTGGTTCATTTATATATGGTTCATTTGTAATGCCAACACCGCTCATTGAAAAGTGAAAACAAAATTCAGTAAAAAATTCTTTAAAAAATAAAGAAGGACATCTGAGAACCTATTCTGGTAGCTACTGTGCCTTCACCAAATTGATTGGCTAAATCAGAGATCATTTTAGTTTACCTATTAAAAAGTAACTCAAATATTCTTGTAGAATGCAAAACATTTACCTGATCAAATGTTGCTACCTTTTACTTTTATTAAATCAGTTCTTTTCTTGTTTTTTAACTTTATTTATTTACTTTGGGGTGGGGGGGTGGGTAGCAAGGGGAGGAGAGAGAGAGAATCCCAAGCAGGCTCCATGCTGTCAGCACAGAGCCCAGTGCAGGGCTTGATCCCAACAACTGTGAGGTCACGACCTGAGCAGAAATCAAGAGTCAGAGGCTTAACCAACTGGGTTAGCCCCAGTCAGTCCTTTATTTTCTGTGACTGCTTTTATTCCTTGTATATGGAATAGATATTTGTTTGTGAAGTAATATATACAAAAATATTTGCCCAAAGCAATCTGAGTTTGAATCCTCTATGCTGATGAAATTTGAACATTAGTTGTATCAGTAATTAAGTTGTTCAATTTTTTTTTTAATTTAGCCTCCCCAAAACACCTTTCTTTGAAAGAGCACAAGCAGGGGAGATGCTGAGAGAGAGAGAGAGAGAGAGAGAGAGAGAGAGAGAGAGTGTGAGTGAGAGAGAGAGAGGCACAGGGACAGAGGATCTGAAGTGGACTCTGCACTGACAGCAGAGAGCCTGATGTGGGGCTTGAACTCACGAACTGTGAGATCATGACCTGAGCCGAAGTCGGATGCTCAACTAACTGAGCTACCCAGGTGCCCCCCCCCCCCAAACCCCTTTCTTATGTGAGGAGATATCTTAAAAGAAATGCCAGCAACAGTGCTTGAAATGCACTGGGGAATATTTTTATCAGCTAACCTGTCAGGAGGTAGCTTGTGTAATAGGGTGTCTTCAAGGAATCATGTCTCATTCTGTGTTCCTACTCCATGATCCTTTGCTCATATTTCAGCCATGAAGCAGGAAGAAGAACCAAAATCTTTTTACTCCCAAACCTTTTCCCTTGCTCTCTTCTTTTGAAGACTTTATATACATCTCATTGATCTCCAGAATTGCCTCTCCTCTGGCCACTGGCTGAAAGAGAAGCAAACCAGCAGCTAATTTAGCTTTCCAGTTTTTTTAGTAAAGGAAGGCAAGGGAGAAGGGGTTGTAAATGGCTTCTGAGTAGCCAATCCACAATTTCTGCTGCTGTGTGTTCACCTGTTAGAGAAAGTTCAAAGCACTTCTAATAAATATTTTGAGAAGGACTAGTGCCTTTGGGAAAATTGCAGGGTAGCAAAATCTTTTAATGTACTGTGTGATCTTGGCCAGGGAAAGATTTTCATGTGATTTTGTTACCCTTTTGCGGCAGAAATGTGAGAAAGTTCTCTGGCTCAGATCCCATATTCTCTCAGGCTTTACACTAAGGCAATTTGTACCATAAGTGTGTATTTTTGTTTCTTAACTATCAAAGGTGTAGACCAGGTCCCATGATGCCACTCTTTTCAATGAAGCAAAGATAGCTCATCTGAAATATGGAGGTCATTTAAGACTCTGTCCTAGACAATTAGATGTGATTCTGTGAAAAGAATTCACACTCTCAGAATAGGGGTACTTTGAGAAGAAAAGCTTAAATTAGTTGTCATTCATTACTTTAGAGATGAAATAAAAAATGAATTCAACTAACAGTTTTCTGAGGCCCAACAATTTATTTTTTTCTAAAGTGCTGTTGTTTTTTTTTCTCTCAATTTTGCCTGCTGACTGTGTTGGGATATACTATGCTGGACTTGTGTCTCCCATTATGTTATATGATGTGACCCAACAGAAGGCCTGCATTGCTGGCTTGTACTTCCCCTTGGATCTGCCAAACCTGTGACAATTTATTCTTTGTCAGTCATGACTTCAAACGGACCTATATGTGCAAGGTCCACATATATACCACCCCCTGCCACACACACTGCCATATGTATGGAAATCAGAGTGAATTATGAGAAAGCATTTGATACAGTATTTTCGTAAATTGTCCTAACATGTTTGATGAATTCTGAGGTTTCATCTTCTTTGAAACCAAACCATAAGCTGAAGAGTGAGGAGGGGACAGCTCTTTCTCAGAGTAGAATTCTAATTAATAATTGGCTCAGGAATGATGAAAGTAGAAAATATCCACTTCTTGGTCAATCCCAGATAATCCTTATTGGATGTTAAAATTAATAGGACAAAGTATGACAGTAAACACGATATTTGCCTAGTCTCAAAGTACCTCCACACAAGATACATATTAGTAAAAAGGGGAAAATGGTAACTTCACAGTAAAGAGACCTGACAGACACCACCTTAATGGAGGGATCAAGATTAGCATTGCCAGTAACGAGACATACTCTCATCCTGCCCCTCCTTGTGACAGGATGCACTGAGAAGGTCCAGCATCCCGTCTGACATCCTGATGGCTCTCTACAGCCTTCCCTCTGGAACCCTGGATTCCTTCACTTCTTTTGCCAAGGTGACCTCCAAGCTCTGATACCTTCTTGGTCTATCTAGTCTCAAGGCCATTTCTCCAGGAAATTTCTAGGTGCATTCTTTGTTCAGAAGGCTGAGCTAGTATAAGGAAGGATATAAAAAGAATAAGACACTGTAGCTGGCCTCCCTGCCAGGCTGTCCCTCTTCGTCAGAATTACCTACCTACCATCCGGTGGGGAGCCAACCACCCGTCCTTGCCCTGGCACAGCCTTGGACACCATGCCCTCCTTTCTCCCCTTGAGCTAAAAAGCATTCACCTTGAAACTCCCCACTCAGCACTAGAGAAGTTCCGAGGCCAACTCTCATACCTGTAACAGTAAATTAGCTTATCCATTGCAACGCTGTTCTTTTGGCCTCTGAAAGCAGATTTTGCCAAACCCATTGTAAATTTTCAGGGCTCTGTTGGGGGTGAACAAAAATATAATTTCTCTAATATAGGAATGAGGCAGTGTTGCCAGATGCCATTTTAAGAATCCTGCATAAAAAGCTTAGCTACTGATAACTCTGCCTGCTTTGTCCCAGCCGAAGAGGAAATAAAAGCAGAACAGGAGGTGGTAGAGGGCATGGATATCTCTACTTGCTCCAAAAATCCTGGCTCCACCAAGAGAAGAGCCCAGAAAAGAAAGTTCCCCAGCCTTCCACATTCTTCCAATGGCCACTAGCCAGAAGACACATCAACAAGTCCCAAAGAAAAGAAAAAGAGGAGGGGCGCCTGGGTAGCTCAGTTGGCTGAACCTCTGACTTAGGCTCAAGTCATGATCTCATGGTTTGTGAGTTCTAACCCCACATCAGGCTCTGTGCTGTCAGTGTGGAGCCTGCTTTGGATTCTCTCTCCCTCTCTCTCCCTGCCCCTCCCGCTCTGTCTCTCTCTCTCTCTTAAATAAACTATAAAAAAGACAGGAATGCCTGGGTGGCTCAGTCAGTTAAGTGTCCAACTCTTGATTTCGGCTCAGGTCATGATCTCACAGTTAGTGGGATAGAGCCCTACATCAGGCTCTACACTGACAACATGGAACCTGCTTGGGATTCTCTCTCCCTTTCTCTCTCCTTCTTTCCCCCCACCAAAATAAACATTAAAAAAAAAAAAAAAAGAAAGAAACCTGGCTAACTGAACAATAACAGTAAGGAACAGTCAGAACTAAGAGATGGTCCATTTTAGTATATGAAGCAGCCACTCACCACAGACCCTGTTGATGTTGTACCACAGGATGGACACAATGATTTCTGCTGCTGGGTTTGTCAGCAGGAAGGCCAAGTCCTTTGCTGTGAGCTCTGTCCCCAGGCTTATCATGCCAAGTGTCTGAGACTGACATCAGGACAAGGAGGACAGACTTTGTGCAGAATTTCTGAGTGTGAGAGAAGATTACAGTAGTAGAATACATTGAGACTCAGGGTGAAGCCATGACAATGCTCTCCATCCAACATTCACCCTACCTGCTCACGTTTGCCATTCAGAAAATGAGACAGCCAAGGACAGATGCATTCCAGAAGCCTGTTCCCTTGGAACAGCATCTTGACTATGTGAAAAGCATTTTCCATCCTATGGACCTTTGTACATTGGCAAAGAATGCTAAAAATAAAATGTATGGCCGCACAGCAGCTTTCCTGGCCAAGGCAAAGTAGATTTTGCACAATTGCATCATTTATGATGGAGGAAGTCACAAACTGATGCAGATAGCAAAAGTACTCATCAAAATCTGTGAGTATGTCATGAATGAAATCAAAGTATGTCCCGTAGGTATCTAGCTGCTTGCAAAAGATGAGATAACTGGTTTTATGAGCCTCGTAGCAATCCACATCTTTTGGTCTGGGCAAAACTGAAGGGGTTCCATTCTGGCCTGCAAAAGCTCTGAGGGAGAGAGATGGATAGGTTGATGCTCATTTCTTTGGACAACATGACAGGGCCTGGGTTCCAACAAATAATTGCTACTTCATGTCTAAGTAAATTCCTGTTTCTGTGAAAAAGACAAAATGCATCTTCAGAGGTACCTAGCTGGCTCAGTCGATACAGCAAACAACTCTTGATCTTGGGGTTATAAATTTGAGCCCCTCATTCGGTGTACAGATTACTTAAAAATAAAATCTTTTTATTTTTTGTATAAAGTTTATTTATTTTGAGACAGAGCGAGAGAGAGAACACGCACAAGTGGACAGGGGCAGAGAGACAGAATCCCAAGCAGGCTCTGTGCATCAGAACAGAGCCCAACAGGGCTTGATCTCATGAACAGGGAGACCATTGCTTGAGCCAAGATCAAGAGTCTCACACTTAACCATCTGAGCCACACAGACACCCCAAAATCTTTTTTTAAAAAACATCTTCAACAGTGAAATGCAAGAGATGGAAGTGTACACAGAGAACATCTGCAGGAATTTTAGGGATTTTAATTACTTTTCCTTATGTAAACCCTATAGGCCCAACAGCCAACCAAATGCTGCTCGACACCAACAACCCTGGCACCAGCACCACCAAGATAGACAAGCAGGAGAAGGTCAAGCTCAACTTTGACATGACAGTGCCCTCCAAGATCCTGATGAGCAAACCCATGCTCAGCAGGGGCACGGGCCGCAGGATCTCCTTGTCAGAAATGCCACACTCCCCAATGAGTACAAACTCTTCTGTGCACACAGGCTCTGACATGGAGCAAGATGCTGAGAAGAAGGCCACATCAAGCCACTTCATCGCCAGTGAGGAGTCCATGAACTTCCTGGACAAGAGCACAGCTTCACCAGCCTGGGCAAACATGACACAAGCCAGAGAGTTTACCTGGCAGTCCAAAACTGTCTCTCCTAAAGCATCAATGCCACTCACAACAAAAACAGATAAAAAGTCCACCACAGAAAGCACCCTGAATCTTAACTTGGTTTGAAGCAATGCCGAGATGGACCTAGAGGAGCTGAGTGAGTCGGTCCAACAGCAGGTGGCACCTGTTCCTGTCATCTCACACAACTGGACATAAATGAAATCTCAGATGTTTACATGGCTATATAGCACAGCGATTCAGAAGATTCTGGGAGGTCAGATAGTAGCAATAGTGTAATAGTGACAATGAGCAGAAGTCCAAGAATGAGCCAGAAGATGCAGAAGACAAAGAGGGTAGTCGGATGGGCAAAGAGCCATCTGCTGTCAAATAAAGCTCCAACTGGCAAACCCAGTGGAGACTTAGGAAGAGCTAAAAAGCACCTGACCAACCAGTGAGGAAGCAGATCCAGGCTCAAAAAAAAGGGAAGTCCTCAGCCTGAGAAGGACTTTTCAGAAAAAGTGAAAGCCTCTGGAGTCCCCCGGTGACTCATTTGGTAGAGTGACCAACTCTTGATTTCAGCTCAGGTCATGATCCCAGGGTTGTGGGATCGAGCCCCGTGTTGGGCTCCACACTGAGTGTGGAGCCTGCTTAAGATGCTTGCTCTCGCTCGCTCTCTCTGCCCCTCTCCCCTGCTCACTTGCTCTGTCTCTAAAATAAAAAATAACAAAAAAACAATGAAACCCTTGCCTCATCCCATAAAGGATAAACTGGAGGTAAAAGATGAGATGGATCCCCAACAGTACATTTGGGCCTGGACTCCGATTCAGAGAGTGAACTCATCATACATTTAGGAGACCATTCTAAGAGAGGGACAAAAAAATAAGATAGAACCCAAATAACCATCTCCCAAGCAAGGTGAAAGAATCTGTAACAGATTGACAAGAATATATAACCATAAAACAAAATGAAAGTAAAGAAGTCTGTACAAGATGAAGGTGGAATAGTAAGGTGTGGGAAAGTGTATGCACGGAAATACATACTGTTTCAGCCTTTAGAGTAAGCAAAGTTGGGCTTTCATTTTGCCTGTGAGCTTCCCAATAGCCAAGGCAAACAGGAAAATACAGTCCCTTGAAAGATCTCATATTTTTTCAAAAAAATAAAAAATATTCCAGCTGGAAAAAAAAAAGGAATAAGACCATTGAGCCTCCACAAGTTCAGAGCTTGGCCAAGGATGTATAAATATGAGCACGTAAACATATGACAAATGTAACTAAGTTCTGTGATGTAAGTAGAAGCAATATCAGCACAGGGCTGGGCCTAGAAAAGTAAGCACTTATCATCATGACTAATAGACTTTCTCAAGATCCTGTGTATCAGTTACATTGTACTGATAGTATTAGAAAATCAAGGATCAAAGAAAGTCACTCAGATGTCAGATGACAGTGAGTGACAGAAGTTAGGGTACCATTTCCCCAAGGGTGAAGGAAAAACATAGAAGAATGTGAATTAAAGATCAGCAAAGAGAATGAATATAGTACACAAAGAAATTCATCAATTTGTCATTAAGTAGAGGAGAGACTGTGATATAAAAATGATAAAAGAAGCACTAGTAATATCTAAATTAAATTCTTTGATTTCTTCTGGGGACATTTTGTCTGTATCCTGGTCAGATCTTTGTTCTGCTTTATAGCAAATTTTATTTTTTATTTTTTATTTTTTTAAAACAAACTTTTAAATGTGTATTTTTTTAAATGTTTGTTTATTTCTGAGACAGAGACAGAGCATGAACGGGGGAGGGTCAGAGAGAGAGGGAGACACAGAATCTGAAGCAGGCTCCAGGCTCTGAGCTGTCAGCACAGAGCCCGACACGGGGCTCAAACTCACGGACCGTGAGATCATGACCTGAGCCGAAGTCGGACGCTCAACCGACTGAGCCACCCAGGTGCCCCAATGTTTATTTCTTTAGAGAGAGAGAGAGTGTGTGTGCACATGTGTGTGGGAGAGAGGCAGAGAAAGAGAGAGAAGCCTTAGCAGGCTCCATACTGTCCGTGCAGAACCCCAACATGGGACTTGATCTACAAACAAGAGATTATGACCTGAGAGGAAATCAAGAGTCAGATGCTTAACCGACTGAGCCACCCAGGCACCCCTATAGCAAAATAAATTCTGATGAGTGTTTGTTGCTTTACCCTGAACAAGTGGCTCTCTCACACTTTCTCATGCGTATCTCACAATAATTCTGGGAGATAGGTATGAGAAATACTGTCCTTTCATAAACAAGAAAGCTGAGTCTCGGCAAGGGCTGGGAGTTAGTCCACATTAACCAGGTCCAGTGCACAGTGAACCACATCCTCATATCACACTTCCTGCTCCACGGGCTGTGCTCTTCCTACACCACCACTCAACTCTTCATAAGTTAGTTGGGGAAACAAGCTGTCAGTAGTTGTGGTCTGACAGGGTTTTGATCTAGCCTCTCTGTTTAAACTTCTGGACTCTCAAGCAACCCAAAAATGAATGATAGGGGATTTCTAGTAAAACCCCAGAAAATATAGCCTTGAAGGTGGTCCCCTGGAATGGTGTTAAGGATCAGTTAGGGAGGGGCGCCTGGGTGGCTCAGTCACTTAAGGACCTGACACTTGATTTCCACTCAGGTCATGATCTCACCCTTGTGGGATTGGACCCCACATCTGGCTCTGCTCCGAAAGTGAGGAGCCTGCTTGGGATTCTCTCTCCCTCTCCCTCCCTCCCTCCCTCCCTCTCTCTCTCTTTCTCTCTCTCTCTCTCTCTCTCTCTCTCTCTCTCTCTCTCTCTTTTTACTCTCAAAATAAATGAATAAACTAAAAACAAAAACAATTAGGGAGAAGTCTTGCCAGGCCAAAGGTCTCTTCTCGCTCATGAGGGTTTCAGGAGAGTAGCCGTCTCTTTCTTCCTCCCCACCTTCCCCTCCTCTTCCTGCTCAGCGCGAATTCTGGATGCCATTGGCATTCTGGGGAATCAAGAAAGCTGACAAATGTGTTATTCTTCCTCCAAGCTGCTCATTACTTTATCAGACTTAATTTATGTAGTGAGCATGTCTTGTAGAATGGTTCTTAGATATATTCCTTTTCTGATATTCTCCAGGAAAGACAAAATGTAATTCACACGGTGCAATAGATTGTTTTCATGAGGCTGCCACGTCTTCGAAGGATGACTACAATGTGCTGCATCCTGAGAGATAGGAGAGAACAATACAGACCGGTGACAAAGGGACCCATACAAATGTCCTTTCAGAGGCTTTCACTCATCAGTCAATACCCACCTCCAGATACAATTCCATTCATCACATTAAAATGTGTAATTCCCCCCGTACAGCATATTGTTGGTGAAAACATTTCTCACAGGTGTTTGACATTGTTTACTTTTTAGTATGATATCTCCACACCTTCTTCCTTTGAGGAAGGTGTTGACATCAGGTTATTTCTTCTCAATGAGTGCACTGTCGTCAAGTGGAGGCTCAATCATACATAGACTTTCTGTAACCACTCATAATCCCGCCTTCCGACTGACTCATCCTGAAGCCTCTTGCAGTTTTCCTGAACCTCTCACTATACCTATGGAACTTTCCACAAACTATTTAGACTGTGGTCACGAGGAGGCACCAAATCAGGCAGAATGATTATGTGTGGAAAGTATCTGAAGGTTGTGTGACCACAACAGGCAACCTGATGAGCGCAAGGGGAAAAGGAAAGGACGGCATTCTGTCATTCCATGTTTCAGTTCCTCAGTCACACAACCTCTCTGGCTCGTGTTTTCTTACGTGTAGGCCCCCATTTTCCTTTATTTTATGCGTATAGAAAAGTATTTCATTTTGGAACTAGAGGCCCTCATTTCTCCCCTTCCAATCCCATCATTCTCTCTGCCATCCCCAGGGACCCCCTGTAAACTAAGTGGGACTAAGTTATTTTAACTCCTATTTCCAGATTCATCACAGATTCCTGTGGAATTTCCCTCCGTTAAGCTTCGGTTAGTAAATTAGACATCCTGCCTGCATCTGTTGAATCTCACTGAAGAGTGAAGACAACTCATTGCTGTTGGGTGGAAAATTGTTTATAGAAGCTGCAAAAACAGATTACAAGTACAAGAATGGGATATTTTAGCTCTTCTTTATGACCCATGTACTTGAACAGAATGAATAGCCTGAAAGCCTGATGACCTACATAAGCAGATTGGCATTGGCTTTGCTATGACCAGGTTTTCTCTAACCGTAGGCTCTGTACAGCTCGAGTTTGCTCCCTTTATAAGATGAATATTCCATTAGCTGCAATCTCCAGAGGAGCCATAGCAGCTTTGGGTAGTTTTTGTTTGTTTGTTTTGTTTTTTTGAGGAGTGGAGAGGGACAGGGAAGCTATCTCCCATAACACTAAAGGCACAATTCTAAGAAATAGGTATTTGATCACTGTTTTTTTGTTTTTGTTTTTTTTTTTGGGGGGGGTGGGGTTTGATCATTGTTTATTAGTTTTCTTAATTTTAATGAGGGTTTCAGGAGCCCCTCTTTCTCTCCATCTGCTCCCCTCATCTTCCTTTTCAAAATTGTCTAGTAATGTTTTTTTTTAATTTTTTTTTAACGTTTATTTATTTTTGAGACAGAGAGAGACAGAGCATGAACAGGGGAGGATCAGAGAGAGAGGGAGACACAGAATCAGAAACAGGCTCCAGGCTCTGAGCGGTCAGCACAGAGCCCGACGCGGGGCTCGAACTCACAGACCATGAGATCATGACCTGAGCCGAAGTCGGACACTTAACCGACTGAGCCACCCAGGCGCCCCTGTCTAGTAATGTTTTTAATTAATTTTGCTTTCATTTTTAAAACACAAAAACACTGTTTGATATCATTTTTATGTCATCATCTTTACAATCATACAACATTTTGAAATTGTAAAGCATATACCTGTTATTTTCTCACGAGATGAATCCATATAATTGCTTGAGTGCAATCTCATCGGCCACAATTAAACTGTACTTAGTGAATGCCCATGTACATATTTTACCCCAAAGGTTGCTACTAGTTCTTGACCCTCACCTCAAGGTCATATGTCAACCCTGCACAAACTTTATTCTAGGAAACCTTTCCACTGAATTCTCTTTTCCTTTTAACTGAAATTTTTTTTTAATGTTTATTTTATTTTTGAGAGAGAGACAGAGTGCAAGCGGGGGAAGGGCAGAGGGAGACACAGAATCCGAAGCAAACTCCAGGCTTTGAGCTGTCAGCACAAAGCCTGACACGGGGCTCAAACTTACAGACCATGAAATCATGACCTGAACCGAAGTCAAAGACTTAACTGACTGAGCCACCAAGGCACCCCTGAAATTTTCTTTTTTTTTTTTTATGTTTATTTATTTTAGAGCGCACAAGTGAGGGAGGTGCAGAGAGAGAGGGGGTACAGAGGATCCTAAGCAGCGGGCCTCAAACTCAATAACTGTGAGATAACGACTTGAGCCAAAGTGGGACACCCAACCTCCTGAGCCACCCAGGTGCCCCTCCACTGAATTCTAACATAGGCCCACCTCTGAAACCCAAAAACTTCTGAAACTGAAATTTTTTCTTAGAAATTTTGGCACACAATTCTTTAGGTGGGGTAGGGGCAGAGAGAGAAGATTCAAAGGGGGCTCTGTGCATTCAGCAGAAGGCCTGATGCAGGGCTCTAATTCATGAACCATTAAATCATAACCTGAGCAGAAGTCAGACACTTAACTGACTGAGCCACCCAGGCACCCCTGGGGTGAAACTTTTTATTAAAAAATCATAAAAAGGTTCATGTGTTTGATTTCCTGCTGGTAGAATTACATAAAGTATGCACTATCCACTTCATTATCTTTCTGAAATCTGAAATATTTTGGTTTTCAAATTACATCTGACCTAAAGGGTTTCGAGTAAGAGATTGTGGGCCCTTACACACACACACACACATGCATGTGTGGATATGTTATAGGACATAAGTTTAAGAATTTCTAGGTGAGGGGTGCTGACAGTGAGGAGCCTGTGTGGGATTCTGTCTCTCTCCCTCCCTCTCTGCCCCTTGCTCACTCACGCTCTCTCTCAAAAATAAAATAATTTTTTAAAAGATCAAGAAAGAACTTCTAGGTGAAATAAACAGATGTCTTTTTTTCTTATGTCTTTTTGACTTCCAATGTGAGGTGTAGAATGCAGTGTTTTCTAGACATATTTGAGTGAATAACTTCCTTATCAAGGAGCTTCTCCATGCCAAGTCAATAAAACTTTGCTGGAAAAATCATGTAAGAATAGACTCTCCCAGATCTGGAGGATTGCACAATGCTCTCATTTCCAACACTTGCAAAACCTGCATTTACAAGGTTATCTATTATACCCACATTGCCAAATGAATGGCCTTTATTCAATCCCTATCCTCCCTCTTAGTATTTGACATGGTTGATCACATTCTTCTTGAGACTTTATTTGGCATCCAGGACACCACACAATCCTCTTATTCTACTGTATTTTTTTTTTAATGTTTGTTTATTTTTGAGGGAGAGAGTGAGCGAGCAGTGGAGAGACCGAGAAGGAGACAGTGGATCTGAAGCAGGCTCTGCTGACTGTAGAGCTCAAACTCATGAACTGTTGAGATCATGACCTGAGCCAAAGTCCAGCACTTAACCGACTGAGCTGCCCAGGTGCCCTCCACTGCTTATTTGCTGCTGTTTCTATCTCCTTTGTTGGAATAACATCCTCTTAATCTGTAAATGTTGGAATGACTCAAAGTTCACGTCTGTAGATGTGTTCTTTTCTCTGTGTTTACTCTTTATTTAATCTAATTCCCAGGTCCCTAACCTTAAATCCTCCTATCTAAAAACCCCCAAATGTACATGTCTACCCTAAACCTCTCTGCTGATATCCAGTTTTCCAACTTTGAGGTTTAGTCTGCATTTCAATTTTACCATGTCGAGAAACTGAACTCCTGATTGCTCTTCTGTCCAAGTCTAATCCATTCCCCGGTGTTCTCCCTCTCAGGATGTTTAATTTACTAGCGATGCCCAACCAGCTCTTTGAGGCAGTGCCAGATTCATCACAAAATGCACATAAGCAAACAATGGTTCTTTTAACTTTGTAAATGTTTGGCCTTCATTTTGAGTCCCAATTCAACATGAAGGCAAAAAATTGAATTCAGCCATCACCATTATAGAATTGTCTTAGCCAAATCAATTTTAAACTCAGATGGTTAAGGATTTTTGCATATCCCTCTTTCTCTTAGGGTGGCACATATGTTCAAGGGCTCATGTAAAATAATGGCATTTTAGAAAACTCTGGAAACTGTATTGTCAGCCGATCTTCATGCAGATGTCCTCTGGAAGGCACTTGACTCACCTTTGGTCACTGGCAGCTATCTATACTGGCACCTGACTCCCAGTTCTGCCATCATGTCCAGGCTCTGTAAGTCCATCCACCTGCTGAGTGTCCTGTTTCAGGCACGAGGCCCTTTACAGACCTTCACCATCTCTCAGCCCTGATGCACCGCCTTATTGGGAGATAGGACAAAGCTAGGGAAACTTGCAGATACTATTTTGTTGACACCAGGCTGGAACACTGGCGGAAAAACCAAGCAGCACTTGGAGATCTTGGTGGATCGGAGATTTATTTAACACCGGTGGGCTCAGAGGAGACTGTTTCTCCGAAGATCTGAGCACCGAATTCAAGTGGGAAGGGTAATTTATAGTTGTCAGCTTCCACATCTGTGGGGGTTTTCGCATGCATGGCAAACAGGGCAAGAAGAACCCCCTCCAAGCTAGAGACCAGAGCTTGTTTTAGCCCCGTCGGCCATCTTATGGTATAAAACTTTATTCATTTTTGCAACAACTTCACGAGAAGCATTCTGGGTGTGATTGTCTGAGTCCCGATCTTCTGTGCTGCCATTTCTTTTTGAGAATAGCTTTTTTAAGTTTTTTTAAACCATTCTTTAACACAGGCGCACACACACACACACACACACACACACACACACACACACACTCTTCCCTCAGAAGTAATGGGAAATTTCAGACCCCAACTGAGAGAGTCACACCATCTAACAATTCTGTACCCTCCTCTGACTCTCTCTTACTCTGGCTGATTTAACTTTGTCTAATCTCCAGATTGGGGAAATGTATATTTTCATGCACTCTATTTATTTATCAATACATATTATAAACTATTTCCGGCATTTAAAATACCGGCTTTCCAGGTGCACCTGGGTGGCTCATTCAGTTAAGCGTCTGACTTCGGCTCAGGTCATGATCTCAGGGTTTGTGAGTCTGAGCCCCGTGTCGAGCTCTGTGCTGACAGCTCGGAGCCTGGAGCCTGCTTCAGATTCTGTGTCTCCTTCTCTCTGCCCCTCCCCCACTTGTGCTCTGTCTCTCTCTATCAAAAATATACAAACGTATAAAAAAAATTTTAAATACAGGCTATCCAGCTTAGATGTGAAGTTATCCAGCTAGATGTAAAGCACTATAGATTGAACTGAAGCCATCTGTATCAGGTTGAATAACTTAGCAACAAACAATGCCCAAATCTCAGTAGCTCGTTACGATAAAAGTTTATTTCTCTTTCACACCAAATGTTCAATATGGATTGGTAGGGATGGTGTTTCACTGAGGTTACTCAGGACGCTGCGCTGATGCAGGCTTCATCTCATTATATGGACTGTTATGTCCAGAATTCGTGATCCCCAAAGACGACTGGGGAGCCGAGTTTGATGCAAAAGCAAAAGAGCCTTTATTCAAGCTAGCTCGAGCTCAATCCCCTACCTGCACCGAGGCAGCGGTGAGATACCAGGGAGAGAGCGCGAGTTTCAAAAGCACAAAGGTTTTATTGGGGCCTAGGGGCAGTTGGTGAGGTAATGGCTGTGGCCTCAGCCGATTGGCTGGGGAAGGGTCGTGGCCTCAGCCGATTGGCTGGGGAAGGGTCGGAGTCCTGTTACACAGGTCGCTGGGCGTGTTTTGATCAGGAAGTTTGAACGGGTGAGCGGGAGGTTACTCAAGGGGAGGAGGCGTGGTCTAGGTGAAGGACACAGAACAAGATGGAGTCTGCCGGTGTAGGCCCGCCCTTTCAGTGTCTGTTACATTCTTAAGAGGAACCTTATGCTTGAGGGAGATTGCTCGTGGTCAGATGTTCCCAGTATTGTTTTAAAACATGTTTTTTTTCCCTACCCAGGGAACTCAGCTCCTAACCTTTCCCTCTCTGCCTTATTTTATCCTATCTTTCCCTATCATAATATTGCCAGCTGTTTTCCAAAGTGATTGTAGTAATCAATACTCCATCTAGCGATGTCTAAAAGATCACAATAATCTGGATCTTCTCCAAGTTAAACGTCCGACTTCGGCTCAGGTCATGATCTCACAGTTCATGGGTTCACTCCACACTGACCTCGCAGAGCCTGTTTGGGATTCTATCTCTCTCCCTCTTTCTCTGCCCCTCCCCCACTCACGCTTTCTCTCTCAAAATAGATAAATAAATTTTAAAAAAAAAGAAAAAGTCAAAGGTGCTTCAAGAAAGGAAGATAGCTGTTACAGTCAAATAAAAAGATCTCAGTTTCAAAGAATAAGGTCTCTTATCTTCAGTAGCTGTTGGTCAAGGGATGCTAAGCTAGACTGTGGTTTAAAGATTAATTCCAAATTAATTTAGACTGGGTTTTTTCCCAAAGAATTTGTTCTCTTTTTTCTTTCTTTTTTTTTTTTAGGGAGAGCGTGAAAGGAAGAGGAGGAGGGGAAGGAGGGAGGAGGAGGAGGAGGAGGAGGAGCAGGAGAGAGAGAGAGAGAGAGAGAGAGAGAGAGAATGAGAATGAATCTTAAGCAGGCTCCACACCCAGTGCAGAGCCCATTGCAGGGCTTCATCCAACCACCCTGGGATCATGACTGGAGCCAGACACTCAACCAATTGAACCACCAAGACACCCCTCATATTCTTAACTTTTAGTTCCTATTTGGGTTCACATCTGAAACCCTTGCTTGATGTTAAGAGGACAGAAGTGGCTGGAAAGTTATTTTGCCAGTGAGGTGGAGAGAAAGGCCAGGGCTAAGCAAAACTGGGAGACAGGCTCCATACCAGATGTTACCAATCAGTCTACATTTCTGGATTTTTCATTCCTTCTGTTAGCACCTTCAGGAAACTTAATAAAAGGACTATTGACATAGATGTGGACAAAGTTAAGAGAAATATGAAGGTGAGTTGTATGCTAAATATCTTAATAGGGGTCTGCTTTGACTCCAGAATTATCCCTAGGGTCTAGCGTAGAAAAATCATGATCTTTGGTTTGTTTCTTATTTGGTTTATTTTGCTAGATTTATATACATGCCACCTCAGAATTTTACTGGGTAATTTTCAGTTTCCGTTATTACAAGTCAGAGGAAGAATGTGGGTGAAAATAAGGGCTCAATGGGTAAGTAAATCTGATTTCTAAAATTTTACTCTGAACAAAGTATCATGCTGCTCTTATAAAAAATTAAAGATAACACACACGTTTATGGAGAAGTTTGACTGAGTCTCAATAAAAGTGTGAAATGGTGCGTTGTGTATATTTGAAGAAAGCAAATAAGCAAACATCCAGCAGAAGGGAAAGGATGGATGTAGAACACAGAAAGAGATTATATGTTACTATTTCATCTATTTGAATTCTACAAATTTAATAATGTTCAGTGGATAAAAGGAGGATAGAAAAGAAATTGGAATCTCAGAAAGAAATAAAATCCCTTCCAGCCAAAGATGATAAAATCAATATTTATCAAGCAAACAAGATCATAAAAAACTTACATGGTTTCCTTTCCTACTTAATCAGAAAAGGGTGTATTGATATTTGCTTTAGATAGTAGAAGAAAAATAAAGTTGAAATTGTGGGAGGGAAGAAGGGGTGCCTGAGTGGCTCAGTCAGTTGGTTGAGTGTCTGACTTTGGCTCAGGTCATGATCTCATGCTTCATGAGTTTGAGCCCTGCATAGGGCTCACCGCTGTCAGCACAGAGCCCACTTAAGGTCCTCTATTCCCTCTCTGTGTACATCTCCCCCACTCACACTTTCTTTCTCAAAAATAAGTAAAATATTTTTAGAAAAAAGAAATTGTGGAAGGGAAAATACTTGATTTTTCATCAGCTAATGGATTATTTCTAAGAACAAGAAAAAGCAAGTCAAAGCAAGAGAGTATATATAGGTATAGATATATAGATAGTCTTTTAGATAGATAAACCTGTAAATAGGTATTGACGTGTGTGATGTTTTGATTTGTAATAAGAAATATATATTTGGTCTTTGTCCATTTCCTGACACAGAGCTCCTAAAACCTTTGGAATTTTCTAAGTGATGGGAGCAATAAAAATGTCTTTTGTTATTCATAACAAATGCCTTTCAACCACACCTGAGTTTATGTTAATGAGGTGACTTTGGAAGCAACTAAGAATGGGGGCTAGTTGCCAAAAGAACCAACCACATGATTAGAGGTCAGACCAGTTCATCCTACCCCTGATTTCCAGGAAGGGAGAGGGACTGGAGATTAAATCAATCATCAGTGGCCAATGATTTAATCACTCTTGCTTATGCAATGAAGCTTCCATAAAAACCCAAAAGGACAGGGTTCAGGGAACTTCTAGGTTGGTGAACACATGGAGATTTAGGGACAGTAGTGCTCCTGAAGAGTACTGGTCCTTTCTGCATACCTTGCCCTATGCATCCCTTCCATCTGGATGTTCCTGAGGTATATCTTTTTATAATAAACTGGTCATTTAGTAAGTACAGTTGACCCTTGAACAACATGGATTTGAACTGTATGGGTCCATTTACAAATGCAGATTTTCTTTGATCATACAGTACTGTAGATCTATTTTCTCTTCCTTGTGATTTTCCTAATATTTTATTTTCTCTAGCTTACTTTATTATAGAAAGACAATATATGATACATATATAAAATATGTGTTATCAACTGTTTATGTTATTGGTAAGGGTTCCAGTCAACAGTAGGCTATTAATGATTAAGTTTTTGGAAAGTCAAAAGTTATAAAGGGATTTTCAGCTATGTGGAGGGTTGGTGCCCCTAAGGGTCAACTGTAAAATGTTTCTAAGCTGTTTTGTGAGCTGCTCTAGCAAATTAATCCAACCCAAGGTGGGGTTCATTGGAACCTCCAATCTATATCCAGTTGGTCAGAAGCACAGGTGATAACCTGGGTTTGTGATCGGCATCTGAAGTTAAAGTGAGGGCAGCCTTGTAGGACAGCCCTCAACGTGTGGGATCTGATGCTATCTCATGGTAGAGAGTGTCAGAATTGAGTTGAATTGTAGGGCACCCAGCTGGTGTTTGAAAATTAATTACTTGTTGGTGTCGGGGAATCCACCCCCTACACTGTAGTTGGGTAAGCAGAACCTAAATAATTTGTTGGAAAAATGTGGAAGAATGGCAAATTATACTTTATAGTAGAAAGCCAACTACTAAATGTAGAAAAAATAAATTTGGTAATCATCATGATAAAAATTAATCCAGGCAAGAATCATCACCAGATTCTAATTTTTTTAAGTTTATTTATTTATTTTGAGAGAGACAGAGACAGCCTGAGCAGGGGAGGGGCAGAGAGAGAGGGAAAGAGAAAGAATCCCAAGCAGGTTCCATGCTGCCATATGTGGAACCTGACATAGGGCTCGAACTCACAAATCACGAGATCATGACCTGAGCTGAAACCAAGGGTCAGTCACTTAACCGATTGAGCCACCCAGGCACCTCAAGAATCATGAAAAGATTCTAAAACTAGTGAATGAAAGTCCACAGTTCAATAAGGTAGTGACATCATTTGAAAGAATCTTCCTCGGGGCGCCTGGGTGGCTTGGTTGGTTGGGCGTCCGACTTCGGCTCAGGTCATGATCTCACGGTTCGTGAGTTCGAGCCCCGCGTCGGGCTCTGTGCTGACAGCTCAGAGCCTGGAGCCTGCTTCAGATTCTGTGTCTCCCTCTCTCTCTGCTCCTCCCCTGTTCATGCTCTGTCTCTCTCTGTCTCAAAAATAAATAAACATTAAAAAAAATTAAAAAAAAAAAAAAGAAAAATAGAGAAAGAAACTTCCTCAAAAAAGGAAGAAAAAGATACTATGATAGAGAGCCCTGGAAGGTGTCACTTTAACCAAGCGGTCAAAAACAACATTACCAGTCATATGCTTCCTGATATATTGCACCAAAAAGGATACATATCACTACTATAATATTGCTAACAAAAAAAAAATGCATATCATGATCTAATGAGGAAAGAAGTGATAGAAGTTCTACATAACAAATGGACTGTATTCACCAAAAATACTGATGTTATAAAGCAGGTCAGAAACTGCTTTTTGAATTGTGTACAGTTCTCCACTGCAGATTGTGCAGTCTTACTCCAGAGTCCTAGGAATCTGTATTAATAGTCTTTTATTGGGGCTTGCCATAAACTCTAAATGGTGTCTTTTAGAGAATGACCAACCAAGAAACAGCCCCTTAATTATAGAGAACAAACTGATGGTTACCAGAGGGGAGGTGGGTGGGGGAGAGTGGGTTAAATACGTGATAGGGGTTCAGGAGTGCACTTGTCGTGATGAGCACTGAGTGGTGTATGGAAATGTTGAATCACTATTATTGTACACCTGAAACTAATGCAACACTATATATTAACTAACTGGAACTAAGGTAAAAACTGGAAAAAAAAGTTGTGTCTTTTGTCAACTTTCATACCCATAATAACATAGAGTCTCCCAGATTATATGTGACAAGCAGTAGAAACACTTGGATTACAGCCTTTTCCTGAGGCAGAGCCCTTTTCTGCTCTGAACCCCACTCACAGCTGAGACCATTTTGTGTCACTCAATATATGGGCTGGAACAGTATTGCCACTTAAGGATTGTGCTTTGTGCAGAACCCCAAAGGGCATTCTAGGAATTGAGCTTTCTTCTTTGTGGAGGAATGTTTGAGATGCAATCATGTTCCCTTCACTACAGAGGAGATGTGTTGCCATATCTCAGACCACTGACCCTTAACATTTTTACCAATGGTGTGAACTCCTCTCTTTGGAATGCATTCACCTGACCAGGGCTTTCAACATATTTGCTACTTCTTACTGGTCTAGTTAGCAAGCTCTAGTCAATATGTTGGAAATTGTTGATGTTCTGTAGAATGTCCAGACAGGTAGATGTCTTCAGAGTATATGACATCAAAGGGTAGGAAATTTACTATAGACCTAGGACAGGACTGTAAACATATATTGTTATCTCTTCCCAGTAAATTCATACTATTTATAATCCTCCCTTTTGATAGAAACAAAAATATGTATTTGCCACCTCAGGGACTGCTTACCATGTACTTTGGTTGTGTTCATCTGCTCTAGCAGAGACACCACTTCTGGCACAGTAGCAACAATTGGGGATAGTAAATGTTTGAGTTTGCAGTAGTCCACTAATACAATATGGAATGTGTTTGGATTTTGAAAGTATGAGACTGACAGATTAAATGGAGATATGATAGAGACCACCAATCCTGCATTCTATAGGTGCTGCTACCCTTAGAATGTAGGATTGATTTTTACTTACTGTCTTGGTTGAGAATGGGAGTAATTTCTAAAGCTTTTGCTTGGCCTTTCATACTATCATAGCTCTTACCCTACAGACCAAGAAACCAATGTGAGGTTTGGCCAACTACCAACATTACCTATTCTAATTGCAAATTTTGCACTGTGTACCCAAAGGATTAACTGTAAGATGGGGCTGGACCAGAACTCCATTCACTCATTCATTCATTCAAAGTAAGCTGTACATCCAACATGGGGCTTGAACTCAAGACCCTGAGATCAAGAGTCACATGCTCTACTGACTGAGCCAGCCAGATGCCCCAGGACTCCATTTATTATCTGGCCATTATATGTCCTCACTCTGACTGGGGTCCATGTGATGCATTGAATTTTTGGATTCCAGCATCAGTTTGGACCCTATGTCCAACAGTCCTTGCAATGTTTGTATATTTATGTAGCCCAGGGAAGAGCTACTTAAGTAAATGAACATAGCTCTAACTGGGAAAGCACTGAAAGAATTATTGCATTCACTTGTCAACATTTTGAAGGGTCCTGCTTTCTGGGGACCAGGCCTCTCTTTCAATCCAAGAGTTATGGGTGTTAAGCTGGCTCAATTCTGGAAACTGAGCAAGGGATGGTGATTTACATTAGGTAATAAGTTTCCTAATAATCTATTCTTGATTTCTTTTGATTGTACTGATCAAAAAGAACCCTTGTCAGAGGCCCATCTATTTGGCTCTGAGAGATACTGTATTCTGCTAATCACTTTCATAACCTTCTACAGGTCAGACCATCCTGGCTGGCATTTTGATTTTTCTGCTCGAAATAATAATTTAATCCATCTGACTCTGATCATTCCATACTACCAGTTGTTTATTGTTTTAAGTTACTACCACTTCCTTTGCTATCATTAATCCAATTTTTTTAAAGATTTTATGTTTAAGTAATCTCTACATCCAACATGGGGCCCAAACCTACAACCCCAAGATCAAGAGTTGCATTCTTTACTGACTGAGCCAGCCAGGCACCCTGAGCCCAATTCTGTAATAACATATCTTACTTCCTCATCCCTTACCTACAGAGGAGAACAGCCACTAAAATTTTTAGTGGTATGATTATCTGTATTACCACCATATTTTTACCATTTGGTATAAGGTATATCCTCTGAGCCCTACTTTGAAGCATATATATCATGGTGGCTTTTCTGATATTACATAGTGTAACAAAATGGTCTAGTATGCTATGAGCATTTTATGAGGTTTTTCTAAATTTTTAAATTTTTAATTGATTTATTTTTATTTTATTTTTTTAGGGTGTTTTTGTTTATTTTTGAGAGAGAGAGAGAGAGAGAATATGAGTGTGGGAAGGGCAGAGAGAAAGAGAGACACAGAATTGGAAGCAGACTCCAGGCTCTGACCTGTCAGCACAGAGCCCGATTTGGAGCTTGAACTCACAAACCACAAGATCATGACCTGAGCTGAAATCGTACGCTTAACCGACTCAGCCATCCAGGTGTCCCTTTTTGTAATTATTTAAATGAGCATTTATTTTTATTTTATTTTATCTTTAATGTTTATTTTTGGGAAAGAGAGAGTGCACAAGTGGGGAGGGGCAGAGAATCCCAAGTGGGCTCTGTGCTGTCAGCACAGAGCCCCATGTGGGGCTCCAACTCCCAAACTGTGAGATCCTGACCTGAGCCGAAATCAAGAGTCAGACACTTAACCGACTGAACCACCCAGGCACCCCTTTAATAAGCATTTTACTACCTTCCCCTACTATCTGCAGTGTTATGTCTGGGTTTTCTCACTCAGTTATAAAGACTATTGCTTTTCCCATGCTTCAGCATATTCATACAATAGCTGTGGGTCCTTGTCAAGGTGTTAAATCCTGTATCCCAGAAGAGCTCTCACAAATCAATAAACTTTCCATTTTCTAATGTCAGGGATCAAGAATTTCTGTTCCCTTCAGAGGGCCTTCTAGCTAGACTAAGAATCAAACTGACATGAGCTAGATTAACAGGAGAAAGTAAAATTTAATAGCATATGTACAGGGAATCCACACGAACCTGGAAATTCCAAAGACAGGCAAAATGAGTATATATGTCATCCTGAACTAATGAGATGGGGGTAGGGGTCTGGGACTTCAGAGGAAAGGAATACAATTCACAGGAAATAAGAAGCAGATATTTGGTAATTAGATGTTTGCCCTGCCATACAGATGGGTCACTCAGATAAAATTTATCTCTGCTAATAACCCTTATTCTGGGAAAGATCCCCAATATAGAGTTTCCTACCTAGTTAAGGGAGGGGCAAAATTCTCTCTTGAGGCTGTCAGGTCTCAGTTGCCTTCAGCTCAGAATCATCTTCATGTCAAAGCGGCCCATCATAGGGGTGCCTGTCCTCAGCTCCTACACTAACATTATGTTCTGCCCATACTTGGTCCAGTGCCCTCTGATCACAGTCCTACACTAACTGTTATAGCTCTTGGTGGTGTATGTTGACTAGAAACTTCAGATTTCTTTACAACATAGTCTCTTTTCTTCTTTCTTTTTTTTAAATGTTTATTTTTGAGAGCGCGCGAGAGAGCATACATTTGGGATGGGGAGAGGCAGAGAGAGCGGGGGACAGAGCATCCAAGTGGGCTCTGCACTGACAGCAGTGATCCCGATATGGGGCTTGAACTCACAAACAGCGAGATCATGACCTGAGCTGAAGTCTGATACTTAACCCACTGAGCCATCCAGACACCCCTAATGTTTTTTTTAAATTTATTTATTTTGAGAGAGAGAGAGGGAGAGAGAGAGAATCTCAAGCAGGCTCCACGGTGTCAGCACAGAGCCTGATACAGGGCTTGATCTCATGAACCTTGACATCATGACCTGAGCTGAGATCAAAAGTCAGAGTCTTAACCAACTGAGCCACCCGGGTGCCCCTTCTATGTCATCTTTTATCACTTTTGGTAATTGATATTTGTGATTTTTAAAATTTAATCTAAATTCTCAAATATATTACTGAAAAGTTATTTGTAATATCTTTTTATGTGTTTTTAATGTCTTAAAGGTTTGTATTGATGTCCCTTTTTTTTTCTCTGATATTGGTAATTTTATCCCCTAACCTGACAAAACATGTTTAGTATTCATTAATTAATGTTAGATATTCCAAAAGATGAATATTTCCTTTTATTCTCCATTATATGCTTGTGTTCTATTTAATTAAATTCTACCTCTTTAGTACTTGTGAAATAATATATGTTTTCCTTATCTTCGAGTGTCTATTAAACAGTAATCTTTTTTTTTATAATTTTTTTAATGTTTGTTTATTTTTGAGAGAGAGAGCGTGACTAGGGGAGGGACAGAGAGAGAGAGAGAGAGAGAGAGAGAGAGAGACAGAATCCCAAGCAAGCTCCAAGCTGTCAGCACAGAGCCTGATGCAGGGCTCAAACTCACAAGTGATGAGATCATGACCTGAGCTGAAGTCAGACACCCAACCAATATAGCCACCCAGGTGCCCCAACAGTAATCTTTTTTTAAAGAGTTCAGCTTTTTATTGAACAGGTTACAGAAAGGATTTAGTCAAAAAGACCAAAGCCCATGTCATCATCAGACTCTTCTGATTCTTCTTTCTTTGCTTCCACTTTCTTCTCCTCACCTGGGGCAGCAGTAGTGGAAGGAGGGCCTCCTGCTTGTACAGCACTGGCTGCTGGGGCAGGTCCACCGGCCTCTACCTTGCAGATGAGACTCCAGATGTTGATGTTGGCCAGAGCCTTTGCAAACAAGCCCTGCCAGAAAGGTTCAACATTTACACCTGCTGCTTTAATGAGGGCATTGATATTATCCTCCGTGACAATCACCTCCTTATCCACTCAGCAGAATAGGTGCAGGCGAGCTCTAACATGGAGACCATGGTGCAGGCGAGTGCTGAGCAGGTGCTGCCCGGCATGGTGCTAATGGCCAGACGAAGTGAGGGGCTCACCTCAACATGGCCTTAGCTTCCTTGCTCAGAAATACTGAGTACCTTAGTGGCAGCAGAGGAAAGCTAATATAATTTTTGAGGTAGAATCCTTCCCAGTTTGTAATATATTTAAAGCAATGATAATAATATTTGCCTTAATCCACAGTTCATGTGTCTTTCAAGTTTTCTAACTAGCTGTATATATACATGTGCAGTAAAGGAGTGGTAAACGTCTATCACAGAGCTAGAAAATTCTCAGTTTGGACCCTAACTGGATTTTTTAAATTAAGTTTTATTTTAAATTATTTTACTATATTAAATAGTTATTATTATTAAATAATAAATTATAATAATTAAATTAAAATAATTTAAAAT
>NC_064817.1:30689851-30811394 GCF_023721935.1 Panthera uncia
TATATAAATCTATATTTATATAAATAAATATATATAAATAAACTATAAACAAATATATATATAATAAAATATTATAATAAACTATATTAAATAATAAATATTATTATTTAAAAAATAATATAATTTATAATAATAAATAAATTAAATTATTTATTTTGAGAGAGAGAGAGAGAGAGAATGGGCAGGGGAGAGGCAGAAAGAGAGGGAGAGAGAGAATCCCAAGTAGGCTCCCTGCAGTCAGCACAGAGCCCGACACAGGGCTTGAACTCACGAATCATGAGATCATGACCTGAGCTGAAACCAAGAGTTGGATGTTTAACTGGTTGAGCCACCCAGGCACTCCTAACTGGATTCTTTTTTAAGTTTATTTATTTTCAGAGAGAGAGAGAACATAAGGAGGGGAGGGGCAGAGAGAGAGGGAGAGAGAGGATCGAAACCACAAACCATGAGATTGTGACCAAAGTTGAAATCACAAGTCAGTTGCTCAACTGATGAAGCCACCCAGGTACCCTTAACTGGATTTCTTAATAGCTATATTAATGGACAAATTTACATATTTCAAACTCACTTTTCTTGTCTGCAAAATGGAGATAAAAACATATTCCTATTGGTATTATTGAAAGAGAGGGAACCTAAAACCCAGCCCTTTCTAGATTCATTGTAAATGTTGGCCTCATTCCATTTTTCTTTGTTTTGTTTTGTAAGTATAGTGTAGGGGAGGAAAAATAATTTTTCCCCTACCTCTGTAGGTTCTTGGCTGAGACACACTGTAATAAAACACAGATTAACAAGAGAAAAAACTAAGTTTAATAATATGTATACCTCCCATATATATGGGAGAGACCCAGAAAAACTGAGTAACTCCCAGAGATGGCCCAAGCCACTGCCTTAAATAACATCTCCAGCTAAAGACAAAAGATGTTGGAGGGGGAGAAGTAATGGGAGGTTATCAGGCAAAGCACAGTAAACAGGGTATGGTTGTTATGCATATTTAAGTCCACTCTTCTCAACTGACAAGTTTCTAGAGATTTAGTTATCCTGGTACAGAGAGAGAGAGAGAGAGAATAATTATAACTGTAGATGTCTCTTACTGAAGGGTAATTTCTACTCTTTTTTTTTCTTTTTTAATTAAGTAAGTTTTAAGTCCAACATGAACTTGAAATTGTGACCCTGAGATCAAGAGCTACATGCTCTACTGACAGAGCCAGCCAGGTGTCCCTCTACTCAGTTTTTAGAGCTCATTCTATGTCTGCTGTTTCTTAAAAATAATCAGCCTAAAATAATCCTTATGCCAAAGAGACCTATTTTGTGGACAAATTTGGCTTCCCTTCAAAGAAATTGAAATGCAAAAGTGAATAGCCCCTACAAGGTAATATGTAAATTAGCAATTAAACAAGACTATAATTCAGACTTCCTAACTCATTGTTGAGGTAGAATATTCCCTCAGGAAAATTATTTACAAAAGAAGAAAAAAACAATTAGCCATTTTTAGTGTTTGTTCAGAAGTTATCATATAGACCCTAGCTTTCACTTTTAAATATTTCCTATAAAACTAATATTTTTCCCTGTTTACACATCATTTTGCCAAAAGACTTGATTTTTTACATTGATCTTTAATCCATTTATGCCTTGATTTCAGCTATAAAATTATCTAGGTTTTGATGATCCATACCATTAAGCGAAACACAAAAAATAAACAAGAACAAATTGCATTCCTTTTTGGCAGAATTACATTTGCAATTGTCCACATTAGTATGCCCCTTTTGTTAGCTGCTAGGCGTTGTTTTAGGAAGGAAATGTTTTCATTCTGAAATGCAATTAGAAGAATAAGCAAAGAGTAATATCAGTGCTTTGCTGCCTGGATTTTGCATTTTGTGTTAAGGATTCTATAATTGTTTGAGTTATAAATTTTCACACAGTATTAAAATATTTTAAAGTGGTAATAAAACAAGGGGCGCCTGGGTGGCTCAGTTGGTTGAGCGACTGACTCTTGATACTGGCTCAGGTCATGATCCCAGGATCGAGCCCCATGTCAGGCTCAGTGCTGAGAATGGAGCCTGCTTGGGATTCTCTTTTTCTCCCTTTGCCCCCTCCCCAGCGCACACATGCTGGCTTCTTCTCTTTCTCTCTCTCTCTCTCTCTCAAAGAAAAAAAAAGATAATAAAAACAAAATACATTAATTCAAATGTATTAAAATGGTAATTGGATCCTATCAGATCTTATGCTGTCATAATAACTGATTTTTGGTTCATACCTTAGACACTTCTTTTTTGTAATTGTGTATTATGAAATTTGTAGATTTTCAGTTCTTTTTTTTTTTAATTTTTTTAACGTTTGTTTATTTTTGAGACAGAGAGGCAGAGTATGAATGGGGGAGGGTCAGAGAGAGAGGGAGACGCAGAATATGAAACAGGCTCCAGGCTCTGAGCTGTCAGCACAGAGCCCAACGCGGAGCTCAAACTCACGGACTGCGAGATCATGACCTGAGCCGAAGTCGGACACTTAACTGATTGAGCCACCCAGGTGCCTCTGCAGTTCTTTTTAATAGGAAGGAAAGAAGGGAGGGAAGCCAGAGAAAGCAAAGATAGCATGATTATATATAGTCGAGTGAAGAATAGTTACTTAATGGAAAATAGAAAAGCTCTAACCAGACGAAGTAGAAATGAATGCTGACTGATGTGAGGAACAAAGACAAAAGGAAAAAAATGAAATTTCCTTACAATGTGCAGCCCATGGACAAGTCCTTGAGGAGGGCAGAGTGACCTTCCTCTAGAAACTCAACTACCTCGAGGTTAATACTTTGCTAAGGGCAAAAGGCAATCTTAGCTAACATTAGCTCCATCTCCAGGTCCTGTAAGTCTCTAAATTTCTTAAATGTTTATTTACTTATTTTTGAGAGATTGAGAGAGAGTGCGAGTGGGGGAGAGGAGCAAAGAGAGAGGGAGAGAGAGAATCACAAGCAGGCTCTATGCTGACAGTGCAGAGCCCAATGCGGGCTCGATTTCATGAACCATGAAATCGTGACCTGAACCAAAATCAAGAGTTAGATACTTAACCAACTGAGCCACCCAGGCACCCCTGTAAGTCTCCTTTAATATATAAAAATTCCTTTGGAAACTTCCTTTATCTCTATCCCCCAAGGTATATGTTAGCAATCATCCTCTGAGCACATGGCCCACTGATATATATCAGAAGGGTCTCATGACTAAGGTTTTACTAGACAGTAGTAAGTGACCTTATCCTAACAGCAGCTAGCCCCTCAAGGTCCTAGAAACCTGGCTTCCAGATTCCTTAGAGACTTACACTATCCCTACCCCTTCCCAGCTTGAAAGTATATAACCAGTCACCCCTCACAACCCAAGTGCAACTCTTCCTGCCCATGGGTCCTGTCCCTGTGCTTTAATAAAACCACATTTTTGCACCGAAGACATCTCAAGAATTCTTTCTTGACCGTTCCCTCCCAGACCCCAACATTTTTCACATCACTGACCATGGAAATATCTCTGATAACTACTACAAATGAATAACAGGAAAAAAAAATGACTTGAGGTCATCAGTACAACCTCACAGAAAATAGTTTTGGTAGTCAGTGAACCAGAACATTGAGAACTTTTGAGAGGGGGGTGCCTGGCTAGCTCAGTCAGTAGAATATGTGACACTTGATCTCAGGGTTGTGAGTTTGAGCCCCACGTTGAGTGTAGAGATTACTTAAAAACAAAATCTTTAAAAAAAGAAACTACTTTCTAGGGGTTGGATTGTTAGAATCAAGTGAATTTATTTGTGTGTGTGTGTGTGTGTGTGTGTGTGTGTGTGTATGTGTGTGTGTGTTTACACATACATATATGTATCAATTCCTATGGGCATATATTTGAGTCCAATGTATGAGGTCTTGTTAGATGACACAACACTGGGCTTGCAGTATAGACCAGATGGGAGGGGAAATTTGGAACATCACAGAAAGGCATTGAAATAAAACCTGCACAGATCACCATTCACTCCCTCTGTGTGGAATAATTTTTCATTTATTATTAAACAAGCTGTGGGGCCCCTGGTTGGCTCAGTCAGTAGAGCATGTGACTCTTGATCTCTCGGTTGTAAGTTCAAGCCCCATGTTGGGTGCAGAGATTACTGAAAAATAAAATCTTAAATTACATTTGGCTTTTTTTTTAAACCTGTAAAAATAATTAGTTTTTGATGCAAATTTTAAGTTACCTATTTTAATCAGTGATAGAGAAGGTTATAGTGTCCCAATCTTAAAGGAAATATCTCATCACCAAAGAAATACCTTATATCAGCTATTAGAAGTAATAGGGCAATGCAAGAAAGTACCTAAAGATTACCATCTAATATCTGTGATGAAGCTGGTGAAATCCTTTGTCATAGACGAGTTTATTGCCACTTTTCAAAGTCTCCCTTTGGGATAGTTTCTTCACTATATGTCCTTTGCCTATGGGAAGGTTTTAAATATCAGAAATTGATACCCTGTTTTTGAAAAATTCTCAATATATCAGTGATAGCATTTAGCAACAAAAAAGGAGATAGTTTCATGAAGTTTCAAGTTGCCCTTAAAATAATCTAACCCATTCAAATGAGCAGATAGAAGACCTAAGAGATTAAATGTCTTGACCAAGATCATTGAAACAGCCTATGTCAGAGTTGGAAGGAGAATCCACTTTTGATCTCACACTTTAATGTCTCTGGTACATTAGTTTCCTACCTAAACTGTCAAAGTTTCAAGTCCCTTTTCTCTCTCACACACACACACATCAGGAACAGGAAAGTAAGGAAAGAAACACATGTGTATGTAACTGAAAGTATCTACTTAAAATACAATTATAATTATTCCTGTGTGTATATGACCATGAGCAAATTAAATTCAGGTACATCAATAGTTCTAAAAGGAGACATGAGGAAATGGTGTTAGATTATAAGATATAATCATTCCAAAAACTTTATGCTTAGTATTAAGGACTGACAAATCAAGGAGAATGTATAGATATATTTTAAGTTACTTTCATCAAAAATTCTAATTGAATTTCATGTTTATATCATGGATAATATGGAAAAGATGCTCGCAGGAAGAACAACACATCTAGGTAAATTAAAGACTGAACAGCCGGATCCCTAAATCATTGAACCTGTTTCAATGTGGAGGGTTGCGAAAAGTTCACTCTGGTGTACTCACCAGTGCCATGTATTCCTGAAATCTTTTTTATTAAGATTCTATTTTCTAAATAATCTCTCCACTCAATGTGGAACTCGAATTCACAACCCTGAGATCACAAATCACAAGCTCTATCAACTGAGGTAGCTAGGCGCCCCTCCCTGAAGTAGTTTTCATTCATTCATTCATTCATTCATTTATATTGACTTATTTATTTTGTAAAGTTTATTTTGAGAGAGAGAGAGATAGAGTGTGGGTGGGAGAGGGACAGAGAAAGAGAGAGAGAGAGAATCTCAAGCAGGCTCCGTACTGGCAGCGTAGAACCTGATGCAGGTCTCAAACTCAACCATGAGAACCTGATCTGAGCCAAAACCAAGATTTGGTTGCTTAACTGACTGAGCCACCCAGGCACCCCTTATTTATTATTTTTTTAATGTTTATTTATTTTTGAGAGAGGCAGAGAAAGAGGGAGACATAGGATCCCTAGCAGTGCAGATCCCTGCACTGACAGCAGAGAGCCCAATGTGGGGCTCAAACTCATGAATCGTGAGATCATGAACTGAGCTGAAGTCAGGTACTTAACCTGTTATGAAACCAGGCTGGAACGCTGGTGGAAAAACCAAGCAGCACTCGGAGATCTTGGTGGATTAGAGATTTATTTTACACTGGCGGGCTCAGAGAAGACTGTTTCTCCAAAGGTGTGAGCCCGGAATGCAAGTGGGGAGGGTAATTTATAGCCGACAGCCTCCATATCTGTGGGGGTTTTCCTGCGCACAGCAAACAAAGGAAGAAGAAACCGGAGGAGGGGTCTCTAAGCTAGAGACCAGAGTTTGGTTTTAGTCCAATCAGCCATCTTTGGTGTACTTTATCCACTTCTCCAACGAACCAACTGAGCTACCCAGGTGCCTCTGAAATAGTTTTTAAAAGACAGTTTGCACTATAGTTTGAAGAGCAACCACAGGGGAGATATTTGGCAATAACTATCACTGGTCTGAGATTCTATCCTACTGCCAAGCTAACAAGTTAGTCTGTCACATTTTAATGGATTCTGGCAGAAGGTACAATACTCCAAGGTCAGAGACAAAGGTCTTTATTGCTCACAAGACAGCAGGCAGCATGAGCTTCATATTTGCATATGTTCCCCTTGTCCTTCAAGTTCCTTAGAATTGGTATGGAACAGTCCTGATGGATACTGTGCAGAGTGGGTTTATGTCTCAAATAAGGAATCCTGAGCTTAAGAAGCAAATTCTTTACAGGAAACTTCCAACAAACCTGCCTAGCCTTTGCCCCAAGGGAGATATTATCTTTATTGCCCTGAAGGGCTAACAAATCTGTCTTCTGACCAAGGACTGAGACGCTGCTTTTATCATCCATGGCTGTTTGGTTATACAAACATCCTTAAAATAGAGTCTAGAGCAAAAGCTCTCAGTGTCTTTATTTAAAGGCGTGTAGAAATGTGAGAGATCCGTGGAAAATTGTTTCCCAACAGGTGGCTGCTCCATCAGTCATTCATGAATGTACACAGACTATTCCAATGAACTTGCCCTGATTGGACACCTTCTCAACTTTGCTGGGCCAGAAGATGGGATGTGACAGCTGGCACCTGCTTTCAGGAGCACGCATCGAAAAATGATGAACCTTAAATCATACATGTGCCCTCCGGAGCCTTCACAACACCCCTTACAAAACTTCCAATGTCCATGCCCCTTGTTTCTACGAATTTTTCATTCTACACTTAAGAACAAGAAAAGGAGGAAAGTAGGAAGCATTTTACGATTGAATCATTTTATTATGCAATGGTTTTATGGACTTCCTTCCAGGGCTTTTTCTGGCTTCAGATATGTAACCGGGCTGTGCACATCAGGCAACTTCTGGGAGGAAGGAGAGAAATTACCCACTTCTCTGCCTGAGGAGTCTGGGGTGACAGGGTGTGAGACCATGATGTCAAATAACCATCACATCAGTCATTGTCACTTTTTACTGGACTGAACGTTGGATTTACCCAGTTAGAGCTTTTTCCTGGTTGATTATCTGTGCAATGAGGTAGTAGAGGCAGTGCGATAATGAGCACAATCTCCTCAAAATAGCTAGGAAATCAGCCCCCACTACCCTCAACAGCAGCCAGATCTGCCTTGGTAAGATGTACAGCAAATTATAATCGGAGGAAATTCAGAACCCAAAATAAATATACCATCTTTAACATAGTACTTTATAAAGAAGTAGCTGAGGGGCACCTGGGTGACTCAGTGGTTAAATGTTTGACTCCTGGTTTTGGCTAGGCAAGATCTCATGGTTCCTGAGTTTGAGCCCTGAGTCAGGCTCTGGGCTGACAGCGGGGAGCCTGTTTGGGATTGTCTCTCTCCCTCTCTCTGCCCTTCCCTGCTCTCGCTCGCTCTCTCTCTCTCTCTCTCTATCTCTCAAAATTAACAAATTAAAAAAAAAGAAGTATCTGATACAGGGAACAAAGAAAGAAATGCAGATAAGATTAAATTTCCTTATAACCTGTACCCCATTGACAAATAGTTGAGACAGGAGAGTACAACATTCCTCCAGGACCTCCCAACTGTTTTTCATGTTAATGATTTGCTAGAGGGAAAAACAACCTCAGCTTGACAATACCTAGGCCACCAGGATCCTGAGAGTTTCTCTAGCATATGAAAGACCTTTTGGAAACTTCTCCTTGTCCTTACCTCCCCATCTCCCAAGTATTTGTTTTTCACAACCCCAGGATAGCTCTTTCTGCCTACCGGTCCTGTCCCTCTGCTTTAATAAAACCACCTTTTTGCACCAAAAACATCTCAAGAATTCTTTCTTGGCTGTGGGCTCCAAACCCCAACATTTTTCACATCAGTACCCAACCTACTTTCTGATTCATTTCAGTGAGTTAGAATTCTTAACTATTTGCCTCCTGACTATGGGGCAATTAGTGTGTTTAAGATCCTGTCATTTTCCTACTTAATTATTGAGAATTCACATGCAAAAAAGGCCACTTGGTCCCTGTTGACATTTTTAGTTCCTAAGAACTCTGTGCTTGTCAGTATAAAATATTAACAAAGAAATATTTAATTTTTTCTTTTAACAGAGCATAACATCAAGAATTCAGCTGAAAGTTCTCTGTCTTCTCTACTTTGTCACTATCCTCCACAGGGGCATGCTTAAAATTTTCTTTGCAGCATAGAGAGCAGACAGGGATATTGAAACTCTGAAAGAAATATTTCTGTACTGAATGGTGTCAGTCTTTCATTTAAATTAACTGTGACATTTTTAGGCACAAGCTAGGTAATTTCTGATGTGACCAATTTCTTGAAGATTATATATTTATTTATTTATTTATTTAAAGTTTGTTTGTTTGTTTTGAGATAGAATGCAAGTGGAGGATGAGCAGAGAGAGAATCCCAAGCAGGCTTCTCATTGTTAGTGTGGAGCCTGACACAGGGCTCAAACTCAGGGCTCTAACTCTTGAACCATGAGATCATGACCTGAACTGAAGTCAAGAGTGGGATGCTTAACTGACTGAGCCACCCAGACATCCCTGGAAGATTTTATTTTAAATGGCACGCAGGATCTTTGACGATGTGGAGGAGGAAAAAATAATTTTTTGTCTATCCTTCGGGATTCTTGACTTAGACACCCCTGTAACAGGTTAATAGAAAAAAACAAATAGAAGTTTAATAACATGTATACCTCTTGTATACATGGGAGATATCCAGGAAAACTGAGTAACTCCCAGAAATGGCCCAAGGCACCACCTTAAGTAATATCTGCAACTAAAGATAAAAGAAGATGTTGTGGGGAGGGGAGGCCAGTTGTGGGAGGTCATCAGGAAAGCACAGTAAACAAGGGTAAGGTTGTTATATGCATTTAAATTCTTGCCTTCTTCATTGATTAGTTTTCAGATATTTAGTCATCCTAGTAGGGAGAGGGAGACACCCCTACAAATGGAGATTTCTCTCATAAATGTAAATATCTCTTACAAACGACTAACCTCTCATTTTTCAGAGCTTTTTCTATGTCTGCTGTTTCTTAGAAATAATCAGCCTGAAAGAACCCTTATAATAGCAGAGAGACATATTTTGGGGGCAAATTCGGCTCTCCTTCAAATAATTTTTTCCTGTTGTGATATTGTGATTTATAAGAAATATTTCTTATATTTAGCCAGTCCAAGGTTTCTGGCTCATGGCTCCTTCCAACCCTTGGAATTTCCTGAGCAAAAAGAGCAGCACATCTGTTATTCACAACCCCTTTCCACCACAAGTGGGTTTATGTTAATGGAGTGACTTTTGGAAAGCACCCAAGAATGGGGGCTGGTTGGCAGGGAGACCAGTCAAACATAGAGGTTTGGAATTCTTAGTTCCAACCCCCTGACCTCAGGGGAGGGAAGGGGGATTGGAGGTTGAGTCAGTCACCGATGTGGAATCATTTAATCAATCACGGCTATGTAATGAAGCCTCCATAAAAACCCAAAAGGACAGAGTTTGGAGAGCTTCCAGGTTGGTGGACACATGGAAATTTGGGGCAGGTGGCTGGCGCACCTGGAGAGGGCATGGACACTCCATGTCTTTCTCTCCTACTTTGACCTATGCATCTCTTCCGTCTGGCTATTCTTGAGTTATATCCTTTTTTTTTTAAATAATTTTTTTAATGTTTATTTCTGAGACAGAGAGAGAGAGACTGAGTGTGAGCAGGGAGGGGACAGAGAGAGGGAGACACAGAATCTGAAGCAGGCTCCAGGCTCTGAGCTCTGAGCTGTCAGCACAGAGCCCGATGTGGGACTCTAAGTCACGAACCATGAGATCATGACCTGAGTGCTTTAGTTAAGTGCCTCAGTTGGGGCTTAGCTGACTGAGCCACCCAGGCACCCCAATCTATATCCTTTTATAATAAACTGATGATCTAGGAAGTAAAATGTTTCTCTGAGTTCTGTGAACTGCTCTAGCCAATTAAGCAAACCCAAAGACAGGATTGTTGGAACCTTGGATCTATAGCCAGTCGGAAACATGGGTAAAGACCTGGACTTGTGACCTACATCAGCAGTGGGGGGAGTGGTCTTGTAGGACTAAGCCCTTAACCTGTGGGTAGATAGTATCAGAATTCAGTTGAACTTGAGTATATCCAGCTGGTGTCCAGATAATTGCTTATTGGTGTTAGGTAATCCCCCTCATCTCCCCACATTGGACTTGATGACCAGAACACCTTTACCTTTATAGATGCATGCTTTGACTCATATTTGTACATATAGTTTTCAGAATGACAGTGACCTATTTGCAAAAGATGAATGTTCTTCATAATAAACCAATTAATCTTGCTTATAATCTTTTTTACATGTGAAGACAGAATATGTATCAGAGTTACCAAAGGGAGATTAGGAGTAAGCATTTATTCCACTTCAAGTTATGAACTTTGAATATATATGAATTCTTTGAAGGTTGTGTCCCAACTCATTGCTAATGATTCATCTTTGCAAATAATCATTCACCCTTGTTCATGCTGTATATTACCAATGCGTTGGATACAACAGTAATTGAGAAAATTGGGTACAACTATGTTCTTTCTCTCTCTCTCTCTCTCTCTTTTTTTTTTTTTTTTTGGTCAAATGATAACATTCAAAAGTACATTGTTGGACTGAAGCACATTTCCTGTGGTTCTGAGCAACTCTTTTGTCTTTTTAATTGCCCCCACCTACCAGCAGAAACCAAACTACCACTAAATTTGGGGCATGAGGCTGGGATTTCCCAACGTTTTGTTGCCATCCCTACATCTAAGTATATAGTGCCCTTGGTTGTATTGATGACTTTTGTGTGTGTGAAAACGGTAGGGAAGTCTCTACACAAGGGCACATAGTCCTATAGGGTAGTGATTAATGAACTTCTCAGAGTTTATGTAAGAAATTGTGTTTCAAGGCTATTCCAAAGGTTACTGAGGGGTGCCTGGCTGACTCAGTCGGTGAGCATATGGCTCTTCATCTCAGGGTTGTAAGTTCAAGTCCCATGCTGGGTGTAAAGATTACTTAAAAATAAAATCTTTAAAAAGTTGCTGAAATGTCAGCCTAGTTTTCAAGAGACATAGGCATGAGATAAATGTAAATTAAGTTGAAATTCCAAACAGAGTAACAAAGAATCTATTTATAAATCTCTTGTGTGATAAATAGGTGTTTTGGTTTTTTGTTATTTGGTTTTTATTTTGGGGTGTTTTTTTTGGTGGTTTTTATTTGCTGTTTTGTTTTTGTTTTAACGTGCAACAATGTGAATAGCTGAATGAGTCTCAACTGGATTAGGGATTTGTTTACTTTGTTTGCTTTGCTTAGCTGAAATCATTGCTAATGACAGACATTAGCTGTGTTTTCTGTGCCGATAGACTAGTTTGCAACTCATATCTATTTTGTATTATTCCTTTTCTAAAAATTCATTTGACACCAATTCATTTAAAAGGGAGGGAAGATAGATGACTATTTATTTGTCTTCACAAATGTTTACTTAACAAATTTAGGGGTGTTTTGTTAATGTTTGAAGGGTTAGTGAGGTGCCCAACATTATGTGGTCATTCTGAATAAAAATCTGGACTCTCTCAAGGGTCTCACTACCCCTAAAGCCTCTTCCCTTTCTGATGTCCTCATCTGCCAAATGTTCCTATCTTATGTGAGCTGCCTTTTTCCTCTCCAAGCTCAATCATGGATCCTGCTCAGAAAAGCCATGAGAGAGATTGTCATAAAGGATACCTTCAAGGCACATTGCTTTTGTGTTTCCTTGTTTATTTTTTTTAAGTTTATTTATTTATTTTTGAGAGAGAGAGAGAGAGAGAGAGAGAGAGAGAGAGAGAGTGAGAGATGGAGGTGGAGGTGCAGAGAGAGAATCCCAAGCAGGCTGTGAGCTGTCAGTACAGAGCCCGATGTGGGGCTTGAACTCACAAACCGTGAGATCATGACCTGAGCTGAAGTTGGATGCTTGACCAACTGAGCTACCCAGATGCCCTGTATTTTCTTTTTAAAACTTGCTTGACATACTTCAGTATTTTATCCTATATCTTTTTCCCAAATTTATTTCATATGTATAATTTCAAACCTCAGTTTGCCCTACAGATAAAAAGGAAAGGAGACACTTATTGACTTTTAAAAAATGTAACAAAAGATTGAATATAAATGAATTTGCTTTAAACAATGCATTTTTATTTACTACTAAAATGCCATAGCAATGGTATAGTAACCAGCTTGAAGTCAACAGCCAGAAAAACCAAAAGGTTTAATCTCTTTCAGGTGCAACTCTGATCGTGTTCGTCAGCCCATATTGCTCTCTTCTGCTATTGTCCTTGGGGTGGGGGGAACAGAGGAGACGTGAGAGAGAATCAATAGGTGTTACAGGGTGTTCTGCAAAGGAACTGATACTTGGTGCCTCATTTATTGAGAGTGGAAAATTGACTGCAGGACCAGAGGATTCCAAGATGCAGTCTAAATTAGATCCAAACACCATGTAACTCCTCAGAGTATTATTAACCAGCTTAGTACTGACTATTTTTTGGGCACATGCTGGGGAGAGGCTGCAGGTGTGTACTAGGTTGACAAGTTTAGTCCCCACCCTTGAAGATCTTATAAGGAATCTTTTGATGAAATCTTATTCCTTCAAGCCCAGGGCTCACACAGCTGAGCTTTAAAGACATATCCAGCAGAGAAAGAAAATGTAGAGGCAAAAGGGTCAAATCTATGTTAGAAGAAAAACTCAATAAATGGGGAAAAAAGTAAGAGTAACTAACACATCACTCCTGGATAGTTTTCATTAAGTGTGGGGTATTTCGTTCTTTTTTTTTTTAAGTTAACTTATTTATTTTGAGAGAGCGAGAGAGCACGCATGAGCATGTGCGTGCATGCAAGCGGGGGAGGGGCACAGAGAGAGAAAGAGCGAGAACCCCAAGCAGGCTCCCCACCAGCAGTGTAGAGCCTGGTGCAGAGCCAGAATGCATGAACCGTGAGATCATGACCTGAGCCGAAATCAAGAGTTGGAAACTTAACCAACTGAGCCACCCAGGAGCCCCTATTTCTGATGTCCCTAATTTGTATTTTTATTCTAAAGCTCTGTGTTTCTGAAACATGGCTGCCAACCCATGAATCACCTGTGGTCCCACCCCAGACTCTCTGACTCTGAATGTGTGAAAGGGGTCAGGGAAGCTCCAGTATTAACAGTTCCCCTGGGGGATTTTATGGGAAGCTGAGAAAACAGTGCTATAGCTGGTGTCTGAAACTCCACCAGTTGAGTTTCTCTGGTTGCTTGAACAGCAGATCTCACACTTCAGTTTGCCCGAAAGAACCCGAATCTCCACTACTTGAGCTTAACCCTCTTAGTTGAACAGATGGTCCCTCCCAAAGGTTAGGGAACATTCCTGCTTGAATGTTAAGGTTCCCTCAAAGAGTTGAACTGCGTGGGCCTGTCTCAAAGCCCATTGATCTTCGTTTTGACTAGCGTGTTAAGAGATTCTGATAAAGTTCATCCTCAGAAGGTACTTTGAGAAATGCTGATTTAATCAGTAGTTACTCATCTTGGGAACAAATACATTTGACTCTTAGGCTTTGATGTAAACGTAGGATTTCAGAATTGGATTTAATTCCAGGCTATAAATCCACTACAATATAAGCTCTGAGAGGACAGGAATATTTTTTTCCCCATGTTTTTTCCTTGATGTATTCCCAGCACTTGGAAGAGTGGCTTCCACGTAGCAGGTGCACCCAAACTATTTGTTGACTGACTGGATGAACTCGAGATGTAAAGATGTCATGTGTCTCTTTCTTCCATTCCTCTCAAATATTCTGACACTGTGTTAGGACCACAAAGCATTTGCAAGTGAATTCAGAGAGAGCAGGAGGCTGGTGGCTGGAATGCAGGGGAGTACTGAAGCACATTGGAACTTGAGAAGGGAGTAGAAAGGGACCATAAAAGGAGGGCAGGACGGGTAGAGTTCCCCACTACTCTGCGCACCTCACAGACTATCAGGGTGATCCTCATCTTTATCACTGTTTTAGTGTCATAGGGCTGCTATAACAAAGTGTGACAAACTGGGTGACTTAAACAAAAGAAATGTGTTGTCTCATTGTTCTGGAATCTATACATGTCCAAGATCAAGGTGTTGGCAGGGTTGGCTCTTTGTGAAGGCTGTGAGGAAAAATCTGTCTTATGTCCCTCCCAGCTTCTCTGGTTTGCTGGCAGTCTTTGGCATTCCTTAGCTGGTAGATTCATCACCCTGATCACTGCCTTTAAGTTGACATGGTGTTCTTCCTTCTATGTCTGTAAAGGCCCTATTTCCCAATAAGGTTACATTCATAGGCATCCATTACTGGAGGCTTTGGGTTGCCCCTCTGATGAGAGATAATGTTGTGGAGCTGGAGAATGGCAATCCCAGAGGGTAAGATGAGGGTCTGCCGAGCTAATATACATAGAGCAAGAGAGTAGCTTTCTCCTCTCTTATTTTCTGAGCTTTCCCTGTGCACCTTGGGAACTATAATTCATTTGGGGATGTAACTCAAGATGTTCAAGTTAAGATGAGATCATTAAAGTGATCATTAAAGTTCTAATTAGATATGATTATGCTCTTATAAAAAAAGATACAGGGGCACCTGGGTGGCTCAGTTGGTTAAGTATACAACTCTTGATTTCAGCTCAGGTCATGAATCCACAATTCATAGGTTTGAGCCCCAGGTTGGGCTTTGCGCTCACAGTGAGGAGGCTGTTTGGGATTCTCTCTCTCCCCATCTCTCTCTGCCCCTCCTCTGCTCTCAAAATAAATAAGTGCACCCTCTCTCTCAAAATAAATAAATAAACTTTAAAAAAATAATTTAAAAAAGGATACAGATACAAGCTATAGGAAGTTCAGCCTTTTTCAGGGGTATATTCTATAATGAAATCAATTATAAACAACTCTTAATCATTTTTGTGAAGAAATGATGAGGTAGACTCTAGCTGAAAAAGGCCTTAACTGGTGGGGAGGTGATGTCCACTCTGGTAAAAGTAATCTGTTGCTTTGTGCTAACTATTTATTAATCGAACACTTACAGGTGACAGGCATAAATTATTTTTAGCCCTGAATCTTTGAAGTAGGTATTCTTGTTTTGTTTATTTGTCAATGGTTAAAACTAAGGCAGAAAGGATAAATGGCTTGCTTGAAGTGGTAGGGCTGAGACTCAAATCTAGGATTGCTTGAGCCCCAAACTGATGGTTTTAACCACCCTACTCTATTTCAGTATTTGATGCTACTCCCACCCCAAACTTCTAGCCTCAATCTCCAAACCCCCAAGATCATTGAGAAAGAATCTATATCTGATCCATTTTTTTATTTCTCACATGTGTTTCACTTCATTTCTATACAGTAGGTACTCAATATCTGATTGTCAAATGAATGAATAAATATACTTTTATAAAACAGAACCTTGGGGCAAGTGGGTGGCTCAGTCGGTTGGGCGTTTGACTCTTGGTTTTGGCTCAGGTCATGGTCTCACAGTTTCGTGGGTTTGAGACCCGCATCAGGCTCTGTGCTGGTGAGGAGCCTGCCTGGGATTCTCTTTCCCTCTCTCTCTGCCCCTCCCCTGCTTTCTCTCTCTGTCTCTCTCTCTCTGAAAATAAACTTTAAAACAAACAAACAAACAAACAATCTGAATCAGGTCTTGATATTTGCCAGAGGCTTAGACATAAAATAGGAAAAAAATAGCAAAAATAAAAGCAAAGTCTGTCCTTTTTTGTGTGTGAATAATGTTGTAGTAATTATAAATGAAAAGGGAAATCATTAATTCAGTGATGGGTTAGAGGAGAATGTGGTAGCTGAGTGACAGGCTCAAATGCTCCAGCCCTTCCTTTCCCTACTGCCTTACAGTGGCCTCATCATGGAAAAAGTGCACCTCTCTGACACTTGACTTTTGGCTTGGCCTGCCTGCTTGCTTTGGCCAATGGCATGTGGGTGGAAGTGACCTAGATTCAGCTGTGAATCTAGAGCCTATAAGGCCTCACATGTTTTCTCGTAGCCCTCTTGTACCAGGAATCACTGTGAAGAAGAAATGAGTCATGTGAGGGGCACCTGGGTGGCTCAGTCAGTTAAGCATCCGATTTCAGCTCAGGTCATGATCACTCAGTTCATGGGTTCAAGACCTACATCAGGCTCTGTGCTGACAGCTCAGAGCCTGGAGCCTGCTTTGGATTCTGTGTCTCCCTCTCTCTCTGCCCCTCCCCTGCTCACTTTCTGTCTCTCAAAAATGAATGAATGTTAAATGAACATATGAGTCTTCTAATCAAGAGTATTCACTACTGGGCTTTGTTACCTAGCATTTCAGAATCTGTATTCAGAAATTCAGGCTCCGTGGGTGCTCTTCAACTATCTTTATCTTTGATCAGCACCAGATGGTTTGTTAATCAGTAAAATTTAAAGAATGATCTTAATTGCTGACTTGAGTGGTTTTAACATATGTGGATTGACTAGAAGTATTGTGTATATTTCTGCCTTTCATGAAGTGAGATAAGAGATCTAGAGAAGCCAAGATCCTATACCTTTAGACTGGTTCTCCAGGTCTATGATTATATCTGATTTCTGTATGTAGCCACTTCTAAAGGATTTCTGAGTAGTGCCATGTATGTCTTATATAGAAATTTGAAGCAGAATGTTTTCTGAAATGCCTGAAAGGACAAAGTTATGTCTACTTTTTCTTATAAATGTTGCATATGTAGCAGAATAATATCTATGACTTACAATGTACAATTTAGTGGTGAGATCCCAGGGGAGGAGACATAGAGATCTTTTTCTGTCTTTAACTATTAGAGATTACCAGTATTCACCAAAACAATCTAATAATCAAGTATAACCAAATTGTCTTTGCTTAGTTTACAATTGCTTCTTAAAGAGATGGAGTTAAAAACTAATTATAAGGAATGGATAAATTAATGGGTGGCATATTCCTTAATGAAATTCAATTCAGCAACATAAAAAAATATTGCTATATGTAATATAACAGATAAAGCCAGACACTAAAGTCATAATGAAAGATTTTCTGGGGTGCCTGGGTGGCTCAATCGATTAAGCTTCTGACTTTGGCTCAGGTCATGATCTCACAGTTCATGAGTTTAAGCTCCCCATTGGGCTCTGTGCTGACAGCTCAGAGCCTGGAGCCTGCTTCAGATTCTGTGTCTCCCTCTGTCTTTGCCCCTCACCTGCTCACGTTCTCTCTCTCTCTCTAATAAATAAATAAACATTTTAAAAAATGTAAAAAAAAAATATTTTCTTCGGTAATATTTATTTATTTACAAGAGAGAGAGCGCGTGCGAACATGTGAGCAGGGGAAGGGCAGGGAGAGAGGGAGAAAGAGAATTCCAAGCAGGCTCTGCACTTACAGTGGGGCTCAGTCTCATGAATCATGAGATCATGACCTGAGCTGAAGTTAAGAGTCTGACGCTTAACCAAGTGAGCCACCCAGGCACCCCAGTAATAACTATTGCAATAGGGGACTGAGTGTCACCTGAATTCAACCCTACTGAAACAAAGGGCAGACTTTTTACAGGCTGAGGTGTGCTGAAGAATAGGCACTGAGGGCACTAAGGGCAAGGGGTGAGAGTGTGGTCTCTGTGACTAGGCCATCTTGACTTGCTAATTGGTGCTTATCTGGAGAAACAAACTTCTCAAACCTTGGTGAATGGAGGCAGTGGTACACACACTCAAGTTAGGACTTTATTCTCCCATATGGACTGAGATCAAGACCAAGAGTCATCTCCTTGATTGTGTGCATTTCAAAGAGATGGCTCTCAGGTCTTTGAGGAGATAGTTCTGAGTGCAAGAAGATTTATATCTCAAAGGAACAGAGAAAGGATTTATAATTACAAGCTTTCAAAGTAACTGCGCTTAAAGGGGGGTTAGAGGACTATCTGCCTATCACCAAGTTTTAGCTGAAACAAACAGTGAATTATCCTGGCAGTCTTGAACTTTCTCAGGTAGTCATTTTCCAGACTTGCATTGGGTTTATGTATAGACCAAATTGGGGGGTGAGGGAGCAGAGTTTGGAGCATCACAGAAGACTGGTGTCCAAGAAAGACATTGAAGTAAAACCTACACAGATCGGCATTCATTCTCTCTGTCTGGAGTCACTTTTCATTTATTACGAAACAAGTTGGGGGGCCTGTGGCTGGCTCAGTTGGTAGAGCATGCAGGTGTTGATCTCAGAGTTATGAGTTTGAGCCCCATGTTGGGTGCAGATTACTAAAAAAAAATAAACTTTTAAAAAATGTTTATTTATTTTAAGAGAGAAAGAGGGTAATCAGGGGAAGGGCAGAGAGAGGGAGAGAGAGAATCCCAAGCAGGTTCTGCACTGTCAGTACAGAGCTCAACGTTGGACTTGATCTCACGAATCCTAGATCATGACCTAAGCCGAAATCACCAGTTGGACACTTAACTGACCAAGCCACCCAGGTGTCCCCAAAATAAATAAACTTAAAAAAAAAAATGACTCGTCACGAGAAAGCTTTCAAGGTAATGAGCAGATCTATTGCACACTGGGAATTGTTCCACCTCTGTAGAATGGTGATCCTTGTCCAGAAATTTTTTTGAAACAAATTGTTGATTCCAAGCTGCTGTTTTCTCATTTTCCTCCTAATTTCTGTTCTGAAGCCCACAGGAACTTGATTTCTTCATCTATATGGGAATATATTTGCACCACAGGCAGCATCATTCAGATAGATTAGGAAGCGAAACCCTTCTGCTGGAGATTTGCAGTGACAGCTGGCACATTCTCACATAACCACCCTGCAGCGGGTTCCTGTTGGTAAAATCATTTGGATAGAGCCACTTCTGTAGCTAACCACAGCACATGACTGTAGCTAGAATTCTTTTTGCTTATAATATAATGTAGCATAAAATTTCCATACATGTTTGGATATTGGGTTAAGATAAACAGATTTCTGTAGTATCTCATAATATAAATTCAATTACTTTATAAAGAGGAAAATTTATTCTTTTTTTCTTTCCAAGTAAATGGGAATTCAGACAAGTAAACTGTTAGGCATTTGACATAGTCTTATTTCAACTTTCAGTTCTGAAATACTCAACAAGTGAACAATTGGTTTAACTTTCACCTGTCCCATCCTTTTACCAGTGTAGCCAGCTCTTTCCATGCTTAACCTTTGTGTTTACTACAACTTTTCCATTATAATCTACTTTTCATTGGAGCTTTAGAACTCTGAGATTTCTTCTTTCAGCATCCCTCTCATTGGTATTTAAGACAGTTTCTTGCAGCCTCGGCCTGGGCCAAAGTGAACTGAATATTGATGTTAATCATGTGAGTTTTCTGAGGCCTAAATCTGAAGGTCAGGTTGAGTCGCATGCCACCTGAATCAATATAGAATACCCAGAAGGGGGATATTTGGTGAGAGAAATCAGACACTTAGTGAGATTATGCCTGAGAGAAGCTGGATCTTTTCCTGCTTTGAATTTCAAGTCCCACACAGCAGCAAGTGACTCAGATGCAATTTGCAATTCTGCTTTGAAAAGTGAAGTGTATAAAATATTATCCTCTGTAGCATGCACTACATTCAGAGCTTTTCTTGTATTTGTCCCATTGCTGTTTCTTGGGAAACCAAACATATTTGGATGCAAATAATCACTTCTAGTTTCTTGCCATTTTCTTCTGAATTGCATACTGGGAGGTGAAATCTCTGAATAAATCTGAAAGAGGGAATAGATGAAAGAGGGGAGAAGAGAGGACTATGATTGGTACATAGTTTGGTTCTCTTGTCATGGAGAAAAGAGACCCATTACTCTGGCCATTATAGCCTGGAAGCCTAGAATTAGGCTTCCACCATCTCTGGGGACATCTGCCTTGTTCTAGTTTAGAGAATGTGCTTCTCCATTCATCCTCCCTGATAATGCAGTTAGTGAAAATTGAACCTTGACCTTATTTCAGTGTCTTCTCTCATCTTTGCTTTACAGTGCTATTGTCTTATAGGGTATTGGTCTGGATATCAGAGGAGAGGGTGGGCATCAACTCCAAAGACCACCCCCTCTGCCTCAGTGAAGACACTTAACCAGGAATTCATTTTAAGGAGTAGAGCAAGGGGCAGAGGAAGCTGAGACACTGAAATAAATCTAAATGTTTGTTTATTTTTGAGGGAGAGAGAAGAAGGGAGAGAGAACAAGTGGGGGAGGGGCAGAGAGAGAGGGGGACAGAGGATCCAAGTGGGCTCCATGCTGACAGCAGCGGCTTGAACTCAACAACCACAAGATGGTGACCTAAGCCGGAGTCAGATGCTCAACCAACTGAGCCACCCAGGTGCCCCTGATACAGTTTAATCTAAATGACGCATGGAGCAGTACCTTAAAATGCATTATTTAAATCAGAAATCAGATAAGTTTAAATTGAGTTATATATACACACACACATACATATGTACAATAAATGTGTATGTGTGTATATGTATAGTATATATGTATACTATATATAGTATATGTATATGTATACATTATATATATATGTTTTTTATAATATATATGTGTGTGCATATGTATATACATATATGTGTATGTATTCTACCACCTAAGAAGTAGATAAAGACTAGATTAGTTACAAAATAAAAAATAAAGAAGCTCCACTTCTCTACCTGTTAAGTTTATTGTGTAAAATTTGCAACCCACCTGTGTTTCTATCTTGGTTTACTCTTTAATTGCCTTTAATTGTGTCCCCTCCTAGATTGAAAGCTCACTGAAAGTTTTAGTTTCTAGAAAATTCAAATGTACAGTGTGTGTTGACTAATTAATTTCTGGATGAATTACTAATTAAGATTAATTATCTCAATTTCTTGAACATGTTTAAATGCAATTTTACTGTCACATGGAAGCAACATGGTAAAAATACCTCTGTGCTTTTCCTTTTATATAATGAATAATGGAAGCCTTTGGAGGGAAGGAAACGTTTCTACTCTTATATATGATTTCACTATTTTTTATTATTATTATTATTATTATTACATGTTTATTTATTTTATTTATTTTTAAAATATAATTTATTGTCAAACTGATTTCCATACAACACCCAGTGTTCATCCCAACAGGTGCCCTCCTCAATGCCCATCACCTACTTTCCCCTCTCCCCCACCTCCAATCAACCCTCAGTTCTCAGTATTTAAGAGTCTCTTATGGTCTTATGGTTTGCCTCCCTCCCTCTCTGTAACATTCTTTTTTGCCCCTTCCCCTCCCCCATGGTCTTGTGTTAAGTTTCTCTGGATCCATATGTGAGTGAAAACATATGGTGTCTGTCTTTCTCTGTCTGACTTATTTCACTTAGCATAATACTCTCCAGTTCCATCCATGTTGCTACAAATGGCCAGATTTCATTCTTTCTCATTGCCAAGTAGTATTCCATTGTTTATATAAACCACACCTGCTTTATATTTATTTATTTTTATTTTAGAGCGAGAGAGAGAGAGAGAGAGCATGAGTGGGAGAGAGGGGCAGAGGGAGAGAGAGGGAGAATCCCAAGCAGGCTCCACATTCATTGCAGAGCCCATCAGGGAGCTCAATCCCACAAGAATGAGATCATGTCCTGAGCTGAAATGAAGAGTCGGATGCTCAACCAACTAGCCATGCTTGCGCCCATGATTTCAGTATTAAGAAGCATTGTCTCAAAGTGAAAGATATTTCCTCAGGGCACTGGAAAAAATGGGAACAACTCAAAGAAGATAAAACACACAAGCCCAGCAGTTGGAGCTATGATTTCACACTCCGAGAGCCTCCTGTAGTCCTCATGTGAGCAACCATTGTGAAGTTTTCATCTTTTTTTTTCATTTTTTTATTAATATATAATTGACCTATAATATTATATTAGTTTCAGGGGTGTAACATAATGTTTCAATATTTGTATATGTTACAAAATGATCACCACAATAAGTCTAGTTAACATCCATTACTATATGTAGTTAATAAAATCTTTTTTCCTTATGATGAGGACTTTTAAGATTTACTCTCTTAGAAACTTTCAAACGTGCAATACAGTGTTATCAACTATAGTCACCATGCTGTACAGTATGTCTCTAAGACTTATTTAATTTATAACTGGAAGTTTGTACCTTTTAACCACCTTTACCCAATCTCCCACCTCTCACCCCCCACCTCTGGCAAGCACCAATCATTTTTCTGTATCTATGAGCTTGGTTCTTGTTTGTTTTTTTGTTTTGGATTCCATATATAAGTGAGATCATGTGTTGTTTTTTTTTTTTTTTCTGACTTTATTTCACTTAGCATAATGTCCTCAAGGTCCATCCATGTTGTTACAAATGGTGGAATTCCATTCTTTTTTATGGCTGAATAATAATGTGGAATTTTCATCTTTCATTGGTATCTAGCAGTATACCAGGCACTTATATTGGCTGCAGGCCTATGAGTGAATTAGGCTCAAGAGCTTGGCTATCCTTACATAAAACACCTTTCAAGGAAATGCTTGACAAGAAATGTAATCACACTCCTCTCCCTTCGCTCAATTACCAGAGGGGAAATAGAGTTTTAGCAAGAACATGACAGCTGTAGGTTTTATTGTTTATTAAACATGCACTCAATCATCAGTAATTTTCATAGAGAGGAATCCAAGAATATGTCAGGAAATTTCATTCATTGAAATTAATCTTGATGTATCTTTGCAAGAGATTTCAAAGTAGGGATTGTATTTTATTGCAGGAAAATGTGTGATTTATATGAATGAACTTAACTTGGCTGAGCTCTTGAATCAGGCTCCTTTCTTCGTGTAGGAAGCTAAAGATCCTTTGACGTTTTTCAGCGAGAATGGACCTTCCACCTAGATTCTATAAACTAGCTGATTGCTGTAACTCTTGAGTGTTCAGCCATCTCACTATTAGATTCTAATTTGTTCTCCTGTAAATCAATTTAAGGGAGGCATACTGAATAGGAAAAACTAATAATCCTTTCAAATATCTGTCAAGACTTTACTGCTTGATGCATATGGCCTCCAGCTAGTTGATTGTCACTACATTATCAAGGACAACATCATAAAGTGAGAGGAGACACTAGGTATCTAGGGCAAAAGTGCTAATCAGACACAAGCTGCTGGGCTTAAAGTCTTCAGGAGCCTACATGACAAGGAACTTGTGGACCTATTGAGTTGCACTGCATTAAATCAGGAGGCTTTATCAATCTCTTTTTTTTTAATCTTTTATGTATATTTATTTTTGAATGAGAGAGAGAGAGAGAACCAGCAGGAGAGGAGCAGAGAGAGAGGGAGACACAGAATCCGAAGGAGTCTCCAGGCTCTGAGCTGTCAGCACAGGGCCTGATGGGCTTCAACCCATGAACCGTGAGATCATGACCTGAGTCGAAGTCAGACATTCAACCAACTGAGCCACCCAGGTGCCCCGGCATTTATCAATCTTGAAAAACAATTTTATGTGATTTACCAGAAATGAAAGAAAAGCTGTCCCAGAAAGAGTATGCTACTGGCAAAACTGTCCAAACAAATTTTGATGAAATTAATATTTTAAGTCTCTCTGTGGGGCAAAGCATGGTTTATCTGAGGTGAAAGGGTGCATATCATCCTAAGAGTTTTGCCAAATAAATATTAATTTCTCCATTTGACAAACAAATATTTTCAGGATGTCATTACTTTTAGAAACTTTCCCTTAATCAATTTTGCAAAGTATGTCTTCTAAAAGAGTGTAAAAAAGCTGTTCCATGTCTTTATAGACTTTAAGGTATAGATTTTAAGGAAACCTGGAAAGACCATAGGGATCCATGTAATCCTGCATTTCTAAAGTTGAAGAAAATGAAATAAAATTTAAATGACCTGATTAATGTCGTTAGTTTGGTGGCAAAATCCAAAGCAACAACTGAGAACAGAGCATTCACTGAGCATTTACTATGTGCTAGTTGTTCCTCTATGTGCTTTTACATGTATTAACTTTTATAGATTACAAAACCCAATCAGGCAGGTATTATCATCCTCGTGGTACAAATAAGGAAACTAAAGCAGGAAGAGTAATTTGCCCAAGGTCATGTAACCAATGAGTGGCAAAACCAAGATTCAAACTGAAACAGTTTGGTTCCTGATTTTATGCTCTGAAAAATTAGGCTATCCTGCCAACTCATGTGTTTAATATTTTTATTTGAGGGGTTGGGACATTAACTTTTTTTTTTTTTTTTTTGAGAAGAGAGAGAGAGAGCAGGAGCAGGGGAGAGGGACAGAGGGGGGTAGAGAGAGAGAGAATCTTAAGCAGGCTCCATGCTAAGCATGGAGCATGACATGGGGCTTGATCCCACATCCCTAGGATCATTACCTGAGCCAAAATCAAGAGTTGGCTGTTCAACCGATTGAGCTACCAGGCACCCTGGGACATTAACTTTTTAATCAGTTTTATTGAGTTATATAATTTCTATATGATAAAATGCACCCTTTGCAATGTGTGATTCAGTGATTTTTGACATGTGTATAATGATCACCACAGTGAAACTATTAAAATTTTTCATTACTCCTCTAAGATCCCCTTATGCTTTATCTCCATCAGTTCCTTCACCCCATCCCTGGCTGCTGGCAACCAATGAACTGTTGTCAGTGTGTGTGCTTTTCCTAGAATTACATATAAATGAAATTACAAAATGGATCTTTGTGTCTGTCTTTCAATTAGTGTAATGCTTTTAAGATTCATCCATGTTGTTGTATCAATAGTTTCTTCTTTTTTATTGCTAAGTAGTACACCATAGTATGAATAAACCCCAATTTGGCTATTTACTAGTTGTTGGACATTTGGGTTATTACCAGTTTTTAACTGTTATGGATAAATCTTCTTTGAATACTTCTATAAAATTTTTGCATGGACATGTGTTTCAATTTCTTTTGGGCAAATCCTTAGGAGTGGAATTGCTGAGTCCTTTAATAAGTATATGTTTAACTTTGTAAGACAATGCCAAAGCGTTTCTCAAATTGGCTATACCATTTTGCATTCACAACAAATGTGTGAAAGTTCCACTGTTCCACGTTTTCACCAACATTTATATTTTATTTTATTTATTTTTCTGAAGATTTATTTTTAAGTAATCTCTATACCCAACCTGGGGCTAGAGCCTATAACCCCAAGATCAAGAGTCATATGCTCCACCAACAGAGCCAGCCAGGCACCTCAGTTGTATTTTAATTTTAGCTGTTCTCATGGATATATAATGGTATTTGCTTTGGTTTAAACTTGTACTTCTCTGATGATTAATGACGTTGTTTATCTTTTCATGTATTTAATGGTGTTTTGTATGTTTTCGTTTTCAAAATGCCTGTACAAACATTTTAGTTATTTTTGAATCAGGATATTTGTCTCTTACTGTGTTGTTCTGGACACAAATCAATTCAACTGTCAACAAGTCAAAAAGAATTTTCAGGAAAATTCTTTGCAAATATATTTGTCTCAGTAGGTTTTCAATAGATGCTCATTATCAGTCCCTCTACTTTTAGTTTGCTGAGAATTTTTTTTAATGTTTTATTTATTTTTGAGAGAGAGACACTGGGGGGGGGGCAGGGAGAGTGGGAGACACAGAATCTGAAGCAGGCTCCAGGCTCTGAGCTGTCAGCACAGAGCCCGATGCAGGGCTCAAACCCAAAACCATGAAATCATGAGCTGAACCAAAGTTAGTCACTTAACCAACTGAGCCACCCAGCACCCCATATTTTTTCCTAGTTTCTTGAGGTGGAAACCTAGATCATTGAGGCGGAAACCTAGATCATTGATGCAAGATCTTTCTTTTTTTTTCTAATGTAAACATTTGATGCTATAATTTCCCTCCAAACATGACTTTCTCTATATCCCACAAATTTTGATACCTGGTATACTCACTTGCATTTGCTTCAAAATACTGTCTCATTTTCATTGTGATTTAGTGTTTGATACATCAGTTATTCAGAATTGTGGCACTTAGTTTCTAATTATTTATGGGTTTTCCATGTTAGCTTTCTGTTACTGATTTTAAGTATGACTCTTTCATGGTAAGAGAATCTACTTTGCTTTCAATCCTTTCACATTCAGTAAAATACTTTATTGCATAGCAGGTGGTGTAATTTTGTGAATATTCTGTGTGCACTTGAAAACAGTGTGTATTCTGCTGTGATTAGATAGTGTTCTATAGCAATCAATTAGCTTGAGCTAATGGACAGTGTTGTACAGGTCTTACGTTTTCTGCATTATTTATTGTACTACCAGTTACCAAGTATTGTAGGCGTCAACTATTATCATGGAGTTTTAAAATTCCCTTTTCAATTCTATTAGTTTTGCTTCATATATTTTGAAGTTCTCTAATGGAATAGACTAATATTTAGGGTTATTATGTTCTCTTAATGAAATACACCTTTTATCATTAAATAATGTCTATCTTTACCCCTCAATCTGTTGTAAAGTCAATGTGGTTTTTGTTTGTTTTTTTTCTTTTTGTTTAGTATTTTCATGTGTTCTTCATACTTTAACCTTTAAAAAAATTTTTTTTAATGTTTATTTATTTTTGAGAGAGAGACATGGAGTGCAAGTGGGTGAGGGGCAGAGAGAGAGGGAGACACAGAATCTGAAGCAGGTTCCAGGCTCTGAGCTGTCAGCACAGAGCCCGACACAGGACTTGAAATCACAAACTGTGAGATCATGACCTGAGCCAAAGTTGGATGCTCAACTGACTGAGCCATTCAGGCGCCCCTTTAGTGTCTCACTTTTAAAGTAGGTATAAAAATAGTAACTACTATTGTTTTTATATTTTATATATTTTATATTATTATAGAATCATTTGGAGAAAATAAGAAAACGTGTGGAGGAAGCTTAGCTCAGTGCCTAGCATTATCTTGGTGCTCAATAAACAGTAGCTTAAATATTTATTAATGTAATTTTAATGGAGTGGCTATATTATAAAATGGCTTAGTTTGCATTCAGAATGTTACAAGAAGGGATATCAGAGTTTATTACACTGCCTCACAATTTGTGCACATGATTTATTTCTTGTAGTATACAATTTAGAGGTGAGCAGTTTTTTTGTTTTTTGTTTTTTTGTTTTTGTTTTTTGCCATAAGGCTGACATTTCAACAAATTCTTAAACTGAAAGTTTCCTATATATAAAACATTGTACTGGGTATGATGACGTTTTGGGGTGATGGTGGGGCTCATGGGGTCTGGAGCCAAGGGGCAAGAAAGAATTCTTGAAGACGTCTTTGGTGCAAAAAGGTAATTTTACTAAAGCATAGGGACAGGACCTGTGGGCAGGAAGAGCTGCACTGTAAGAGGGCGGGGAGGGTGACTATTTTTATGGATTCCGGGGGAGGTAAAGTCATGAGGGAGTTTCCAAAGAGATTTTCACATGCTAAAGACTTATTGGAGGCCTAGCTTTTGTCAAGCTAAGGTTGTTTTTCCTTCTAGCAAAGCATTAACATTGAGACAGTAGGGAGTTTCTGGACTTTAGGCCATGATGGAATTGTCCTTTTCTGTTAAACTGGTGGAGACTCTAATCAGTTAACCATCTGTTTCCTGTTTTGGGGTAGCCGGAGGGTCTAAGGAATATCACACATATCCCACCTGGAGTGGAGGGGGTGTGCTAGCTTGTGCTTTGCCCCTCAGCTTGCCCCATGCTCCCTCATCAGGCACCTGGGATAAACAAATATTGGCAATCTACAGTCCATGTCATCCAATATTCCTACAATCTAACAGTAAATTCTACATTAAAAGAGCTCTCCTATTTATACAAGTACATAGCTACCTTAAACTAGTCTAGAATAAGACATTTAATATCACTCTTTAAAATACTTCATTTTGGGGACACCTGGCTGGCTCAGTCAGTAGAGCATGTGACTCTTGATCTCAGGATTGTGGGTTCGAGCACCATATTGGGTGTAGAGATTATTTAAAAATTAAAAAATATCTTTAAAATAATAAAATATTTTGGGGCGCCTGGGTGGCTCAGTTGTTGAAGCCTCTGACTTCGACTCAGGTCATGATCTCACAGTTCATGGGTTTGACCCCTATGTAGGACTGTGTGCTGACAGCTCAGAGCCTGGAGCCTGCTTCGGATTCTATGTCTCTCTCTCTCTGCCCCTCCCTGGCTCACTGTCTCCCTCTCTCCCTCTCTCTCAAAAATAAATAAACATTAAAACATTTTTTTTTTTCAACTTTTTTTTTTTTTTTTTTTTTTTTTATTTTTGGGACAGAGAGAGACAGAGCATGAACGGGGGAGGGACAGAGAGAGGGAGACACAGAATCGGAAACAGGCTCCAGGCTCCGAGCCATCAGCCCAGAGCCCGACGCGGGGCTCGAACTCACGGACCGTGAGATCGTGACCTGGCTGAAGTCGGACGCTTAACCGACTGCGCCACCCAGGTGCCCCTAAAACATTTTTTTTAAATAAAAAATAAAATATTTCAAATTTTTATGATGGTTTATTTTCACCTGAAGTGTCCCCTTCCCCTATTCTATTATCTGTGGATTTATTTTTTTCATGACTATCGTAGCCTCTAGGAAAGAGAGATGTATCCTTCCTGCCCTAGGCATCTTTGTCCTGACCAAAGCTGCCTCTGGCCTTACAGCACTACATTTTGTCCACCCCCAGCACAAAGCCAAATATATATATATATAATTTTAAACTATCTTTGTTCTTTTAATTCCAACCCCTGAACCAAACTTATCATTAATTTTTCCTAAATTTCATCAAAGTAAAATATGTCAAAATCTCTGTTGTAGTCCAAATAGCATATGGTGAAGAGACCACACTTCTGGTAACAACCCACCCTTCCAAGTTGGTACCTAAAACTTATGATTAGGGCCTAAGAGCTGAACAGGCATCATATTTCTATAAATTGGAAGAGAAAGTCACTCAGTACTAAAGCTGACACAAAAACAAACTACTTTAAAAACAAGCCCTCTGCTTCTAGCTAATCTAAAACTAATTCCCCAGAGAAACTTCTGAAAATTTGAGCATACTTTGTACATGGGCTGATTTTCTGGGTCATGCTTTTAAGTCTCATCCACATCCACTCGCAGTTCTCTGAGATTTGCAAATTGTTACAAGCGGGGCTCACCCAAAGCAGGGCTTGTGTTTTGTTTTTGTTTTTGTTTTTGTTTTACCTGAAGCGGGGCTTGAGCTCACCCAATTTGTGACTCAAACTGACAAACCTCGAGATCATGACCTGGGCCGAAGTCTGATGCTTAAGGATTGAGTCATCCAGGTAGTCCCCTTTACTTATTTTGATATGCAGCATATCTTTGACCTAAAAGTTCTGTGATTTGCCCTACCTAGCTTAGCATAAAGAAGGCATTTCTAGGAGAATGGAACAATTAACATAGTAACCCTTACGGATTTTATGATTCACTTGGTATTTTAGTGCCATGTTCTCTGTAAAGCTATTCCTTCCTATTAGAGGAGTGTTATATATCACACTCATTTCATTGCGTAACAAAAGGGTTCTTGTAGTACTTGCCATTCCTGATAATGCACTCCTTGAGGACAAGACATATTTCTCATTCCATTGTAACTCCAGTTGTAACTCCAGTGTCAGTATCAACAATGATTTAAACATATGAACTAATGGGGCACCTGGCTGGCTCAGTCAGTAGAACATGAGCTTCTTTATCTCAGGGTCATGAGTTCAAGCCCTACATGTGTAGAGCTTAGTTAAAAAAAAATACATAAATATATAAACTACTTAACGCTATGACTTTGGAGGTTCAAAATCCTGACTATGACATCTAATTGTGTTATTTGCTATCAGGATACCTACTATTTCTGAGCTACCCAAATTGCATCATACGGTGCAACATTAGAAGAAGTAAATGAAATCATGTGAGTAGCTCATTATCTAGCATATATATCCCAACAAAAGTCAGTTCCTTTCTTTCTTTCTTAGTAAATATTTACTGAAAAATTATGTGAAGTTATTATTCAAAAATTAAGTTAGTATTTCAATCGGGGCATTGAACTAATTTCCTATTCCTTTGATGAAAAGGAAAAAAATATACTATTCCCTTATCTTTGTCTTGTTAAAAGAGACAATATTTACATAAGGGCATGGTGACATTTCATACTTAAAAAGAAGTCCTCTAAGATTTTTTTCCTCTGAGTTTTAATAGGCTAATGTCTATATTAAAAAAGAAGAAAGATCTCAAATTAATAACCTAACTCTATACCTTAAGAATCTAGAAAAAGAGCAAGCTAATTTATAGAATTATGAAAACATGGCTTGTATGAAGAGAAGCTCATGTCTTTCACTCTGGTATGTTAGAGCTGGGTACCAGCTTCTAAGAACTCACAAGAGTTCAGGGAAGCTTGGAATGTTCTCCCCTTACTTTCTTTGTGCCAAGCTATTACTCATTCTTCAGTTCTTCGATAAGAAGCCACTTCTTTCCTGGAAGCCTACTGTGCTGGTTATACCTTTTTCCACCTCCTGATTTCTACCATCACCCCACCTCTATCCATTATCACGGTTCGGTCCTGCTCTGAGTGCTAGTAAGCTGACCTACAGACACTGAAACACATGGGCTGCCCTGCCTCAGTTGGGTTAGGTCAATGGAACACAGTCAGAGGAAAGCATACGAAATGTTTCTTCTCTGCCTCTTCCCTGCTCTCCGTGACATTTTCAGTAAGTGCCTGGGTCATTTCATTGACTAGAGCTTCTATTGCATGTCCCTTCCTGACTCCAGATTTTACTAGGATTAGTAACACTGTTTTCTCTCTTTTCTCCTTCAGGAATAGCATTTGTCTCCTGCTGCCAATAGTTTCTGGGTTTGTTGATTCCCTCAACTCTATTCACATAGATTCCTTCCTTCAAGTTTTTTTTTGTACCACCTGATGTGTATTTTATTTCTTGCCACAATCCTGACTATATATCTTCTCTAACCATCTAGACTAGGTCAGTTGCTCCTACTGTGAGCTTATATCTCTCTCTGTACCTCCCTATTACATAACATCACATATTATTGCAGATAGTTGTTTAAACTCTTGGTCTCCTCTTCCAGACTTTGTGGAGGTTGGTATATGGTCTGTATTATCCACTATTTTCAGTACCTACCATAAAGTGTGACATCAATAAGTAATAATTGAATGAGTTGATTAATGAGTGAGTAATTAGTAGGTATGAGACTTATTCCCAGAATAGATGAGGCTGAAGATAAAGATAGGCTCTGGATTCATAGAATCAGAACAAAAAATCCTAAAATTTGTATGAAACCATAAAGAGCTTGAATAGCCAAAGAAATTTTGAAAAAGAATAAAGCTGGAGGTATCACATTCCCAGATGTGAAACTTCTACTACAAAGATAGTAATCAAAACAGTATGATACTGGCACAAAAATAGACACATAGATCAGTGCAATAGAATAGCTCAGAAATTAACCCATGCTCATATGGCAAAGGTAGTCTCTTCAATAAATGGTGCTGGGAAAATTGGACAGCCACATGCAAAAGAATGAAACTGGACCACTTTCTTACACCATATATAAAAATAAACTCAAAATGAATTAAAAACCTAAATGTGAAACCTGAAATCATAAAACTCCTAAAAGCAAACATAGGCAGTTGACTCATGGACATTGATTGGCCATAGCAGTATTTTTCTGGATATGTCTCCTTGGCAAGGGAAACAAAAGCAAAAATAAACCATTGGGACTAGATCAAACTAAAAAGCTTTTATATAGCAAAGGAAACCATCAGCCATACAAAAGGCAACCTACTGAACGACAGAAGATATTTTCAAATAATACATCCAGTAAAGGATAATACCCAAAATATATAAAGGACTTATACAACCCAAGACCAAAATACAAAAAGTTCTGGTTTAAAAATGGAAAGAGCGGGATGCCTGCGTGGCTCAGTCAGTTAAATGTCTGGCTCTTGATTTCAGCTCAGGTCATGATCTCGAAGTTCATGGGTTTGACCCCTGCATCTGGTTCTGTGCTGGTAGTGCGGAGCCTGCTTGGGATTCTCTTTCTTTCCCTCTCTCTCTGCCCCTCCCCCACTCACGCTGTCTCCATCTCTCTCAAAATAAATAGATACACTTGAAAAAAAAAATGAAAAGAGGACCTGAGTAGATCTTTTTCCAAAGAAGACACACAGAAGGACAACAGACACATGGAAAGATGTTCATCACCACTAACCATCAGGGAAATGCAAATCAAAATCACAATGAGATATCACCTCACACCAGTGAGAATGGTTATTATCAAAGAGACAAGAAATGACAAGTATTGGTGAGACTGTGGATAAAAGGAACACTTACACACTGTTGGTGGGAATGTAAATTGATGTAGCTGCTATGGGAAACAGGATGGAGTTTCTTCAAAAAACTGAAAATAGAGGACCATATAATTTAGTAATTCCACGTCTGAATATTTATCCAAAGAAAACAAAAACACTAATTTGAAAAAAAATATATGTAACCCTATGTTCATTGCAGCATTATTTACAGTAGCCAAAATATGGAAGCCACCTAAGTGTCCATTGATAGATGAGTGGATAAGGAAGATGTAGTAGGTATACACAATGGCATATTACCCAGCCATAAAAAAGAATAAAACCTTGTCATTTGCGACAACATGGATGGACCTAGAGAGTATTATGTTAAGTGAGAGAAGTCAAAGAAAGACAAATACCATATGATTTTACTTACATGTGGAATCTAAAAAAACAATAAAAAATGGAAACAGACTCATAAATATGGAGAAGAAACTGGTGGTTGCCCTAGGGGAGGGGTGTTGAGAGAAAGGGTGATATAGGTGTAGGGGATTAAGAGTTACAAAATTCCAGGTATAAAATACAGAAGTCATGGGAATGAAAGTACAGCATAGGGAATATAGTCAATAATATAATAATTCTGTATGGTGACAGAGGGTGACTGTACTTGTGGTGAGCGTTTCGTACTGTATATAATTGTTGAATCATGTTGTACACCTTAAAACCAATATATTATGTGTCAACTATACTTCAGTTAAAAATAAACTGGGTGGCTCAGTCAGTTAAGTGTTGACTCCTGATTTCAACTCAGGTTACGATCTAGCTGTGATTGTGCCCTGCATGTGGCTCCTTGCTGACAGGGTGGAGCCTGCTTGGGATTCTCTCTCTCCTCTCTCTCTACCCTGCCCACAACTTGCATATGCACTTCCGTGTGTGTGCGCGCGCGCATGCGTGTGCATGTGTGTGCGCGCTCTTTCCCAAAATAAATAAATAAACGTAAAAAAAATAAAAAGACACATGGAAGGGTAGTGACATTTTACAAAGGATAGCTCTATGACAAATCATCAAGGAAAGACCCATGGCTTGATTCTTTATACATGATGCCAGAGGATCGGTTCCCTTCTGTGCAAGTTCAAATGCTGGACTACAAGATCTTTAAGGTCCCTTAGAATTCTGAAAATATATATCAGCCAGAAAGACATTCCCTTTTATTGAATCTGACTTTCCAGGCCTATCAGAGTTGGAGAGCTGACATTCATGGAACATCAGTAAATTTAATGAACTGAGTATTATAATAGCATGTCCTTCGATGTACAGCCCTTTGTGAGGCACTGTGGTCTGATACAGTATGCACTACTAATGTTGTCAGCTGTCTTTGTCTTAAGTGCTACTGTAAGCCTTATATAATAGGCATGAATAGGCTTTCCTCCAAAAATCTTAAAAGCTCTCTCCTTCATTTCCACTGCCTCTTAATTTGTAGAGGAGGAAACTTAGGACCTTTCTGGAACCACCTCTATAGGTCTGAAATAGTCTGCCTTCTGTAATGGAATATTCTATTCACCTTCTGTAATAAAACTGTGTTTTATTTGTCCCCCATAGCATGTGATGGTGTTTGGCACCATAGTAAAAATAAGATAAATGAGTAAGATGAATGAAATAAAATAGCAGTTAAGCAGTAAAGACCTGAATTGGTTAACTCAGTCCCAGAGGCATGCACTTATTTGCAGAGGGGCTCTTTGTATAGAGAAAGTAAATGCACATAAAGAAAGGAGCATTTGAATTATGGAGCATATTCCCCAGGAGGTAATACATGTCTTTCTAAAATACAGAAGCATGTAAAGGCTTCAGACTGCAAATGCCCTAGTCTTTGAAGTTATGCATTGCATACATTGGAACAACATTACTTAAAAATGAATGTAGAAATAGCTAGAACAGTAAAACATGGTTGCTAAACTGTAGGAAGCAGAATTCTGGACAATAAAAACTAAAAAGTCTGTGATTATTGTTTCAATTATGAAAGCTAGGAGGGCCTAGTCTTGCACAAAGGAGTGCGTGATGTACAATCTGAGAAATCCTGATGAAAGAAGATGATCTAGAGGAAATGTGGGATGAAGGGGCTACTTTAATCACTCCCAATAATCAAGGCTGGTACCCCAGCTATGATTAATTTATTTTGCATGTACTTGTAATTTTCTGTAAGTCATTAAGTGCATTAATTGACTGTTGGTTAATAGAATATAGCTCAAGTCATTCCTTTGCTTTCATACCTTTACTCTCAACCCTTTTTGTGGTCTATAAAATCCTGCATAAGAACTCATTTGGGAATTATTAAGGAGAGACATTTAATTGGTGTATCAACCCAAAATCATAGTCATAGTATTGATTTTTAAATTTCAGAAATCAGGCAATGTTGAGTTATGCAATTAGTGCCCTAAGGTAGAGAAGCTCCATCTGGGTGATTATTTTCTTTCAGAATGGTCTCTGAATTGGGATAAGCCTGGGATAAAGGGCGAGTCTAAGTCAAGTCCCTCTTTTCACATATTGTATTTTGTGAAACTGCAAAACCTTTCCTCCAAAGCTTTATTCAGTGTTTTTTCCATTGACCCAAAGATCTGAATACTCACAGGGGCACACAGATACAAAGATTCCTTACTACTTCACTGATATAATGAAAGTGAAGTAATGATTTCCTCTCCAAATAGTGCTTTACTCACACCTCTATAAACAGTAATAATAAACAGTACATCCCTTTGGTGAAATTTTCTTGTTGATGAATGTAGGCCTGGCTATTGACTTTTCACTTATTTCGCTCTCCATTTCATCATAAGCCACTTCCATATGCATTTTATTAAACAACCATCTATATCTATATTCAACTGGCTAATAGAGCATGCACATCTTATATAAATCTAGCTAGTTTGGGAGAAAGACTATCTTATAGGAGTGGTGACTTGAGTTGAAATAGTATTTCATCCTGAAATGGTAGGAAGCCACTCTACTGTCCAAGTAAGACAGTGGTAAAATGAACAAAAAGACAGGATTGGAAGAGTTTGTCTGAGGCTCAGTGGGATCTTAAAGGCACCCCAGCCAAAAATATTGCTGGAGAAAGAGGAAGGCTAAAGTACCAGGAAAAGGAGTACTGGGGGTAAGGCTGGAAAACCACTAGAAGATCTTAAGCAGTCCCTGAGTTTAGGTTTGGCGCCTTAATTGGTGGGGCAAAGAGCTGAAATCTCTGAGAAGCAGGACATGATTTGAGTTAAGGTTTCCAAAAGTGATTCTGGAAGTGCTGTTTCATAGAGGATCCACTAGAAGCAAGGAGACTAGGTTGGAAGCTCATGCCAGCCTTAAGGAAAGATTTGTTATGAGCTAAAGAGCCATTATGGTCAAGATCCAGAGAATCTATCCAAGAAGGGGGAGGGCAGTTATTTCCAGAGATCCTGAGTTCAGCCCTGGAGGAGAGAAATTCACCGAGCAGGTGATCAGCAGCAAATATTTAAAGACAGAAGTTTCAGGCAGGCAGTGGAGGACCTGAAAGACCTAGGATGAAAACAAATGCTAAGTTACTTTAGAACAAGTCAGGAATCCTTGTCCAGAGTCTTAACTCATTGGCTACTGAGCCTCAGGTTAACCCCTTATACAAAGATGGCGACCAATCAATGTTTGTCATGAGGAAGACTGAATTGAACTTAGAAGGTTGCTATTTTTGGTTTGAAGATGTCAAAGATCAGGATAGTATGAGAAATGAAAACAAAAAGGGCTCTTACAATTTATATGGTAAAAAGGAAAAAATGTTATTTGGGAAAAATTAACTGTTATGTTTCAGTATTTTTATAGTGGCAGAATGCAGTATTGCCATTTGTGACAACATGTGATGGAAATAAGACAGAGAAAGACAAATACTGTATGATCTCACTTTTATGTGGAATTTAAAGAAAAAAAACACCAGGCTTATGGATAGAGAGAACAGATTTGTGGTTGCTAAAGGCAGGTATTAGGGTTGGGCAAAATGGGTGAAGGGGGTCAAAAGATATGTACATTTATAAAATAAGTCCTGGGGATATAATGTGTAGCATGGTGACTACTGTTAATAATGCTGTATTGCATATTTGAAAGTTGCTAAGAGAGTAGATCTTTTTTTTTCAGTTTATTTACTCATTTTCTTATTTTTAAAGTTTATATTTACTTATTTTGAGAGAGAGAGAGAGAGAGAGAATAAGTGGGAAAAGGGCAGAGAGAAAGGGAGACAGAACCCCGAGCAGGCTCTGCCCTGTCAGCACAGAGCCCACTGTGGGGCTTGAACTCACAAACCATGAGATCATGACCTGAGCTGAATCTAAGAGTTGGATGCTTAACCCACTGAACCACCCAGGTGCCCCTATTTACATAGTTTTGAGAGAGAGAGAGGGAGCACATGCACATGCACTGCAGGGGCAAAGAAAGCAGGAGAGAGAGAATCTCAACCACGCTCCGAGTTCTCAGCACAGAGCCTGATGTGGGGCTCCATCTCACCAACTGTGAGATCATGACCTGAGCCAGGAATCAAGAGTCAGATACTTAATAGACTGAGCTACCCAGGCATCCTAGAATTTTGTTTTTTTGTGGTAACTTTTAAGATCTACTCTCTTAGCAGGGCGCCTGGGTGGCTCAGTCGGTCAAGTATATGACTCTTGACTTTGGCTCAGGTCATGATCTCACAGTTAGTCTGACTGAGCCCGGCATCAGGCTCTGTGCTGGCAGTGCGGAGTCTGCTTGGGCTTCTCTCTCCCTCTTTTTCCGCCCCTCTCCCCACTCATGCTATGTCTCTCTCTCTTTCTCTCAAAATAAAAACATAAACATTAAAAAAAATAAGAAAACAAAATTCTGTGAATATGTGTGGTGGTAGATGTGACCTGGGTTTATTGTGGTGATCATTTCTCAATATATACAAATATTGAACTATGTGTACACATGAAACTAATGTGTTGCATGTCAATTATACCTCAATTTTAAAAATGGGGAATCCTCTACCACCACCACCCCTCCCCCACAAAACAACAACAACAACAACAAAAAACAAAGAGTGGCAGGATCTGTATTATAGAGATGGGTCTTTTATTCTTAAATCCTGAATAGACAGGTAGGGACTTCTGGTTGAGAAAAGTCTACTAGGGAGTAGGTACATTCCAAGGTGAGCCAAAAGCAGGTGATTATTATTACTTTTAGGCATACAATGAAAGAAATAGAGCAAAGCAGTAAAGGAGAGAGGAGGTGGATATGAGGGCAATATAAGGGGGTTTAAGAGAGTAAAAACACAAACAGCAACATTCTGGGGTTTTGCTCGTGATTTTTAGAAGAGACATTTCCAGTATTAACTGCACCTCTTAGTATTCCGTAGTCTTCTGTCACTACCCCAGACTTTCAGTAAAGGTCTACTATAAACAGCAGCTTTTAAAAAAACAGTACTCTGGGAGAATGAAGGGAAATTGGTGAGGTCCAGCACAGGATAATGTAGGGCAAGAAGAGAACAGCAGTTGGAAAGAGCAATTGAAAATGCTTCAGGAACAAGAATAGGAGCAAAAGAGACAAAGGAAAGTGGAAGTCTCCCTCCCCCATTCCAATAAAGGAAGGCTTGGAAATAGAGACTCCCAGGACTTCCCTCAGTATCTGGGATGAGGACTTTAACCCCTGTATTTGGCTGCTAAAGAAATCATGAGGGTGACCTCAGCAAGCTTGACACCTTGGGAGACACGGTAGACACTTGGGGTACCTTTAGGACTGTATTGGACAATAGCAGAGTAACTAATGAGCTTTCTTTTAACTGAAGTAAAAATTGACACATAATAGTCAAAAGACTTTTATAAATTCACAAAGCCAGTACTCGAATTGGATCTCCAAATACCTAGCCTATGGCCTTTTTTTTTTTTTTCTACTACAAATTGTCATTCCAGGCCTTAAGGAAAATTTAGAAAATATGCACCAATTTTAAGATAATTTCTAAAACAAGCAAACCCTGATTATTGTTATCATTGAATCTCTTTTTTTAAGTTTATTTATTTTGAGAAAGAGAGACAGTGTGCACGAGTGGGGGAGGGGCAGAAAGAGAGGGAGAGAGAGAGAATCCCAAGCAGGTTCCAAGCTCTCAGCATGGAGCCGGACATGGGACTTGATCCCACAAACCACGAGATCATAGCCTGAGCCAAAACCAAGAGTCGGATGCTTAACCCACTGAGCCACCCAGGTGCCCCATCATTGTAACAGCTTATCTAAATGTCTATTATATTGGTCATTCTTTTTTTAATTTTAATTTTTTAATTTAAATTTTAGTTCACATACAATACAATATTGGTTTCTGGAGTAGAATTCAATGATTCATCACTACATACAACACCCGGTGCTCATCACAACAAGTGCCCTCCTTAGTACCCATCACCCACCTAGCCTATCTCCCACACACCTCCCTCCATCAACCATCTGTTTGTTCTCAACTGAGTCTCTTGTGGTTTGTTCCCCTCTCTTATTCTCCCCACCCTTCCCATATGTTCCTCTGTTTTGCTTCTTAAATTCCACATATGAGTGAAATCTTATGGTGTTTGTCTTTTTCTGATTGATTTATTTCACTCAATACATTCTAGCTCCATCCATGTCATTATAAATGGCAAGATTCTTTTTGATGGCTGAGTAATATTCCAGTGTTGGGGTGTGTGTATGTGTGTGGTGTGTGTGTGTGTGTGTATTACCACATCTTCTTTATCCATGAATCAGTCAATGGACATTTGGGCTCTCTCCATAGTTTGGTTATTGTTGATAATCCTGCTGTAAACATTGGGGTACATGTACCCCTTTGAATCTGTATTTTTGTATCCTTTGGGTAAATACCTAATAGTGCAATTGCTGGATCGTAGGGTATATTGGTTGCTCTGACTCTGTGTATTTCATGTGATAAGGTTTAAAAAACCAAACAAGCAAACAAAATATATTATGATCTAACTATAGAAATTGAGAGAAGCTGTACATCACTTAATTAAAAATATGGTCTTAGTACTTACAAATTTTCACCTGAACTATAAAACCGAGTATATACTCAAAGGAAACAGAAAAAATATATCTTGTCAACTATGTGACAGTTTCTGAATGGAACAACTACTTAATCTGCTGCCAACATTGTGTTTCAATTATAGTTCAATTAAGAAGAAAAAAAAAAGAAACTGCTGCCCTAACAAGTGATGCAATTTCAATGCAGAGCTAGATAATATATAAAAATAAATATTCATCATTAAATATCTTTGACTTATAGGTAAAATAATTCATCTAATTATATAAACTCATCTAATATACTTCAGTCCATCGTAGAGGGATTTAATTTACTTGCAAGATATAAAATTTTGCATGTCATGTAATGGTACTGATTCCTTTGATTTTATTTAAAAATAAATTATTTTGGGGAAACACGGTGGCTCAGTCAGTTGAATATCTGACTCTCGATTTCAGCTCAGATCACAATCTCATGGTTTGTGAGATGAAGCCCCGTGTCTGGCTCCATGCTGACAGCACAGAACCTGCTTGGGATTCTCTCTCTCTCTCTCTCTCTCTGCCCCTCCCCATGCTCCGCTCATGCTCTCTCTCTCTCAAAATAAATAAACTTTTTTTTTTAAAGTAAGAATAAATTAATTTCAATTTAGTAAATATTCTGTGTCCACTACATACAGGTCACCATGCTAAGCACTTTGGGAGATAGAACGTTGAGTAATATAGGATTCTTGGCCTAAAGAAAAAAGGACCAAAATTTTAGAAAATGAAGCAGAACACAGTAAACTCCGATAAGACGAGTACTAGGTTCTGTGGCAAATCAAGAAGCAGAAACATTATCTGTGTTGACCCTCAGAAATGGCTCCAAGAAAGAAGGATTTAATCTGTTCTTTGATAATCCAAGATGGATAGAGAGAGCCTGGATATGGAGGGAAAAGCATAAACAAAGATTCATAGGCAGGATTTACAATCACTTTGGCTGTGGCTTGGGCAAGTGCATGGCAACAAAGCAGCAGAAAAAGATGACATAAAATATATAGCCTTTAAATATCAAGATAAAAAACTGGGTATCAATTTGGAAATGAGTGGGCAAACTTTTTAAAGCTTTTGATCATGGGGATGAAATTGAACTGTAATTTCAGCACATTATTTTTCTTTTCATTCTTTTTTTTTTACATTACATCCCCAGGAATTATTTACTTTATAACTGAAAGTTTGTAACTTTTGACATTATCTTGCATTATCAGCACATTATCTTGACAGTGTTGTCGAGCATTACCACTTGAGGAACAGATGTGATAGTGTAGTGAGTGATTCAGAGTTTCTGAACCCAGGCTGTAATGAGAGAAATGGAAAAGAGAGGATGATATCAGCTATGAAAGACTTTCTAATATTTGGTGGCTGATTAGATGGTAATGATGGTAATAAGGGGTGTGTGTATCAGATTACTCTTGAAATTTAAGGATGTAAAAGAAGAATAAATATTATCTCTTACATTTCCCGAGGGTCAGGAATTTGGCAATGATTTGGCTTGGTGATTCTGGCTTGGGATACCTCATGAGGTTGTGGACAGTTATCTGAAGACTTGAATTAGGTCAGATAATCCACCCCTAAGTCTTACTTAACATAAGCAAATTGGTGCTGGCTGTTAGCTTCAGTTTCTCTTCATATAGACCTCTCCATAGGGCCGTTTGAGAATCCTCACAACATGGTAACTTGTTTCTTCCAAATGGAATGATCAAGGAGTCCCAGGTGAAAACTGCAATGTTTTTTACAACCTAGCTTCAGAAGTCTTTTTTTTTTTTTAAGAGAGCAGAAGTGACCAAGGGGCAGAGAGAATGCCACGAAGGGCAGAGAGGGAGAAGCGGGGCTCATGAGTAGCAGGGCTCATGAGTAGCAAGGCTCATGCTCACCTGATGATGTGGGGTTCCAACTCACAAACCGTGAGATCATGAGCTGAGCCGAAGTCCTATTCTTAACCAACTGAGCCACCCAGGTGCCCCCTAGCTTCAGAAGTCTTATCATCACTTCTGCAGAACCCTATTAAAGTCACTTAGGTCAGCCCTAAATTGAAGCTGGAGGGGAGTATGCAAGGGAAGGTATAGGTACAAGGAGAAGAGAATCGATGGGGAACATCTTGGTGGTGGTCTACCTAAGTGTTGTTTTCTTCGGGGAAAGGAATCCTCTAATTTTATTCCCCAAATCTTAGCCCAGTTCATTACTGATCTGAAAAATGAAAGTTGGCTTTGAGCTTTTGAGCTTGTATAGTTGGGGGAATTTTAGCTCTACATTCTATACAACTAGAGATAAAGAAGCTTAAGAGGAAATATATCTAACTTTGATTCATTTTTACATATTCTCTTTGAGGAGTAAAATACAGAGACTGTATTTATTTAATTTTAATCCCTCAAATTTCAAAGGCTAATTGAAAGAGACAAAATTCAACACACTTTGCTATATTCATTTCCTTCAAAGTAGATGAACTACATTGTGCATAAGAAGTGTCAAAGGGGCACCTGGCTGGCTCAGTTGGCAGAATGTGCGAGTCTTGATCTTGCAGTTGTGAGTTCAAGCTCCACATTGGGCATAGAGCTTATACTAAAAAATAAATGTCATGAATTATTGCTTCATTTTAGATGGAACCTTACACATTTCAGTAGATGCTGAAATACTGAAGGTAATTTGAAATTGTTCAGAAGAGCTTCTTAAGGCTTTTTTTTAATGTTTTACTTATTTTTGAGAGAGAGAGAGAGAGCATGAGCTGGGGAGGGGTAGAGAGAGAGGGCGGCAGTATCCAAAGCAGGCTCTGCACTGACACCGGTGAGCCCAATGTGGAGCTCGAACTCTTGAACCCCGAGATCACGACCTCAGCCAAAGTTGGATGCTCAACTGACTGAGCCACCCAGGGGCCCCATTAAAAGAGCTTCTTAAAAAGTGTATTCCTCATGGAGATAAAAAAGGGTAAAGGAGATGATTTCACTTGCTGTACTATATGAAAGCTGGCAAATTCTAGAAGAAATCATAATAGTCTTGCAGTTTATACAGATGCATTTTTCTTTGTCATAAACCCAAATTCCTAATCTCTGACATCATTTTATAATTATAACAGGTAATGTGACTGCATGCGTCTAATCACACACAGCCAGATCCATTTAATAAGACAGCCTCAAGGCAATTTTTGGTCCCGCTAAATCCCTGGGGGTGCTATTCTTATGTGTGGATTTAAAGCTTCATTATTCCTTTCATTACTTAAGCACCCAAATGGAGATTTTTAAAGGCAAGTATCAGTGTGCACGTGAGGGAGGATATACTAGTTTTCTTGTACCCTGTCTCATTCCATTAGAAAGCATCATGCCGTTGTGGTATTGTAGCTGATATGTACAACAGTCATTAATACATTATTTTTGAGAGTTGCGAGACAGTTTGCCCTAACTATCCCACCATCAGCAGTGAAATAAAACTGCCTTAGGGCCTAATTTCCTACCACTCTCCGTCCTGGATTAAATGACATAAATGATTGATAATACTGTAATATCTATTTTTGAAGGAAGGTTTTTTTATTCATGTAAAAATGAACTACATCTTTTAGAATACAACTGAAGCATTGTCCAATTTCCTCTTTTTATTCAATTTGAGTAGAAAAATATTTCCTGGAAGGTATATTTTATTTAGCACAGGATTGTTTTCATTTATTTTGCCCAGTGATTAGAGCAGCACTATTACTACCTGCCCAATTTGTCCCTGGCTACCATGGGGAAAATTTCAGGCGACACCAGTGAATCTTCCAAGTACTGGGTAGCTGAATTGGGATACAGCCAAGTGGTGGAGCATCCAGGAAATGGTTAACACAGGGGACCTTCTGTCTGAGAGGAAAAGACAAAAACATTGCTACTAGCATTAAACATAGGAATTTTTGGTTTTTTGAAGTCCTTCCTTTTCACTGCATTTAAATATCTAATTTCACATGTCCTTTTTAAGAAGAACAACACCGTTTTAAACAAAACTCACTTTGGAGCCATGCAATTGAGAAAGCAGTTATTAGTGACAAATAATCCGAGGTGTATAAAGACTTGCCAGGAGAAACGTGGAGATCTTCCAGTAAATAGTAACTGCATAAATTTTTCCATAGACAGAGAAGGAAGTGTTTTGAATAGCATTCAATGGCAATGTGTTTCTCAAGCAGTTAAGTTGTGGTAAGGATTCCATCTGTGGCTCTTGTCCATCTTTTGCATCTAAGATCTGTGGCTCAGAGAGGGAACTGTGGGCCACAAGTTGGGAAAAGTGATCCAGCTTTTATCCTTGTGATGATTGTGGTTACTGTTAATGATATTTATGATATCAAAGCAGTCAAGGGGTGCCTGGCTGCCTCAGTCAGAAGAACATACAACTCTTCTGCTTCTTCTTCTTCTTTAGCTTATTTATTTATTTTGAGATAGAGAGAGTCAGGGAGGGGCAGAGACAGAAGGAGAGAGAGAATCCCAAGCAGGCTCCACACTGTCAGCGTGGAGCCCCATGCGGAGTCCATGAGATCATGACCTGAGCAGAAACCAAGAGTCAGATGCTTAACTGACTGAGCCACCTAGGCACCCTGAGCACGCAACTCTTGATCTCAGGGTCATGAGTTTGAGCCCTACCTTGGGTGTAGAGATTATTTAAATAAATAAAACTTAAAAAAAAAATCAAGGCAGTCAAATTTTAAATTAATTTTATTGATAGATTATGCTTATTTTAAGAAATCCTTCCTTAAAGTCTCAAATATATATCCAGTATGTCTTTAGATTTAAAAAAATATTGATGTTTAAATCCACTTGGAACTGCTTTGTGGGTTAGGTATAATAATTCCAACTTAATTTTGTTACTTCATTTGGATAATTAATTTCATATAAATAACCCATGTTCCACTGATTAATCATTATATCCCTACATGTACAGATATTATTTATTTCTGTCCTATCTTTCTGCACTATTGTATTCTTTGTGTCTGTTTTTCTATCCCTTTGTTAAAAACTCACTTTCTTTCTTTTTAATTTTTTAAATTTATTTTTGAGAGAGACAGACAGAGCATGAGTGGGGGAGGGGCAGAGAGAGAGAGGGAGAAAGAGAGAGAGAGACACAGAATTTGAAACAGGCTCTAGGCTCTAAGCTGTCAGCACAGAGCCTGATGCGGGGTTTGAACTCATGAGCTGTGAGATCGTGACCTAGGCTGAAGTCGGATGCTTAACCAACTGAGCCACCCGGGCACCCCAAACCTTACTTTCTTACCCACAATGAATTTTTGTAATACGTTGTAATAACTGTCATTGTTCTTTTATTCCTCCAAATTGTCTTTATTATTATTAGTCACTTACATTTTCAAATAAGTTTAGAAGGATACCCTAAAGTTTGATGGAAAAAAGGGAGAACTAGTGTGATTTTTATTAAAACTGTCTTAAAATTATAGACTAGTTGAGGGATAATGATATCTTCCCATTATGGTGTCTTCTCATTTTAGAATATGACACATATTCCAGTTATTAAACTCTTACTAGAATCTTAAAAATGGTAATTTTATCCATTTAATTCTTAGGTACCATTTGTTGGAGTTATTTATACCTTTTATATTTTTCTGATGTTGGGAGTTGAATCCTTCCTTCAGCCTCATCGATAATAAAACTGTTACTTGACTTTTTTTTTTCTTCTGTTAGATTTCTTTGCTTGTCACTAGATTAGTTTCTAACTTGATTGAAAGGAACAGGAATATGCTATTCGTTCACCACCTAATACCCCAACATCTTGGGTCATTGACTGGAAACTTTGAATTGATATTTGAGGAAGAAAAGATTCATGTTTCTGATGGCTTGGGCAGGAGGCATCAGGTTTCAGTGCTTTCCTACATCCTGTGGATTTTTTGACCTTGGTGGTTTTCACCGGGCTCAGGCAGGACAAGCCTCAGTAAACATAGACAACAGAGCTTCCGGCTGACCTCACCCTGACCCACATCAGCTTAGCCTTTTTCACCAAGCAGGGTCTGCTGACACAAGGATTAACCGTCCGAAGGAGAAAGCTGTTAAGTCCTTGTTAAGGCCTGTATCGAAACAAGCTGAGCCTTCCAAGTATTTGAGCTTTCCAAGCATTTGTGCATTAGGAAAAGGGGAAAGAGAAAACTTATTGTGAATTTCCCGGCTGAATATACATGCTGAAATTCTGTTTTTTGTTTTTACATGCTGAAGTTATTTAACTTCCAGTAGCAGAGAGAGTCATGAGAGATACAAACCAAAAGTATGTGTGTTTTGTGCCAGGCATAAATAGGTAATGCTGATTCAGAAGCCCCAAGTTCAGTCCCTCTTAATGCTTTTGCATTATATTCAGGCCTAATTATTTATTGTAGTAGAGAGAAGTGAATTTTAGAAAATGTTAGAGAGCAAGATCATAATCTAGGTTTGTTTAATTGGATCCTCTCTCTCAAGATAATTGAATCTTTTAGTGAATGACCAATGATGTGGAGGTAATATTATTAGAACTATTCATGTAATGTGCTGTTCTTGTTTTCATTCCATTTTTATATTTTTAAAGAATTTTTTTAAGATTTTTGAATTTTTAAAAATAATCTCTACATCCAACATGGGGCTTGAACTCACAACCTAAGATCAAGAGTCTCATGCTCCACTGACTGAGCCAACCATGTGCCCCTCCATTCCATTTTAAAGTGCTGGTCAGGACTCACAAATTGATTCTTAAACCTCACTGTAAGTCCTGACCTGAAGTGTGAAAAACACTGGACTAGACTATTTGTGATATAGGATTTCTTTCTTTCTTCTTCTTTTTTTTTTTTTTAGACTTTATTTTTAAGTAATCTCCACACCCAACATGGGACTTGAACTTACAACCCCAAGATCAAGAGTTGCATGCTCCACTGACTGAGCCAGCCAGGCACCCCTCTTTTTTTTTTTTATTTGAAATGATTTTTTAAAAGTAATCTCTACACCCAACATGGGGCTTGAACTCATGACCCTAAGATCAAGAGTTGCATGCTCCACCGACTGAGCTAGCCAGGTGCCCCTGTGATGTAGGATTTCTGATGTGGCTTTCCAGTTTATTCCTCAGAAGTTACCTACTTACCCCTTTCTTTTCAAATATTGTAGCTGTCAATTCTGTGAGCTCTGCATGAAATTCCATTAAATTACCTTCCGATCTCAGGTAGTCCAACTCAGTTTCTGCTTATAACTCCAAATTCAAGATGTTCATAACTTTAAACAGAATAGTGGTATGAGAATGGAAACACAATTGGCACTTTGCTAAATTTTCCCCCTAAAACAAATGTTGAAGAGAACATAAGTTTAAGTTATTTTTGCTACCATGCAACTTTGAGAGAGGGGAAGGTGATGGTGTGTGGCAATTTGGTTCAAGCTGTGCAATTCAAGAAGTGAAAGACACATTTGTTAATCTACGAAGTTATTACAATTATATAATAGCATAATCCTTATGAAAAAAGATCTTCAGAGAATAGATTACAGTGTAAATCATTTAAATAACAGGCTTATTTTTTGCCTTAAATATAAATATTTATAAACTTTTAATTTCTAATTCTTTTTAATGCCATTGTATTCTGTGTGTAACATACCTGTCATTTATATATATACATGTATATATATATGTGTGTGTGTGTGTGTAGATATATATATATATATATATCTACACACACACATTGGTTGCTTAGTAACAGTAATTTAATGATGGCTATGATTTATTTAGTTTCATTTATGTAACACATGAATATTATGACAAATTCTAACAACATGCTGGATATTCTCCTCTCCATTTATACTTGGTGCAGTAGCACATTAGAGATGTTAGACTCTCACAGCTAGTAAGGGTCAGAGCCAGGGTTTGAATTCTATTTAATTTTAAAGCCTGAAGTCTTTCTATCAATTCACACTGTCCCTGAAGCAATAGGAATAGGGGGTTGAAGGTCAACAAAAAATTTGTTGATATATCTGTTAACTCACTATTGCCGACCACTTCCAAAAGTCCCTTTGCATGTATATAGTCTTTTTCACAATAAGTAATACAAAGCTGGATTCCTGTATGTCACCTCTCTCCATCCGTGCCTCTCTAACTACCACACCCTCTCCTTCAAAGTAAAAGTTTCATTGCCCGCCTGGTTCAGAATCCCATGTAGCTCCAATTTTACTTGTAGCCAAGATTTACATGAAGAACTAAATCTCTGAGGATTTCTGACAAGTCCGCTGCTGTTTCTTTGTACAAATAGAAAGTGAAAGTGGGATGTTGAATGAATGTAGTAGAAACTCTGTTATACGGCCTGTAGCGAGTATATGATGAGATCAATATGAAGGACAATGGATCGGGGATGCACTGTGAGAGGCAGATTTACCACTAAATTAATGAAGCCCAATCCTTAGGGCCTTAACTTGAGCAGGTCACTTCCAGACTCTGACTGGTTATGATAATGTTATATCCTTTTTCTTCAAGAGTCCTCCACACCAAAAATATGTAAGCTTTATGTTTCACAATATCTAGATTCTCTGCTAAGAAATCTGGACAAGATATAGGTATCTCTGGCTCATGTATAGGATCAAGAAAAAGAAAAGGAATAGCAAGGGAATTAATACAGAAAAATAAGGGGAGAAATAATGGGCAAAATGACAGTGTTGGTAAGGAAAGGAAAGTTTGCCAGTAATTGAGAAATCTCTCTTTTTTTTTAATGTTTATTTACTTTGCAAGAGAGAGAGGGAGAGCATGAATGGGTGAGGGGCAGAGAGAGAGAGAGAGAGAGAGAGAGAGAGAGAGAGAGAGAGAATCCCATGCGGGCTCCATGCTGTCAGCACAGAGCCTTACTGGGAGGGGGGGGCACTCAATGTCATGAACTGTGAGATCGCGACCTTGCCAAAATCAAGAGTCCGTCACTTAAACGACTGAGCCACCCAAGCGCCCCTCTTGGTAGTGTTAAATTAAGCCTAAGGAACATGGGATTAGAGACTAATGAAGTATTTGTCTTCTCTTTTCAGTTGGAAGCATTCTTTGCCAATAAAACTCCCGTTTAATTCCCTAATACAACAGGCTCCAGATGTATTTCATTTCCATTTGTCATTAGAAAGATTGTGCAAAACCCTGAAGCAGAAACTGGTCACCTTCCCATAATTCTTGGAAACATACTCAGAAACTAAAAGTCAGCGTGTGAATCCAGGACACAACATAGGTAAATAACAAAATAAAACACATCAGATAATGCTACCAAAGTAGTATTCATTAAAGAGATCCAGAACCTTCTGATCTCCATTAAACAAAATGTTGACTCATCTCAGTTCTGAAATGAATTGTTTGTTTCATTTTCTTCCTTTTCCTCTTTACTGAAATTGGAATAACTGAAAATAAAGAAGCAACAGAATCACTGCCTTTTGCTGAAAAGGTAATCTTTTATTTATGTTTGTTATGTTTGTTCTGATTTGTGGTACTATTTTGGCTGTTATTTTTCTATGATCCTTGCTTATTTCTGTGTACATGTTATGTCTCTGCTGTAGCAGTTTTCTCTAGTTTTCACAATTCCTATGAGCCTTTGAAAAAGCAAAAACTAGAATTACAACGAATTAATAATAATTAATAGTTAATTACCAACAAAAGGCCAACAAAAAAGGCCCTTTCTGAACTGAAAACTTTCATAGGGTGTCAGAGTCTTGGATACTTAAAGAATCACTTTTCAAAGCAGGAGAGTAAAATTAGATTAGAAAGGAGTTCATAAATCAGGAGTAGATTTATCAGAATAGAAAAGAAAACAAATCAGAGAGAACCTATATATCTTTATGAGATACAAAGGGTTTGGAAGAGAAGAAGAATTTATGAGCATATCAAGGGGAAGATTAATTTTCTCAGAATTACAGAATGTGCTTAGAACAAATGCATATGAATGGAAAAGCTAGAGGGAACTTGAGGGATCTCCCTGAATGGGGGAGTGTTTTCTATGTGTGGAGAAGTAGAGAAAGAGATACATGATGACCAGAAGTATAATTGGTAGAGGGGTGTCTGGGTGGCTCAGTTGGTTAAGTGTCAGACTCTTGATTTCAGCTCAGGTCATGATCTCATGGTTCGTGAGTTCAAGCCCTACATAGGGCTCTCTGCTGACAGTGTGGAGTCTGGCTGGGATTCTCTCTCTCTCTCCCTCTCTCTGCCCCTCCCCTGCTCATGCTCTCTGTCTCTCTCAAAATACATAAACATTAAAAAAATTTTTAAAAGAAAGAAGTGTAATTGGTAGAAATTATATAGATACTCTCCAAACCTATTCCCTCTTCTTAGGCACATTGCTAAAACTGTATTCTTCAGCCTCCTTGAATGTATTTGGAGCCTTATGGTAAATTCTTGCCAATTGGAAGCAAATAATACACTATTTCTGGATTGAGGCATTTAAAAATGGATGTGGTTTATGTTCACTGTCCACACCTTCTGCTGACTGGGTAGTGTAATGGAAATCTTGAAACTATTTGTTGAGAATGCAGTTACACATCATGGAAGGAGATTGGAGACCCCCATAGCCTTTGCAGCAGAGCCACATAACCAGGCTTTGTATGAATGAGAATTAAACCATTATTGTTTAAAACCCCTCCAGATTTGTTTGTGACAAAAAGTAATGTTAACCACCCAGAATGCACCACCACAAATATAATATTGCATCCCCAATACATGAAGCGTTCTTCCCTGACTGGTTCTCTCTCCCTACAAATGAAACTTGAGGGCTTATTTAGAGACTTTAGCAGAGGCACACATGGGCAATCATATATCCCGGACCTTCCTGCCAAAATAGAAAAGTTTTTTTCTTGCTGGGAAGAGGGTGGTGCTCTTTCAATAAGTTAGTCACTTCAGTAAAAGAAAGAGGTGGAGTGTAGAAGGTGCTTGATTGGTCCACCCTTTTTGTTGATTTATCCTAGGAAAGGAGTGACTGATGTTAAAGAGGAGGAGAGATTGAGAGAAAGGTTTCCTTTTTTTTTTGAGAGAGAGAGAGAGAGTGTGCATGTTTGAGTGGGAGAGTGGCAGAGGGAGAGGAAGAGAGAATCTTAAGCAGGGTCCACACCCAGCTTGGAGACCAACACAGGATTCAATCTCATGCCCTTCAGGTCATGACCTGAGCTGAAATCAAGAGTTGGACACTCAACCAACTGAGCCACCAAGGTGCCCCAAGAAAAAGATTTCAAAGTGTCACTCTAGTGAATGTTCCCTCAAGGAAGCATAAGTCCAGGAGTTGTTTGACCTGATGGCTCAGTTCAGCTTTATCACCTTTCATTAAATTTTCAACCCGTGGAAACCTTGCTATCTTCAGAGCATTTGCATAACTCTACTCTCAGTACTATAATCAATGATTTCTAATGGGCAGGTCCTAATGACACTTTTCAATCTTTACTCAATGCATCTTCCCTACCATGTTTGATTGTCAACTGCTGACAATCCCTTTCATATTTACGTTCTCCCATTGTCTACTCTTTCATTTGTTCCTGAGTTTTGCTCAGATTTCAGATATCTCCTTCTCAAGGTCATTCCAAACTATTTTCTCTTCAAGCCGACTCAAATGATCAATTTAGTCAGAGTGACTTCTTAATCCCCTACTGGGTAAAAGTCCATATTTTATTTATATTTCCACCTATAAGCCAATAACCCTCAAGTATTTCCCTCCAGCCAATACCACTCTCTGTATCCCCATGCCTTAATACTGACTGCTTCATATAAATCTATACATTTCACTTTTATTAGTTGGAGAGATCACAAACTACTGCTTTCTAAACTTCACGCATTATTTTGTTCCCCCAAATCTATCCTGACTTTACAACCCAGACCAAAAAGACAGAAATCTAAACTGGAACCAATTGGTTACCAGTATATCCATTTTGCCATCATAATATATCTCATTTTTGTCCCCTTCTGTCTGGATTCACTCCCTCGACTCACTCAACACCAGCACTAAGTCCTTTCATTCATGGCTGGAGCTATTGCAAAAGTATCTTTGTTTATATTCTTTAAAAAAATTTTTTTAATGTTTGTTTATTTTTGAGAGAGAGACAGAGAGACACAGTGTGAGTGGGAAGGCGAAGAAAGAGAAGGAGACACAGAATCTGAAGCAGGCTCCAGGCTCTGAGCTGTCAGCACAGAGCCTGATGTGGGGCTCAAACTCACAGACCATGAGATCATGACCTGAGCTGAAGTTAGACACTTAACTGACTGAGCCATCCAGGCTCCCCTCTTTATTTATATTCTTTGTGCTGTTTTCAGCCAACACAAACTCAAATTCCACACAACCAGAAGAGAGTCTGATCCAACATGCAAATATAATCATATAAGTAACTTGCTTAAAATGTTTGCATCCCATTTTGATAAACCCAGACTCCTCAGTTTGCCAGTTTGACCCTTCTTTCTATAGCATTCTTCAATCTTATAAATCAATGGGTCTCAGATTTTTCCAGCATGAGGCACTGTCAAGAGTGACATGTTCTCTTTTCCATGCCCAGAATTTAATGAAAACCTCCCCCAAAATATTTTGCAGAAGATTAAAGAAGATATAATCACAGATTGTTTTTTAGTAACACTGGAATTTGTCCCTTTTAAAATTTTATTATAAAATTTATTATTATAAAATTAAAAAAGGAGAAGTAAGTAAAATAGCAACTTTGGAGTTACTATTAAAGTACTTCTTTCTGGGGCACCTGGGTAGCTCAGCTGGTTAAGCATCTGACTCTTGGTTTTGGCTCAGGTCATGATCTCATGGTTTTGTGGGTTCGAGCCCCATGTGGGCCTCTGCACTGATAGTGTGGAGCCTGCTTAAGATCCTCTCTCTCTCCCTCTCTCTGCCCCTCCCCTGCTCTCTCTGTCTCTGTCTCTCTCAAAAATAAATAAATGAACATAAATTTTAAAAAAGCACTTCTTTCTGGGGGCACCTGGTGGCTCAGTCAGTTAAGCATCCGGACTCTTGATCTCATGGTGGTGAGATCAAGCCCCACTTCTGTAGAGCCTGCTTGAGATTCTCTCTCCCTCTTCCTCAGCCCCTCTGCTGCTCTCTCTCTCTCTCAAAAAAAGTACTTCTTTCTGACAATGACATAGATAAAGGAGGATGAATAAAAGTTCTGTGCATTCCCTCTAGCTCTAACACCTTCTCCTTTGCTCCATTCAAGAAAAACATCAAAGGCAAACAAGTCCAAGTAAAGATGCAGAAATAAACTTGAATCCATCCTAAAATATAGCAAATGGAAATCACTCACAAATAATGTTTACAGTGATTTTTCTTTTCTTTGTCTTGTAAATTACTAAGTGACACTTCAGGAAACAAAATGTGATCATGGAAAATGCCAATGACCTGCTAACCCAGCCCTCCCTCTTCCTTTTTCAATCCCTTTACAGCACCAGTGAGTATTACCTAACTTTAGCATATGGTTGGGGTACCTGGCTGGCTCTGTGTGTAAAGCATGCGACTCTTGTTCTTGGGGTCAAGAGTTCAAGCTCCACGTTGGCCATAGAGATTACTTAAAATTTTTTAAATTAAAAAAAAAAAAACAGCATGTAGTATTCAAATAATTTGTTGACATATCTGTCTTTTATTAACTTACATATTGCAGGTTCCTTCAGAATAGGAACTATGGTGGTTCATGGGTGGCTTAGTCGTTTATGCATTTGACATTGGCTCAGGTCATGGTCTCGTGATTTGTGAGGTAGAGCCCTGCATTGGGCTCTGTTGTGACAGCTTGGAGCCTGGAGCCTGCTTCAGATTCTGTGTATCTCTCTCTCTGCCCCTCTCCTGCTTGTGTTATGTCTGTCTGTCTGTCTCTCTCTCTCTCTCTCTCTCTCTCTCAAAAACATTAAAAAAAAAAAGAATTTTTCTCTGATTTCTAGGAAATTGTATAGAACATGGAAATATCTAAGTGTTTACTTAATGAACGAACAAGTACTTTTCAGTATTTTTCATTATTTTTTGCTAATAATTTCATTTTCTTTATTTTAATTTTTAATTTTTAATTTAATTTAATTTTTTTAAGTGTATTCATTTATTTTAAGAGAGAGAGAGAGAGAGAGAGCAAGCATGAACCAGGGGGTTGAGGGGCAGGGAGAGAGGGAAAGAGAGAATCCCAAGCAGACTCTGTGCTATCAGTGCAGAGCCCAATGAGGGACTTGATCCCATGAACCATGAGATCATGACCTGAGCCGAAGTCAGATGCTTAATCGACTGAGCCATCCAGGTACCCGAAAACATCAGATTTATTGGTAGCAGCAGAGTCTGGGAGTTACCTCTAGCTTTTGTCACAGACAGCCTCTAAAATGGTGAAACACTGCAAGGCATCACAATGCAGCAATCTGAAAAGGTTGAACTAATAGAAGACCATGATATTAAGCGACTTTTTTCCTCATTCTTTCTTTCTTCACATGTAAGTTACATTTTATTGGAGGCCCTTTAAGATGACAGTGAGCCCTGGATTCCTCATGAGTGATAGAGTGTTGATAGTTAAGATAGTTAGGACATTATGGACCTAGTACCACAGCAACACTGAGCATGTCTTCTATGGAATAAACTGGTACATTAACTTATCAATACAAACCAGTTTAGGTTGCTCTCACCGCTTCAGAAACTATCATTTTCTAAATATCATTATAGCTTAACAATATCCTACACACTTCCAGGTTTTTAGGCTACCAATCCTGAATGGTATTAATAGCAGTTCATAATATTCCCTCCGATTTTTGTTCTGAATAGTAGTAACAATCTACTGATACATAAATTAATGTGTTTTTTAATGCTTATTTATTTTGAGAGAGAGAGAGCACACCCACAAGCAGGGGAGAGGCAGAGAGAGAGAGACAGAGAGAATCCCAGGCAGGCTCCATGCTGTCAGCTTATAGCCCAACTTGGGGCTTGATCTCATGAACCTCGAGATCGTGACCTGAGATGAAATCAGTAGTATGATTGCTCAACCAACTGAGCCACCCAGGTGCCCCAAATTAATGTTGTGTTTTGTTTTAAATCTACCTCCATTCTCTTGTGTGACTTGTTTGCAGCTCTTCAGAAATTTAAATTCCTTTTTATTAAACAAAAGGCTAGATTTTTCTCTTCATCTCTCTGTAGTCAGTACCGAATATCTGGTGCATGGAATATCTGACCTGTAGCTCCTAAAAAGGACCACAGTTGAGTGACCACTCATTCAATGACAACAGAGCATATTGAGTTTTTTTTTTTTCATTAATAGAAGAGCAAAAATATTTATACTAAATTTAGAATAATTTACGTTTATTTCTATCCAGTATAAATGATTCCTATATTTATGTACCACTAAATATCATAATCAATTATTTAAGTTTTTAACACTAGCAGGAAATGTTTAACTTCTCCTTAAAGCTGACAGGAATACATATATATGTTTGTGGGGACACATGCACACACATATTTTACTACATAGGCAGCACAGAGGTTGGAAATGACCGCGCCCTGTGTAGCTAGCTATCGGATCAGTTTGTTAGGAATAAATTAGCGCCCGCCCTCCTACCTAGGAGGTGAGGTGGGAAGAGCAGGACGTCATTATGATGAGCCACTTCTATATAATTTGAACCAAATATCCTTGCAACTCTCAGATGAGAAAAATAGAGAGTCAAGAGAGAAAAGAGTATAGAGAAAGGAATGCAAGGGTAATCCAGTGCAATACTCATTTTTACCTCGGTGATTTTTCTTGCGCATTCATTTCAATCCAGTGACTTGCTTTCATTCTTGCTTGCTCAGCCCTTCTTCTTGATGAAGACTGGTTGTCTGGTACTGATGATGATGAGGTGGAATTTTGACAAATAGTCTCTAGAGTTGTCTCCTTTGTGTCAGAGATGACAGGAAACAGTAGGGAGACTTATCAAGGATTGGAATAGAGGGAATAAATAAGATGGATTTGAGCACAAAACAGGAAAAGGGAGAGAACAGTATAAAACAAGTAGGACTCTCAGAATGTGGAAGATTGACAGGTTTTACAGATCATTGAGTGCTAACCCTTTGTCTGGATGTGGGGAACTGAGACCCAAAGGTGCGAAAGGGATTGCTGAAGGCCACAAGAATTTCTGGATTCAATATATTTTCATTACTTTAAGTTGCCCATAAAACTGGTAAAGGGGTGCCTGGGTGGCTCAGTCCATTAAGCATCAGACTTTTGATTTTGGCTCAGGTCATGATATCATGGTTCATGAGATTGAGCCCTGCCTTGGGTTCTATGCTGACAGCGCAGAGGCTGCTTGGGATTGTCTCTCTCTACCTCTGTCTCTGCCCTTCCCTTTCTCTCTTTCTCTCTCTCTCTCTCTCTCTCTCTCTCTCTCTCTCTCTCTTTCTCTCTCTCTCTCAAAATAGATAAATAAACTTAAAAAAAAACTGGTAGAGAATTGTAGTGATGATCCCAGCATAGTTTCCATACAGCTAGCAATTTTATCACTGGGGAAAAGTTTCACTCTCAATAATATTTTTCATGTATTTGCTCAAATGTTATTTTCTCCAACTCTCAGTGATCAATTCTGAGTAATTCTGCATAATAGAGCTACCATTCTAATGGATTACTTTTGCTTAAGACACCAGAATGTTACCAAAATACCTTATTTCTTACCTTTATTTTACTTTTCTACACTTGAGAGAAAGAAAGCCATTTGAAACATAATATAGTTGTGATTTTTGGGGGGTGGTTTTTGGTTCTCAGAACAAAACTGAAATTGTTCTGCTTCATATATAAGAGCACTACTGGGGAAAAACCAGATCTATGTGAATTTGTGTCAGGGTTTGACTTTAGGCATCTGCATTATCACAATCATTTCTTAAGCTGACAGACACAAAACCGGACAGGGGTAAAAACTAGGACTGCCCGGGCAAACCCCACTGTGCATGGCTTCCCAGTGTAGTTTGATGGGAGCAATCATACTTGTTGCTTTGTTTCTCTTATATCATGGTCCAGTACCTATCTGAACACTTGGATCCTTTCTAATGATGACACACTAATAATTTTCCTACTCCCACTGGCTATGGAATTCTAGTAAAACTCCTGGATGCTGTTCTGTCTCTGGGTCTAACAGAGATTTTCAAAATATCTTGCTTTATTTTGATTCTACACTAGCATTCTTCTCCTTGATATTGGCACTTACTGTCTTTTACTTTTTACTTTTCTTGGGTGATAGAATTCTGTGAAAAGGTTAATAGGCTGTTTGTTTGTGTTTTGTTTTTTGTTTTTTGTTTTTTTTTTTTTACTAAGATCCTTTAGAACTAACACATAAAAACTTCTTAAATTATGTTTACGATAGTGATAGAATTTTTCTCTTCAAATTTGTCCCCACTATTCTCTAATTTGGAAAATAGCAAGCTCCCATATTGACTATAATTATAGATATTCAGTTCTTGACAGATTTGTTAAATCACTGGATTTAATTAAAATTGGTTCCTGGTCTTATAATCAGGCATTATGGAAAGTGTCCTGAGACCATACATTCGCTAGCTGTAAAGGAATAACAGACAGGCATACTTTCATTTTAATAGACTCAACTATTGAAAATTACTAGAAAACAAAGCATCTTAGATTTTTTTTTCTTCAGACAAATGGATTATCTAAAGGGTAATGTTATTGTGTATATAGAATAACAACCTACATTATATAATTACAATAATTATAATTAAAATAGGGTTAAGATTTATTCTTACTATGTTTAGTTTCTTTGAGGATAAGAAGAGATATTTGCAAACTTTGCATTCAGAAACTTTTTGCATTTTGATGAAAAATTAATTGCTTGAGATTTTTGGGAAGGTGTATACTTTAGATAATGAAGTCAAAACTTTTAATATTCTAATACAACCTTCAGTATCTCAATCTCCCAGCACCCAAGAGAAAATTGTAGTGCCCATGATCCAATTTTATAAGATAATTTATGAAATTTTGATACTTTGGAGAATGACACTTTTGTTCTCTAAAACTGAATCATGATCCCTCCTAAAGCTAGCTAAATTTTATAAAATAAAGGGTCGTTATGGATGTCTGATTTTTTAAATCATCAAAAAAATACAGTTGACTGTACAAAGTATTGGGCCGAGGAGTGGCAGACCCACAAGGAAAGCATTCTGATATCTGTACAGTAGAAAGAAAAAGCTTTTTTTTCTCCTAGCCCAGTGCTTTTCAAAATCATGACTTTGATAATTATATTTACTCTATTATCCACTAATTTTAAAATCATTGAAACCTACAGTAGGTCAGGTCCCATGATAGACAATATAAATATAAACATGGATATGTCCTGGTCCATTCATGTTTATGAGGAGTTCATAGTTTAAGAGAAGAGGAAGCTACATGAACAGACAAATTTACAATATATGATAAGTACAATGGGAAGCCTTCTGTGGCAAGCACTATGTTCACCTATCCAACAGGTAATCCCTCTTTATCTCCTCTTTATGAATAAATGCTGACTCTGATGGAGTTTGGGGTAGGGATGCCTTGATCTCAGGTAAGGTTCAAATCTAGAATCTAGGGATGGCATGTGTATTCATTTCCTATTGTGGCTGTAACAAATTACTACCGATTTAGTGGCTTAAATACAAAGTTATTACCTTACAGTTCTCAAAGTCAGAGGTCTGAACAGATGTCATCAAAACACTTACTTCAGTTCCTTTCTATGTATATCCTTAAGTGAGATTGCTGGATCATACAGTAGTTCTGGTTGTGATTATTTGAAGAACCACCATACTCTTTTCCATAATGGCTTTACCAATTTACATTCTCACCAACAAGGGATACGTTTACTTCACATCCTCATCAGTATTTATCTTTTCTCTTTTTGATAATAGCCATTCTAAGACATGTGAGGGGATATACCATTGTGGTTTTGTTGCATTTCCCTGATGATTAGTTGAGTTGAGCACCATTTTATAAACCTGTTGGCCATCAGTATGTCTTCTATAGAGAAATGTCTATTCAGTTCCTTTGCTGTGGTCCTAAAGCATCCTCATACACATGGTCACTGCAGTCCCAGCTGAGTGTACAGTTGACCATTGAGCAATAATACAGGTCTGAATTGTGCAGGTCCACTCGTATGTAGATTCTTTTAGATAAATACCATGCAGAACTGCAAATGTACTTTCTCTTCCTTATCATGTTTTTTTAAATAATGTTTTCTTGGAACTCCTGGGTGGCTAAGTAAGTTAAGCGTCTGACTCTCCGTTTCAGCTTGTGTCATGATCTCACAATTCATGGGATGGAGGCCCACTTCAGGCTCCACACAGACAGTATGAAGCCTGTTTGGCATTTTCTCTCTCCCTTTCTCTCTGCCCCTCCCCTGCTCGCTCGCTCACTCGCTCGCTCTCGCTCGCTCTCGCTCTCTTTCTCTCTCTCTCTCAAATAACTAAACTTACAAGAAATAAAATAATGTTCTTTTGTCTGGAGTACTTTACTATAAGAATAGGGTATATATTACATAAAACATGAGAAATATGTGTTAACTGTTTATGTTATCGGTAAGGCATCCAGTCAGCAGTTAGGCTATTAGCAGTTAAGTTTTTGGAGATTCAGAAGTTATATGTGGATTTTTGACTGTGCAGGGGGTTGGTGCCCCTAAGCCCCATGTTGTTCACGGATCAACTGTACACTATTTCATCTCCCTGTCTTCGCTCTTTAGACTTCTAACACTGACTTAAATAAGTGAAAAATAAAGGATAAATAGCAAAATAGTGGGAAACTACCTTAGCAAAATAAGCACCTGGGATGATTCAGTACTTCATCTCAAGTTATGCAGATTTCAGAAGCATATAAATTGGGAAAATAAAGATTATACTGGGGAAGTACTCAGGTTCCTGAAGAGTACAACCAAACTCTTATTTAATAAGTAATTAGCAACATATGTCACCATATCAGAATTTGGGAATATAAAACTGAGACCAGTAACAACACTAAATATGATAATAGCATGAAAACCACATTGATGGGTTTGGAGAGCTCTTAAAAGACAGCTGTGCCTTCCTACCACCTTACCACAGAATGCAAATCAATAGGAAATGGCATTTCAGCATTGCACTCTCGCAAATATTAAATATCACATGCTTTGCAATGCTGGCAGTAAGTGGGCTGCATTGATTTTTTTTCCCCCTGACTCCACTGGCATCCTGCTAATGAAGCCTGTCTCTGTGGGCTTTACTGTATATGCTAATATGCACCATGGGAAGAATGCATCATATCAGAACCCCTAGCCCTATGAGAGCAGTTTGTGGATAAAGAACATTTGCTCTTAGAACCACAGCCCATATTAAAACATCTTACTTAGGAAAATATCACATCTGCCACAAATGTATATCTTATCAAAGTGAGTGTGTATTTTTGGAGATCTGCATTATGTCAGATCTGTGTCCATTATAGAAACACAAACTTCCTGCAATGGTTTTCCCAGTTGCAAACTATTTTGTAAAGCACTGAGTCTCAAACTTGGCTGCACATTAGAATGACCTGGGGAGTTTATAAAACTATGGCATACTGGACTCAGTCCTCAAAGATTTTGATTTAACCGTGTGGGCTATGGCCCTAGCATCCAGATTTTTTTTTAAGATTTTATTTTTAACTAATCTGTACACCCAATGTGGGGCTTAAACTTACAACCCTGAGATCAAGAGTCACATGCTTTACTGACTGAGCCAACCAGGTGTCCCAGCATCAGTTTTTAACTGCTTTCTAAGTGATTCTATATGTGTGGTCAAGGTTAAACACTACTGATGTAAAGAATATGTTCTGTAGTTCAAGAGAACTTCAAGAGAAGGTACTTTTCCATTGAGTTAGTCACTGATTATGATTATAGTTGTTTATGTCCTGGCTCAGTCACACATTCGTATGCTTGATATACTCACCCAGCTTTCGGTAGTAACAATGCGTGTGTGTGCATCTTTGGTGGGAGGGGTGCACATTACTAGAAGTTGGTTGGAAAAGAGCTGGTTATTTGTTTTGCTTTGGACATACTTAACTTGCTAATATTTTTCTGGAAACATAAAGCATCGAATTTTTCAGAAAATGTTGGCAACACATGGTCATCACTTTTGTCTCTTTATTGTTATAAAACTGCAAGTGATTGTCAGGTTGAACAGGGAGTATGCTCATTATTTAAAACAAATGGTTTGAGACGGCAGAGTGCTTGATCTAATTCCTGGAATTCACAATCTGGGTCCTCAGTAGACCACAGAGGAAGATAGTTTTGAAGGGTGGAGAGACCCTTCCTAACTGTTTCTGATATTGTCTGGCCTGCTTTTCCCAGTCAAAATATATGCTGACTCAAATGAAGTCATAAGAGGGTCACAATCAAATCAAACAAATGTTTCAACGCCAAATAGGTTGAGGGGGGCATAGGTGGGGAAGGAATGAAGTAATACAGCAACACGCCTTGTACTACACACACACATACCTGGGTCATTGTGAGCCATGGGTGGAGGATGGGAGTGGAAGAATAGGGTCCTCCAGGGACACTGCTTAGGCCAGCTTGAGGATATACCGGATCATTCTAGAGGCTCCTAACTTGGTCATTCTATCTCCTTTCCCCAGTCTCATTCAACAATTAGCTTTTTGTGCTTTCAGTTGCTCTCACACCAAAAGTACTATATCCAGTAAGCAGAGTCAGCCACGGAGCACATCAACACCTGAGGACATTCCTCACCTTACCCATTTTCATTTAAATAAATCAATAATAAATGACTTGCAATCGTATATGTGTATGGAAGGTAAAAATGAAGAGAACACTGTATGAAATCAAGTCACTCAAAATAGTCTTTCCATAAATGTCGCCCTTTTGGTGGAAATCTGCTGATTTTGGAAGAAAGCAGTGGTCATTTTCTTAAGCTATATTACATGCAGTGTACAGTATAATCCTCTTTATGGAAAAAGAGATGGATGTGAGAATGTTCCTAAGTTTCTGATTAGTTAATATTGGAAAAGCTAAAAATGATTGAAACATAAACCAGGTTACCTGTACATACATGGTACTAACCACAAAGCCTGAATTTATGATTCAATCTTAATTGATAGATTTGATCAAAATGCCCCCTCTCAAAATAGAGAATGGATGAAATATCTGTTGCTACAATGCCTGCATTACATCACTTATTTGCAACACATAGCCAAATATATAACCATTTCTGAAAAGGTGTCTGAAATTACCTCCATTGAGATGTAGGGAATTGCCAATAGGAAACATCTGACATGTGATTGTTGTGACTCATATCAACATCAACCATACCCTGTGACACTCACACATGCACAAAACTTAGGTGGAAGTATAACAACAAATTATTTTTTAAATATAATTTATTGTCAAGTTAGCTAACATAAGTGTATACAGTGTGCTCTTGGTTTCGGGTGTAGATTCCCGTGGTTCATCGCTTACATACAACACCCAGTGCTCATCCCAACAAGTGCCCTCCTTAATGCCCATCATCCATTTTCCTCTCTCCCCCACCCCCCCATCAACCCCAGTTTGTTCCCTGTATTTAAGTGTCTCTTATGGTTTGTCTCCCTCCCTCTGTTTGTAACCATTTTTTTAAACAACAAATTATTAAGAATGCTCTGAGACAGATTGTTGGCCACTAACACTTGCTGATATCTCATTTCATGTTTTACCCTATGTGTCAGTTCTAATAAATGGCATTGGATCTCAAAGTTAGCCTCAATCATATCTTCCTAGGTTCCGTTGAGGAGTTATGTACTTACAAAAAGGGAATTTTATGAAAATAAGCCTTAATTTACCTTCTTCACTAACTTGAATTATAAGAAGTAAATCTTCTTGGGGCACCTGGCTTGTTCAGTCAGAGGAGCATGCAACTCTTGATCTCAGGGTCATGAGTTCAAGCCCCATGTTGGGTGTAGAGATTACATACATACATACATACATATATACATATATAATAAATAAAAGAATTAAATCTTCTTTAGGAACAATGAAGCTAGATAAGCTAATTTTTGAATGTTGGACATAGGCAACCTGTAAAGAACATATGTAGAAAGGAGTATACTTGGGACTTGGCCAGAGTGATATTACCTAGAAGTGTTATGAATGCATCACACATTAATGGAAAAGTAAAAGTAACTATGGAAAACAGTTGATGTCACACTCTGGAAATTTGAGAGGAGATTTAAGAGGAGAAACAGTGATGAAAAGAACTGATGATATAATTTATTTATTAAAAATTTTTTAAATTGGGGCGCCTGGGTGGATCAGTCGGTTAAGCATCCGACTTCAGCTCAGGTCATGATCTCACAGTTCATGAGTTCAAGCCCCACGTCAGGCTCTCTGCTGACAGCTCAGAGCCTGGAGCCTGCTTCAGATTCTGTGTCTCCCTCTCTCTCTGCCCCTCCCCTGCTCATGCTCTGTCTTTCTCTGTCTCAAAAATAAATAAACATTAAAAAAAATTTTTTTTTAAATTTTTAAAATTTTAATTAAATTAAAATTTTTTTTAATGTTTATTTTTTTATTTTGAGGTGGGGGAGGGGCAGAGAGAGAGAGAAGGGTGGGGGGAAGCCAAGCAGGCTCCATGCAGTCAGCACAGAGCCTGTAGCAGGGCTCAAACTCACAAACCACGAGATCATGACCTGAGCCAAAACCAAGAGTCAGAAACTTAACCAACTGAGCTACCCAGATACCCGAATGATATAATTTGAAAAGTGAGTTGTTTAGGTGAAAGAAGTAAAAAATATGCAGTTAGGAGTGAGGTAGGAACAGATAAGAAAATAGTTTGTTCATTTATCCTTTGATACTACTCTGTATCCTCTGAATTAGGTATTTAGAATAGCCAGTGAAGAAGGAAGTCATGTTCTCTGTCCACCAATCCTTGGGTGAGTCTTTTATTTGGGCTCCTACTTAGAGCCTCTCTTAAAGTCCAAACTAGGCAATGCATCAGAGTCACAAAACACATTTCTTTCAAGAGACAAAGTACCTGTGGGTCACTGTTCAAGAACTTCTTTAAAAATGAGTTGGTGGGGTGCCTGGGTGGCTCAGTCAGTTGAGCGTCGGACTTTGGCTCAGGTTATGATCTCGTGATCTCCGAGTTCGAGCCCCGCGTCTAGCTCTGTGCTGACAGCTCAGAGCCTGCAGCCTGTTTCAGATTCTGCGTCTCCCTCTCTCTCTCTGACCCTCCCCTGTTCATGCTCTCTCTCTGTCTCAAAAAATAAACGTTAAAAAATTTTTTTAAAAATGAGTTGGCAATAATAATCCCATTGTTGACATCTGTTCTAGAATCACTAGACTTCTTTTTTGTTGTGGTTGTTGCTGTTGATTTTATATATCCCTAGAGAACTCACCAGGTAAAAAAAAGTTGAGGAAGCAATTTTCTTTTCCACACTATAGTACAGTATCCAAAGGGAATTCTCCTGATACAATCCTGAGATAATCTTGCAAAAGGAATCTCCATATTTGGAAAAAATAATATATTAAATAAGGAAAAGGGATACTACATAACTTCCAAATTATAGTGTTCAGATCTCTCTAGAAGGTTGGGTCTTCATGAGGTCCTACTGTTGCTCATTTTAATAATTTTAGAAAGCTGAAAGGCTAATATGAGATATACACTAAGAATAAAATACTGCATTTTTAAATCTTATTCCTTCATCGATCCCTTTTTTTTCTTCATCCAAGCAAAGCAAACCAGTGATCTGCTTGAAAATAAATTCCCATGATGAAGTGCAGCTCTTGGAAAAATTCAGTAAATCTAGAAAATTGGTGGTGTTACCTGGGTGGGGTAGTTGGCTAGTCACTCTTACGGTATTTAGACTTATATAGAGATAACACCAGATGGTCCAATTTCCCATCTGGCTGAAATCACCCAAATTCTTTCCAAAGACAAACCCTTGGTACCCTCAAGCTTGACATGCCAAAAGACAAAATGTGAGATGAGAGTGAAAAAAAAAATGAATGAAAAGTTCAGTTAAGTGTGTATTTCTTTTTTCTATTAAAAAAAATTTTTTTTAAGTTTATTTGTTTAGAGAGAGACTGAGACAGCGTGAGCGGGGGAGGGGCAGAGAGAGAGTGGGAGAAGAGAGAGAACCCCAAGCAGGCTCTGCACCATCAGCACAGAGCTTGATGCAGGGCTCAAACTCATGAAACCGTGAGATTATGACCTGAGCTGAAACTGAGAGATGCTTAACGGACTGAGCCATCCAGGGACCCCAAGGGTGTATTTCTTAAGTCATCCCAAAATTTAGAGTTTGCATTATGATTAAATTGCTAGTATTCATTTGGGTTGTCAATGAATATTGACCAATAATCATTTATTGGGCTCCTCAATTTAATAGTGGGTATTCATCCCAGACTTATCAGAACTTTGCTCAGCTGCACACTGATATTGCTCCAGCGGTGGGCTCAGTCACTTCTAGTTTCTGATCTTGACTGGATTGTGACTAAGGCTGGTGACATTAGCCTCATACCCAGACCTGGCAAATATTGTACTTCTCTAAGCCTTGCATCTGATATGCCAATGATTCACCAAGCTTCATGCTCCCTACCTTTGAGTTTCATAGACAAGAGGTGGCTTCTGTTCTGGTTTCATGTTTTGCATGCTAGTTAGTCTTTCTTCAGTTAAGCCCTGAAGGACCTTAATTCTAACTCTTCACTAATAGCTGTTCAGCCATGCTCCTCTTCACAACCTGCTGACCTCGTTCATTAGTAAAGAGATGTTGAGGCATACAAACGAATGCTTAGACCATTCGGGACTCCTGAGGTTTTATTGTAATATGCCCATGAGGCAATAGCCTAAAGACCCCCTCTGGCAGCCTTTTGTCGAGCAGATCTGAAGAAGCACTGATACACAGGCACCTCACAAAAGAGCCAGACAAAAGGACAGCCCCTTTACAGCCCACCCTTGGTCTGTGAAGCACACAGCGCAGTCTACAGGATTGAAGATTTTCTGCGTTTGCTTCATTTCCTCATTGCTGTCTTTCCCTTCTCCTTTCCCCTGCCTCTGCTTAACTCCTCCAAGATATATTCTTGATTTTTTTTGTACTTCTAAACTTCTCTTCCCCTCCTTCCTCAATTTTGGCTCATTTCTTGTATTACAACACTTTAGGAATTAGAATTACTAGGAGTGACACCCCATTTGGCAAGCCCTACTTCCTCCTCTTATTCCTACCATCAGAGAGTCCTTCACAGGAAGCTTGTTAGCAAACTGTTGGCAGAGACACATTTCTACTGGTTGGAAAAATGGAAGCTACATTGAGGCAAGCTTGATGGAAAAAGTATAAAATGTTAATGGTTGGACTAAACTATTATTAATTCCTCCAAAGGATCCTACATTCTCTAATTCTCAGTTCAGGATTCTGAAAAGAAATTGATGAAGTTCTCCAGGAATAAATCGAGAATTGTATCCATAAATTTGGGGGGATTATTCAGAGTTGAGGACAAATATGTTATTAACACTGAATCTTAATTGTGGATGTGTTGAAGGTCAGTCAGAAATTTATATCAGACCCTGGGGTGCTCCTGAATTGCTGTGAGTGGCAGCACACAGTATCTGAAGTGGGAAACAAAATCATTTAAAATTCAGGGCCCACCATGCTTTGGTTTAGAGAAAAATCAGAGTCCAGACTTAGACAAGGGGTTTGGCTTAAAATCTAGCATCGCCACAAAGAAAGATGACTAGTTAGAGCAATTGGCTGTTCATGTGGATGGAAAGAAATTAAATGTAAAGGTGATCTCAGGCCTTCAGAATTCAACGTATCTGATTGTGGGTGATCCCATGAAGATAGAGTAGGGAGTGTGTAGATTGGAGATTCTGAATCTGCTCCTTTTATTTACAAAAATTTCCCTTGAAATACATTTAATGTGTTCTCTCTGTGTCGCAGTTATTCATGAATATCTTAAAAATCTGCATTCTACTAATGATCACTCAATTTATATAGCTTATGTTGTCTATTTGCTTATAAACACTTTGGGATTAGTAACACTGTCAGGCTCCCAGAAGGAGAGAAAGCCTCTCTCAAAAGGTTAAACTGGCCACAATGAGAAATCACCTCACACCCATTAGGATGACTACTATCAAAATAAATAACAAATAGTAAGTGTTGGAAAGGATGTGGATAAATAGGAACCCTTGTGTACTGTAATGGTACACAGTACACAGGGGAATATAATGGTACAGCAGCTATGGAAAACAGTATGGCAGGTCTTCAAAGTAAGAGGGAAATTGCCGTATAATCCAGCAATTCTATTTCTGAATATACATCCCAAAAAATTGAAAGCAAGGTTTCGAAGAGCTATTTGCACACTCATGTTTATAGCAGCAGATTTACAATGGCAAGAGGTAGAGCAACCAAAATGTCCATCCATCGATGTATGGATAAACATCCATAGATGGATGCATAACCAAAATGTCCTCCCCGTGGCAAGGAAGCGTTATCCCCACTTACCCACTTACCCCACTTGACTAGGTTTTAAAACAGCTGTATGTTACAACCCTTTAGTTACATTGATCACATGCTGTAGTCACACCCTCACACATGCACATTTAAGGCAGCTTGGGTTGGTTAAACTCTGGCAGTATTTCTAACTATGGGACCATGTTAGCCATATTACCTAATTGTTCAAGGCCTCAGTTTCTCCCATGTAAAATGGAGATAATGATATATCTACACATGGGTTTCTGTGAAGAGCAGCTAATACATTTAGCACTTAAAACTGATCTGGCACAAAGAGAGCACTTAGCCATTATAATTATTACTATCATCATCATCATCATCATCAGTAGTAGTTGTAGCATTTGTATAATTAAAAGCATTAAAATACATGGGCACCTGGGTAGCTCAGTCAGTTAAGCACCTGACCTCAGCTCAGATCATGATCTCTCGGTTTGTGAGTTCCAGCCCTGCATCAGGTGAGCTCTATCCCCACATCAGGTGAGCTCAAGCCCTGCTTCAGGTTAACACAAGCCTTGCTTTGGGTAAACACGAGTCCCACTTTGGGTGAGCCCCGCTTCTCTCTCTCTCTCTCTCTCTCTCTCTCTCTCTCTCTCTCTCTCTCTCTCTCTCCCCCTCTCTCCCTCTCTGCCTCTTGCTCACTTGTGCCCTCTCTTTCTCTCTCTCTCTCAAAAAATTAAAATACATAAAATATTAATTGATTAACTGAATAATGAAGTGATGAGGTTATAGATACATCTTTTAATTCTGTTTTTATGCCTGTAGCTTATCCAACTTCCCTGATATTGTCTATATAATCATAAAAAATCAATGTGCTATTTTTTAAGGTACTAACAATTCTGAGGAGTAACTCATTAAATGGTGAGCCCCTCTTGGACCCAAACAGAGTTGGATTTATGATAGCGCCTAAAGGATTCTGAATGGTCATTTTTAAAGTGTTTAATATTTGAATAATTTCCACATTATGAAATATGTTGAACAGCACAAAGAGAATGATAAAAATCACAAAATCCAAAGACAGACACCACTACATTCTTTTAAAGTCAGCCCTATGCCCAGCATGGGGCTTGAACTCATGAATTCGAGATCAAGACTTACATGCTCTTCTGATTGAGCCAGTCAGGCACCTTCATACCACTACATTTTGTTGTCATGTCATTGGAGGAGGCTCCTGAGGGCCATGTGCACCTGGATTAAGTCTGGTGGTGACCACAAGGAGGCAGTGTCGCTACCTCAGGACTTTTCCAGCCACATATTCCAGAAATCTCTCATGCAAGACTTTACCAGCAACACTGTGACAGATTCTCCAGGCCAAAAGGGGAGATTCTTTCATGCTGCCCCTCTCTCATACTTATTTTTTTCCATTCACCTTTTCTTAATTCCACCTTCCCTCCTTTCCTCCCTCCCTGACCTTGATCTCTACATCTTAAAAAATAATTACTAATTAATTTTGAATTGAAATATAATTAACATACAGTGTTACATTAGTTTCAGGTGTACAATATAATGATTCAATAATTCTATACATTGGGGCGCCTGGGTGGCTCAGTCGGTTAAGCGGCCGACTTCGGCTCAGGTCACGATCTCGCAGTATGTGAGTTCAAGCCCCGCGTCGGGCTCTGTGCTGACAGCTCAGAGCCCGGAGCCTGCTTCAGATTCTGTGTCTCCCTCTCTCTGACCCTCCCCCATTCATGCTCTGTCTCTCTCTGTCTCAAAAATAAATAAACGTTAAAAAAAAATTAAAAAAATAATAATAATTCTATACATTGCTCATCACAATAAGTGTACTGATCTCTCCGTCTCTTGATCCTTCTGTTTCTTCATTTCTTGACTTTTTCTCCCTTCAAGCTAAAGGAATAAGAACATACTATTAAGTCAGAGAACAGAATCTTCTCTTCCAGGCATTATTTGAATTATATTTGAAAAGTGTTGATACAACACAGCATGTCCAGGTGTGGGTATGAGTGTGTGTGTGTGTGTGTGTGTGTGTGTGTGTGTATGAGAAAGAGAGAAAGAGAAAGATTCAGAGAATTTTAGGGAAACTACTGTTTATTGGTTGGAAAACCTAGAAAGAATCAAGGAGATTACTGCTCAAGTATAGATTTCATAATTCAGACCCTTTTTGGCAAATGCATCCTCTATTGTAGTGAAATAAAATCCTACCCTAGTACCTGAAAATATTGGATTCTCAGGCCAGAGAAGAGACAGGATGCTGTTGTACTTCGATTGAACCTCTGGAGAGTGTCCTGCTCACTCTGAAGCCGGAGTCATTTCTTCTACCAACAATAAAATGTGTGTTATAGGAATTCACATTTATAAAGAGGAAGAAGGAAAAATGCATTAGCACTGCACTGTTTCAAAAGGCAGAAAAGGCATTTGATCAGATGATTGATTCTCATCTGCCATGAAAAGCTTTCTTATAGAGCAAAAAAGAATCTCACTATATTTCTAATAGTAAAATGGCTGATTCTCATTTCCTGCCTAATGAATTATTTACATACTCCACCCAAGGCCATTTATACTCAATCCACAGTTAGGCAATGTTCCAGAAGATGGTGCCCTCATTTATAAGAGAATCTCCTCTGAATTCAATATATTCTCTTCATTTACTCTGTGAAAATGTGGGTGTGCTCCGCCTCAGACCTGAAGATTCATGTTGTGATACATCTGTTCTACTAAGAGCACAGAGCAATGGGTGTAGTGAATTTTTGCAAGGACGCCATTATTTGATCAATGGAAATAGACAAAATAGATAGTGCAGGACCAAGTAAGAAAGAGCCATTGTTACTGTAAGGCATGGCTCAGCCCCTTATCCAGTATATCTGTGAGTCGTGTTGCCATTTCCTGATTCTCCCCCCACGTTCCTGCGCTGACTGGTTCCTCCAGCTGCAAGCATTTCCTTACCTAGCAGATATTTAAGGGAAACTGCGGGAGATGGCTGCTTCCAAACTGAGGATGATGTTTTTAATATCTTAAGAAATTTTTTTAAGTTTATTTATTTATTTGGAGAGAAAGAGAGAGAGAGAGAGAGAGAGAGAGAGACAGAGCATTAGCATGAGCAGGGGAGGTGCAGAGAGGGAGGGAGAGAGAGAATCTCAAGCAGGCCCCACGCTGTCAGCGCAGAGCCTGATGTGGGGCTCGATCTCAGTGAACTGTGAGATCATGACCTGAGCCGGAAACAAGTCTGATGCTTATCCAATTGAGCCACCCAAGTGTCCCTATCTTAGGAAGCTTTCTAAGTGACAAATTAGTTTGTTGTTTTTAGGCTTCCTTCTTTCCTCAGGCATGTATTGACAATACCTAGCTCGTTCATAGATAGAGTGCAGCTTTTCTCTTCACAGAAAAGCCATATTCTTGCTTCACATGGTATGTAGGAAGAAAGACTTATCTTGAAAGCCCTGCAGACCCCTCAAGTGCTCTGCTCTTTATTAAAGAAATAGACAGGGAGCCGCACAATAAAGAGTAGTGGTGACTCACTGGTCTCTGGCCAGAGGTCCCATGCAACATGGATAAATACAAGTGAAATGGAGACCAGCTGTCTCTCAAAATGCTCAGGATGCGTTTCTTATTTAACGTTACTGGCAGTGTTAATTTCCCTGTTAACACATCAGCTGAAAAAATATATTTTTAGCTACTCAAGCAATTGCTTTTGGACAACTTTCCTAATTTTAGAGTGACATATCACTTCCCGTTATCAATTTCATATAGGCATTGAAATAGAATGCATCTCTTTGGGGTGTAAAGATGTGGTAGTGAAACTAACAGAGAGATGTGGCAGTGATATGGATACTAAGCTGAATTAACACATTGCAGTAATGAGTTATGGTTCATTATAATTTCCTAAAACTAGGACCTCCTTAGAGGTAAAGTTGGACACATTTAAATGTGTCTAGGAATCCTAGCTATCTCTTGAGGATTTTGCTTTAAAATTCGTGATTTCATTTTCAAAACTGACCTTTAAATTATTAATTCTGTGGATTTATAGCACTAAATGTTTTCTAAATGATAATCAAGTTTTGAAATTGTGGCTATAAAATTTTGTGTTTTATTATCAATAGTAAGTTGGGTAATTTTAAAAAATCTCACTTTTAATTCTCTTGAAATTTGTGAGATAGCTTTAAAATTACATATTTTAATAAGTATTGAAATACATAATATACATATAGGAAATGCACATATGTATAGTTTTAAGAATAATTATAAAGTAGAAAGTAGTGTACACCTGTTCTATGTAAGAAAACAGAACACCAACACATCAGAAGCCCCTTGTGGGTTCATTGCTTGGCATATGTCCTTCTCTTTCCACTAGAGTTAACTTCTGACTCTTGAATTCTTTCCTTGCTTTTCCTTTTGGTTTTACTACATATGTATGAAACTATAAAGAATATACTGTTTCATGTAGCCTGAAATTTACATGAACAGAATAGCATTGAACATATCCTTTTCTGTCTTGATTTCTTTGAGAGTTGAATCACTTTTTTTTTTTTAGAAAAATTTTTAAGTTTATTTATTTTGGTGGGGGGAGGGGCAGAGAGACAGGGAGAGAGGGAATCCCAAGCAGGATCCGCATCTTCAGCAGGGCTTGATCTCACGAACTGTGAGATCATGACCTGAGCCAAAACCAAGAGTCAGACACTTAACTAAGCTCCCCAGGCACCCCTGAATTGAATCATTTCTAATTGCCTATGTATATGATGTACACTGACATAAAATAAAAATATTGCATGGAACATACTTATACAAAAACTATTGTTTATCAAAAATATGTCTAAGTTATATATCTCTTTCATGAATTATATTACCCTGAATGTTTGCTTCTTTAACAATTCCCTGTTTTACAAAACTTGCTTATAAAATTCCTTACAGTTACAGTGTACTGAACATTGTAGCATAGCTTCTACACTGGTCACTGTCAACTTACTCCATTCTTTTGTCCGTTGAATCATTCATGCGAACATGCATTCCCTGTTAAGCAGTGTCAGCCAGTATATAACACATGTACTGGCATGAAGTTAACAACTCTGAGAATTTCTTCTAATTAATTTAAGTATGATGTAATTTGCTTTTCCATCCTTCAAGATTGTGTTGTACCTATCGATGAACAAATTTTTTCATTGTTGTCTACTGACAGAACAGAACATTGTCATCGTTTTTAAAATTCCTTTCTTTAATGTTTTTTAAGAGACAGAGTGCTCGTTTGCCCACGCACATGTGAGCAGAAGAGGGAGAGGGAGAATTTTAAGGGAAATTTAGGGCTCCTGAGTGTGGAGCCTGCCATAGGGCTTGATCCCAGGACTCTGAGATCATGACCTGAGCCGAAATCAAGAGTCAGACCGTTAACAGCCCGTTAAGCCATCCAGGTGCCCCTAAATTCATTTTTTTAAAGTTTATTTATTTGTTTTTGAGAGAGACCATGAGTGATGAAGGGGCAGTGAGAGAGAGAGGGAAAGAGAGAATCCCAAGCAGGCTCACACTGTCAGCACAGAGCCCAATGCAGGGCTCGAACCCACGAACCGCAAGATTATGACCTGAGCTGAAATCAAGCGTCAGATGCTTAGCCGACTGAGCCAACCAGGAACCCCCATAAATTCCTTTTTTAACATTATACATGATGATTTCAGTTTTTCCCATGCTGGAAGAAGAGTATGTAGTCATATCTGTGTGAAAGAATCAAATTCTTTGAACAATTCATTCCACTTCAAAATATAGTCATGGCAAGTGCCATAATAATTATCCACTTCAAGTCAGGATAATTTCTTTCCCAATCATACATAATGTTGTCCCTTTTAAGGAAAGCCTTGACACTTAAAGGAATGAATTTTTTCATCAATTATTTCTTTTACATGTTCAACAAGTTCCTTTAAGCAATGGAGTACTTCAGCAATGCTGCTGTTCTTTCACTTTGCAAAATCTTGTTACAAAAGAGATATTGAAAACTATGAATGAGAAATAAGTAGGCTTCACTCAATGGATAATTTTAAAAGTCAAGAAGAATTTTCAGGGTTTTTTCTTCATAGAGTATGAATTCAGTGTTTCAAGAAAACTGAAGAGCTGTTCAAGCGTAATTGTTAAGGAGAGCCAATGGGTTTCCAAATGAGAGAGGATTGAAGATTATTGGATGCCAATAAAATCACAAAAATGATCTGTTAAATGCAAACCATACATATCCTGAAGTAAGAGGACAATTTTATGCCAATTACCTTAATGTCAATAGAAAGGACATCAGATGCTATTTGAGTAGAATCATGCAGAATATGAGACATATAGCCACGTTTTCCATAGAATCATTCATATTCTGCTTCAATTTTTAATATATTTTACACTTATATACAAATATCCAACAAAACCTGGACTTGTTTTATCTCTATAAAAAGCAGTGCATTTTCTTCAGCCACTGCTAACTTAAAGAGTCTACCAAGATCTTGTTTCTGAAGTTTTGTGTGGAAGGGATTTTATTCCCAGTAGCAAGCTTTTTTCATGAGAAAACTCACTCAAGCAAAGGAAAATGTTTTCCTGCATTGTTATTTATCACTTAGATCTGTGGTCATGGCATAGAAAGGTTTAGATATTTTAGTGTGGATGATTTAGAATTGCGATTCTGATTTTTTATAATTTCTGTGACAGTAAATGGAACTATTAAATTCTTTATGATTTCTCCTTGGCACTTCGAAATTTGCTTGCAATTTTGGAATTGGAAAATACTTCTGGTAGTAGTACAAAAAATCATTTGAGGGAGAAATTGATGTCTTTTATATATAGTTGTAGAAGGCCATTACAACTTCTGCTGTGACTATTTTATCTTCTTCATATGAGTTTCTCAATCAAAAAAAGTTATTTTTTCACTGTCTTTAGTACCAGTTGAGGAAATCCTGTATCGCTCATGCTCAGCTGTTAGCATATGCTGGTTTTGATCTGACTTTCCACCATTTTCTATATTGAATGAACAGTTGCATACTGTAGGAAAAGCTTTGAAAGGACTTGTTCCTCATTTAGTAAATGTCTACTGTCCATAAAATGTGTCACAACATTTACACTTGTGTTGGGCATGTTGAGGTTCCAACATACACAAAGAAAACAACCTTTGCAAGAACTAAAAAGATTGAATTTGCACCTCTCTCCACCACCTCAGCCAGTGTGCCTGATACTCACAAGTCTGAACAACTCCATAAACAGGGGTGAATGGTCAAAAGGGTTGTGAACTTGTGAACTAAGAACAACTTGAACTTACTGTTGGATGCAAAAAAGGCAAACTCCCCGTTTGCCTGAAGGGAGAACTGTACTTGTAAGGCTCAGTCTTTCTGAACAAAGCCACAGCTGACCCTCCATGAGGTTTGGCTATTGGGCATTCAGGGATTGGTGGACATTCAGAAGTGGAGTGTTTAGGGGCCAAGAGATGTTCATGGGTGTTCCTGTGGTCCCTAGAGTCAGGCTGCTAGGGACCGGCCAACTTGGGGATGCAGGGCGCCTGGACAGAGGACTTGCGGCTTGGATGCTGTCAGAAATGTGAGGCTGTCGCTGTTTGGCTGATCTTCAGGGTGGGAGTATCACTGATTGGCTGAGTTTCAGGAGCCTGGAACTGACATTGACTTGCTGTCTTGCAGAAGCTTAGTTACTGGGGAGAGGCAGTCCTCAAGGGTCTTGTTATATAGGTTGGAAGTTACATGTAGTTAATGGTGGTTACTTGTTCACGACTTGGGACTATGGCCAAAAGTATTCTTTCTTAATTATTTTCTTTCTTTAATTCTAAATCTCCCCTTTTGATCTTCCATTGGCCAAACCTCTGGAGAGACCAGGTCTTTATTTGTGGAGGTATGATTTCAGCTGGTGTTGCCTTAAGTGATTTAATTGCCAATTACTATGGTTGAAAAATAGTTCTAACTGCAAAAATTTTAAAACTTACTGAAAAAAGCAAAACACAGGACATTTAGGGTGCCCTGACAAAGTCAATATAGAATGCAGGACAAAATCACATAGAAGACATGTCCTGTGTGTTCGGAATGGCTGTCAACCCTGGATAAAGTCCATGTCTGAAGCAGGGTCTTGTAACACCGAGCTTTTCCAACAGTGCTCAAGGGCACCCCAGAGCTCTGTGAGTGTCTTCCCCCAGAGGGAAGAAGGAGCTGAGTGGACAGGACTCTGGGCTTATAGTCACCATTTTACCCAGATGGCTCAGTCCTCCTTATGTTCATGGATCAGATTTCTGGGGAAAGCTGCAGGTGGAATAATTAATCACATGGCTAAAATATGGACAATTACTGTCTCCCAATTAGATGAAGAATGTGTCATGAAGTTCTGACCTTCAGGGCTCTGGGCCCCAGATTTCCTTCACTCCCTTGTTCTGTATGTGGTGAGACGCATCCTGGAGAGCTACCAGCCACCTAAAACAAACACACAGATTACAGCAGATAAAGTGCTGGGTATTGGTATGGGGTTGTCAACTTGGCCTTGGATAAAGGTTATCATGAGTAGAGTCCTAAAAGGAACCCAACACAAAAGATGTGAAATTGAATAATCAGGACATTTAAGTTTATATGTAAGCCACAAATATACAGGCATATGCAAAGGCACAGATCTATGCTTAGAAAAGAGGTTAAGGAAACATGAGAAAACTTGCTCTGATTGGTGGATATCTGGGTGAGAAATTTCCCTTTTTAAGCTCTTCCCTGGATTTATTAAGCCCTGTGTAATTTTGCTTTCTAGCTGTGTTTTGAGGAGAGACGATGACAAAGAAGAGCTTATAGATTTTACCTAAATTTATGGCCTTAAATGACCTCTATTGATGCAGCCAAAACTAATATGCAGCCCGGGACCCTCTCCTGATAGCCAGATCCATGTTTTCTTCTTCTTCTTTTATTAATGTTTATTTATTTATTTTGGAAGGGTGGGGGGAAGAGGGAGAGTACACGCTCACATGGGAGGGCAGAAAGAGAGGGGGAAAGAGAAACCCAAGCAGGCTCCATGCTGTCAGTGCAGAGCCACATGCAGGGCTCAACCTCACAAACTGTGAGATCATGACCTGAGCCGAAATCAAGACTTGGATGCTCAACCGACTGAGCCATGAAGGTGCCCCAAGATGCATGCTTTTGTTGCAGCTGGACACCTCCACCCGGACAGCTGGCAGACCCTTAAGTGGCCCACATTGACTCCAACACTTCCTCATCTCTACCTATAACTCAAATCGCTACCAACTCTCCTCCCAAGTTCTCAAGCTCAGCTAAGAGGGATGGCTTCAACCTAATCAGCGAACTCTCATTATAGACTCTCCCCACACACCGCACACACTATTTCAGCACCTACTGACTACTAAAACTCTCAAATCTGTCTCCTCCTCACCATCCTCACACACAGCTTGAATTAAGTGCCTTGTTATTTGCTTTTTAAATTATTATTATTTAGTTGAGAAAGAGAGAGAGAGAGAGAAAATCCCAAGCAGGCCTGTGCTGACACTGCACTGTAAGCACAGAGCCTGCTTGGGATTCTCTCTCTCTCTGCCCCTCCCCTGCTCGCTCTCTCTCTCTCTCTCTCTCTCTCTCAGAACAAATAAAAACTTTAAAAAAAGATAAATACTTTCATGCAGAAACACCCCCATTAGTGTTTAAATAAATAGGGACTGTAGCTTAACCAAGTTAATTTTCTGTTCAGTCTAATTAGAAAGCAGGGATCTATAAATCAAAATGATTCTAACTATATTTTGCCCTTAAATTTGACCCCCCCCCCAATTTTTTTTTACTGTTTATTTATTTTTGAGAGGCAGAGAGATACAGCATGAGCAGGGGAGGGGCAGAGAGAGGGAGACACAGAATCCGAAGCAGGCTCCAGGCTCCGAGCTGCCAGCACAGAGCCCGACATGGGACTCGAACTCACAAACTGCAAGATCATGACCTGAGCTGAAGTCAGATGCTCAACTGACTGAGCCACCCAGGTGCCCCAAATTTGACCAAAATTTTTTAAAATGACAAAATAAAATGTCTGTGAGAACATAGGAAATTCACATATAATAACTAGTGAGAATATCAATTGATATGGCATTCTTGTAATGAAATTTTAGCAATATTTATAAAAATTGAAAATAATTACATATTCTACTATAACACGATTTTCACCCAGCTATGTCTCTAAGCAAACATGCACACATTCCAAAGAATTCATGTTCACAGACACTTATTTCTGTTCTATTGATCATAGCATCAAGTGGGAAACAGGTACATGTCTTTTCAGTGGAAGCATGGTAAAGTTATGGCACACACATCACTACCCGTGTATGTTTAAAAAATCACAATATATGTTTATTAAGCACATTTATATATTAAAAAAAGCCTAGAGTCAGCTTTAACATGCTACATTGTTAACTGTAGTTGACTCTGAAAAAGGGCTGGATTTTGGAGGAACGTTATAAAGGGTGGAATTGTGATTTATCTGTATTAGGCATTTTTTGCAACAGTGCACTACTACCTTTGTAATTAAAATATTTAAATAAGTCTAACAGCAGACAGATCAGCTGTGCATCAGTAAAGTAAAATTTCTCCTATGTGGGAAAACAGGTAAAATCTGAAATCTGAAAGGCTTAATAAAACAAAAGTTTATTCATTCTGCACTGAAAAGTGGATGGGGGTTGGCAGGGACTCTCTGCTCTCAGTTGAACTAGAGATCCAGGTTTCCTTCTTGTATTTCCACTATCTCAACATGGACTCTCCATGTTTGGTGCTGAATAGAAGAAAAAGCATTGATGTGTCACATGGATTCTAAAATGTCTTAGCCAGCTACTGAAAAATATTACTTCCCTTATATTTCAGTGGCAAGGACTAGTCATATGATCCTTTCCAGCACTTGGTAATGTAGGATTTCCATGAACCTAGGGGACGGAGGAAGGCAAGATGTACAGTCCCTTGCACAAAGTGTCAAATAAATAGTATGTGCTCAATAAAGAGCACCTATTATATAACTTGTTATGACAACAACCCTCTTTATTTCTTGGAGAAGTTTCTGAGAAGTGTACACTTGTCTTGTAATTTACCAACTTCTTCCAGAGCCTAAGATGTGACACCTGCTTTCAAATACAGGATTACATCTAATTTTCAAAAAGACTCTGAAACTATCTGTAGGAAAGGTTCATCTTCTTTCATTCAAGGGCACCCTTGTGCACTACCTTTTGCAATAGCCTCTATAATCTCAGTAGACTGAGAATTTTCTCCTTCCTTTTGGTGATGGTCAATATCTTCCCTTGGAAGTCTCTACTGCACACCACCTGATTGGACATGCCTGAGCCACCTGCCTGTACAGTGGCTATTAGACATTGAAAACCAGAGTTTTCTACTGGGGAAAGTGTATAGATAAGAGACAGTAGAAGGATGGTGAATTATTTTTTTCTTTTTAAGTCAAAGCTAGCATGTCTGCCAAGGAAACATTTTCTACCTCCTAGTAGGACTCCAGGTTTTTTAGGAATTTAGCTTCTCTAGACATTTGCTTAGCCAGTGATGTCCGTGGTCTTTCCTTTCTACTACTTAAGGAAGAGGCTTTGATTTTGACCACTTAGGTATTCTCATTTATAGGTATAATATGTTCAATTGCAAATCAGACACTATTAAAATCCTAATTCATATATTAAAGTGATGTCAGAAAACTCCTTTCTGACTTCAGAATTATATCCCAAAAAGAAGCAGCAGGTTGTGTACTAAATCATATTCTACCAACCAGTTCATTTGGAAAACACCTTGAGTGTGGGGAGGATGCTGACGGGAAATGGCCACATTTTGACAATTTGTTGTCCAAAGTAAACTTTATATAGAAGGGGCGGCTGCTCTCAGAGGGGTCCCCTAGTGAAGATCAGCCAGGAGATACCTGCAGGGAGTTGGAATCCTCTGTCAGTGGGGAGGGCAGGTGATTCTGGACTTTCTGTTCCACTGGGAGCAGGGCTTAGCCTCCAGAGGATGATGCAGTGAAGAGCGGGTCACTGGGTGCCTGGGTGGCTCAGTCGGTTGAGCATCGAACTCTTGAATTTTGGCTCAGGCCATGATCCCAGAGTCGTGGGATAAAGCCCCACTTCAGGCTCCTTGCTGAGTGTGGAGCCTGCTTTGGATTCTCTGTCTCTCTCTGTCTCTCTCTCTCTCCCACTGCTCCTCTTCCCTGCTCATGAACTCTCTCTCTCTCAAAACAAAAACAAAAACAAAAAACTGTCAGTAGGCTAGGTTCCAAGATTAGACAGGAGGGCACACTGGGGAAGACCCAGGGGAGGGGTGCCATAATGTGGGAAAGAGCTGGAGTTCAACAAAAATTGCACCTGGGAAGAGGTAGCTCTCAAGTGCCTGCTGGCAGCAAAACCCTATGTAAAGAAAGCCTGTAGAGAACCCCTAAATGGTGCTTCTCATTTTTACCTCCCTTCTTTATGCCTGTTGTTAGTGCTTTGGACACAGGGTCTTTTGTTTGTTTGGTCATTTGATTGACATTTAGGAGTAGTGAGAAGAGAAATGAATTAAGAGACAGAAGGTTGATCTCACACTGGGAGGAATGGAAACAATATGGGGTTCAGACAATTTCTGATCAGGGGTCTGGTCCCAACTCCTCCACATACTATCCATGTGAACTTGGGTGTATTGCTAAGTGCTCTGAACCTTAGTTTATTCCTCTGTGAGGTGGGATTGATATGTCCTATCTTAAAGGACTATTGGAATATATGTGCTGAATGTCAAGCAACTAACACATTGCCTGGAATGCACTGGGGTCTTTAGTGATTGGCAGTTTTTACTATTGTTATTTTGACCTCAGACCCTACCACCCTCTTCTCCAGAATGTGTCAGAGAATATAAAGCACTCTAGGACGCAGTACATCAAATCAATTGAAAATGCTAATTAGCAAGAAAACCTAAGTAAATTCTCCCCCTCAGAGGATATACTGTATTATATAATTTGGGTGTGGAGAGTTTTCTTCTGGTTGATGCAACTCAAAGCATCCAGAATTTGTGTAAATGCCAATTCCATCCATCCCTTCTGGCTCTACTTCTACCCAAATCACCCCTGTTTTTATTCATTTTACCCCCACCAAAAATCTAGATCTCACTTAGAGTTTGGGAAATTACACTCAAGGTAACCTCACAAAAATGTCCTTTGAATGGAGTGGGTTCTGGCTCTTTAAGATCAAGGAAAATAGTGCCAGATCAGTAGTTGCTGGCACCTTAAAGGAATATTTCCTTTATTTCTCAGAAACCCTTTGGAGTCACTGTACATGAAACAAGTAGTTTGTCCACTATGATCAATCGCAATGGGACGAGCACAGGACAAGTTCCATTCCTGCCCCAGGTGCGGATTTCTCTGGCTTACCCCTGATCCCAAAGTAATGCTACTGCAGTTTTGCATTCCAGGCTATTGACTTTCAACTCTGAGATACACTGGAGGCTCTGGCCCCTGCTCACCATTCCCACAGCTCCATCTCCCCAACAACTCAGCTTAATTTAAAATTATCTCCCACTGAAGGCCTTGTAATTTCACAAGGCCCCAGTATGCCCTGTCTCGGGGCATTTACACTTGACTGCTGCCATATGGATTTCTCATCCTCTCCTGTTTTTGCTTGTCAGTTAGGTCTTAGAGGATACCCACCATGATTGTCATATAATTACTGCCTCTCAATGCTAAAATACTATGGATAGGGGCTGGGTCATGTTTATGCTAATGTCCCCAGTACTAGTGTGGTATCTTTCCAAAGAGTAGTTACCTAGTTAATGTTTGGAGAATATTTGTCCAATTAATGTTCCTTCTATGCTCTTGAATGAGCTAAGCAAATACATATATATGTCGTTTTTACTTTTATAAACTGGACTAGCAGGGACAAAAGAAGCTAAGAATTGACCGTCTTTTACTTTTTTGTCTATTTATACACCCCAGCCATTTTACTGCTGAGTTTTTACAAATTTTCGAGGAAATCCCTCCTCCAGTTCCATGTTCCCTTATTCTAGATCACTAACAATGATGGCCTCCAATTTGCATGACAAAAGAACAAATCTCTTACTCTTTTTTTTTTTTTAATTTTCAAAGTTTATTTATTTTGAGAGAGAGAGAGAGAGAGGAGAGTGTGAGCAGAAGAGGGGCAGAGAGATAGGAAGAGAGAGAATCTTAAGCAGGCTTCACACTCAGCCCTGAGCCCTATGTGGGGCTCAGTCCCACAAACTATGAGATCATGACCTGAGCCGAAATCAAGAATCGGACGCGTAATCAACTGAGCCACCCAGGCACCCCACAAATCTCTTACTCTTAAATCTGATAAACAGTAATAAATGTGTGAACAACATCATTTATAAACTTAGATTCTTAAGCTAATCAAACTTCCTATAAAAGAAGTAACATTTGAAAAATACCAAAGAAGGGTATAAATCTCCCAGTCACCCATGTACAATAGGAACACACAGATGTTATATAATGTTTTCCTCCAATCCCACTCCTGCCTTTCACTATTTCAAACGTTGACTTCCCTCTTCAACAACCAAGTGAAGAATCTGCCTCCAACCTCACTAGGGGTGGGAGGAGCTGCAGGATCTGGCACTGGAACATGCAGTAAACATGCAGGGTTCCATGGCAATGGAACATGGCAATACTGCCAGCCCTGGCTCCAACTGTGGTCCAGCCTCTCTCTTCCTCATCTCTCAAAGCCTCCACATACTGGAATTGGAAGCACCTAGGGTTGTCTGTTCCAATGGATCTTGGCCAAAAACTCTAGCACTTTCATCATTCTGGTTTCAATAGGGGCCCTTGGGCTCCACAGGAATTTATAGTGCGGAGGATCACTATTGGGCACCAGCTGGTATTCCAGGTACTTTTCTTTCCCCAAGCTTCTGATGAATCTATTGGGTTCTTAAAGACAAAGTGCTTTTTCCCAGAATAAATACTCGTCATATTCAGCAATTCCCAGTTTTCCTCCTCAGTTACATCCTTGCCTTTGAAGGAGATAGCTCCCAGGATAATTATCAGGAGGCCAGTCTTGGACATGCCCTCTTCACCACTCAGCCTTCCATCCTAGGTGAGGTCCAGTTTGTTAACAAGAGCATAGCAGTGGCTGGTGGGGTTCACTTCCTTCACATCAATGCCAGAGACCAGTTCTGTGCACTCGTAGGCTCTCCTGAGGATCTCAGGGAAGTGGCCTTTGTACTTCTTGATGACATTCTTCTGCATGTCTGCCTTTCTGATGGGCTCATTCATTTGATACTAGAGCAGCAGGAAATTGACTAACAATTCCACGTGTTCACCTATAGGATTTACGGGCAAGTTCTCAGTGTCTGGCAGGGATTGCAAAGTGCTTGGGTTTTCCATCTCTTGGCTGCTGGAGCTCTCATCTGGTTTTGCTCAGTGAGATGGCTGTGATGACAGTGGAAGAGGAGTAGGAACTCTGAGGACCCTGGGAAGTACTTACTGTGTGTCCCAGGAGTAGAAACCTCCTCCATGGGGCAGGGGATCAGCAAAGAGGAGGAGGAAGCAGCCTCACTCTCAGCCACTGGAACCTGTGCACCCTCCAGGCCCTGGGTCTCATCATAAACCTGAAATCTTGCTCGTGTGGGAAGTATGGACTCTTATCCCATGAGGCGTGATGACTGGTGTTGGTGGTAGCACACCGGAACATCAGCAAGAGGGTGGGCAAAGAAGGCCCACAGCCTAGGAGACAGATGGAGGATATGGCAAACTTAACCATAACAGCTCTTATGGACACCATCTCCACAGGTCTTCTCCTGAGGGCAGTGCTCTAGAGCCTCACAGGTCGCCTGTCCTGAACCACCCGTTTCATAATAACCTGATAGAAGAAGTGATAAGGCTCCTCAGGGTGAAGCCAGCCATCTCAGACTGAACATTCTTAGGGCTTATGGTAGGGCAAGCGAGGGTGAAGGTCTATGGGGTCCCTTCTTTTCTGAGGTGTGTCATCTTAGCCCTCACTACGGGTCTTCACCTTGACTCCTGGCATGGATAGGAACATTTCTCTCCTGTACTAGGGCTGCTCCCCTTAGACTAAAGCAATCTCTAATCTGAGACCCCTGAGTAAGAAGTCAGGGAGTGCCTAATCATAACAGATTTACCCAGAGCTTCCTCGGTCTAACAGCAGGGGTGGGACCTGGGGTGGGTGGTCCCCTCAGTCCTCAGAGCATTCACCTTGACCCCTGCAAGGTGCTAGGTCACTTCCCCTCTGTTAACCTGAGGCCAAGCCCCCTCAGGCCAGGCCTCACTTCTCCTAAATTAATCATAATTAAGATCCTCACGTGAACTCTGACAGAACCTGGGAATCTTCTATTTGCAGACCTGAGGCTACTCCCTTGGACCAGGCCTCCACAACCCTGAGGCCTGCGACTCCTGAGGAGAAACTCAGGGGCACCACTTGTGTCCATCTCTGTAAAGCTTTCCAAGGCTGACAAGAGAGGTGTGGCTCTTTCTCTTTTCTGGAGGTGGACAATCCCCTCAATCCTTGGTCCAAGTCCTCAGCTGTACTTGTAGGCCTAGGACTTTTCTCTCTGCCTAACTGGGACCCATCCCTGGAGTGAGATCCTCATTTCCCTGAGATCCTCACCCTGCCCCCACAAGAAATGAGGGGGTGCCTCAGTCTGACAGTAATTCCAGACCTCAGGGCTGATAGCTGGGGCGTGGCTCTGCAGGGCTCTCTCTCTTCTAGAGTGCGTGGCCACCTTCAGCTCTCATTCAGTGTCCTCTCAGCCACAGTTCTGTTGATTAATTTCTTCCTCAATTAAGATGCCTTGACTGATTAAGGAAGTAATCAATCTGTGCACATTTGTCAGACTACAACTCTCCTAGAGATTGAGTCTGAGTCCCAGGCTAGATTTTTGTTGAGGAAGCTGCAACAGAATGCATTTGTCCAGAATCACTGCTGGGCTGTCAGAGAAGACACACACACACACACACACCCTTTTCATTGGAGGTCTCTTCTCCAGCCAGACTTAAACTCTTGGGAATCTTTCTTCTAAAAGATTTACTTTCTACAGGATAGAGACTCATGTAGACATATTTTTTAAGGTAGTTTTGTCCATATCCCTTGGAAATCTTGTGATGTAATGTACTGGAAACATTATAATGTAATATGATGTAATCTAATCCAATCACATAATCTACAGTTACCAGCTATAACAATCAGCATAGGCCCACTGGGTGGATCATGCTCTTATCTGACTTCTGACTTGTAATCACTTGATAAATAATTGAATAGGAAAGTAAGAAAAAACCTTAGAAATTGTCATTTTATGGATGGGGAGTGTGGAGCACAGGGAGGTGGTGATATGTCCAAGATCACACAGTTTGTGCCAGAAGAAGGACTCACACTGACATCAGCTGTTTCCATCCTTGTACTCAGAATGACTGAGGCATTAGAGTGAGGGGTGGAGTGTTTTGCAAGTGATTTGTTACTGATAAGTTAAAATATTGAAGTGATGCTCAATGACTATGTCCTCACTATAATAATTCCAAATATAACAGTCATAACAAAATTGTCTTTTATCTTCAGTCTCCTCCCTCATTCCCACCACTATATAACCTTACAAATGTATTCTGAATGGATAGAAATGTGCTTATGACTGTTACATAAGTATAATAATAAACAGGGGGCACCTGGGTGGCTCAGCCCATTGGGCGTCTGACTTCAGCTCAGGTCATGTTCTCACAGCTTGTGAGTTCGAGCCCTGCATCTGGCTTTGTGCCGAAAGCTCAGAGCCTGGAGCCTGCTTCGGATTCTGTGTCTCCCTTTCTCTCTGCCCCACCCCTGCTCACACTGTCTCTCTCTCCTTCAAAAATAAATAAACATTAAAAAAATTAAAGAAATATATAGTAATAAAGTACATATTGATTTTCAATTTTCTCCCCCCCATTAGTAATGTATCTTAAAGCATGTACTATATCAATCTTCAGAGTGGCCCTAAAGTCTGCAAACTCAGATAACATTATTTCACTAATATTTTCCATATGGAATGTGTCCTCAATGGCATTTTATATATTTGCCAATATTTCCAGACTTTACAGGCACTCACTATATAGCATTTTTCTTTATTTGAAAAATCAAATAAATGACTAAGCTTATAATTAAAATGAATGCATAACTGTCTGAAAATTTTGTTTTGGAGTGGTGAGAGTGTTGAGATATATAATTGGTGGTCTAAGTATTGTTCATGAGAATTATATATGAAGACCAAAAGTTGAAATACAGAAACATTTTTCTGTAAATGTAACAAGTGGATTTCCAGTAATAGCTAATTTTTAGTCTTTCATTTAATAAATCTTTATTTTATGAAAGTTTTAGACCTACAGAGAAGATGTGATGATAGTACAGAGATTTCTCATATACATACGCTATAGCCGGTTTTCTCTATTATTCATATCTTCCATTAGTACGCTTGTCACAATTAATGAACCAATATTCATACATTATTATATGAAGTCCACACTTCTTCCAGATTTCCTTAGTTTTTACTGAATGTTCTTTATGTACTCCAGGATTCCATCTAGGATACCAGTTATTCATGTCTCCTTAGACTCTTCATTAGCTGTGATAGTTCCTCAGGCTTTTCTTGTTTTGAACAACCATGACAGTGGAGAGGAGAACTTGTCAAGTATTTTGCATAATGTTCCTCAGTTGAGATTTGTCTGATATTTTCTTATCAATTTAATGATGTTTTTTTAAAAATGTTTATTCATTTTTGAGAATGACAGAGCGTGAGCAGGAGAGGGCAGAGAGAGAGAGGGGGAGACACAGAATCTGAAGCAGGCTCCAGGCTCTGACCTGACAGCACAGAGCCCATTGTAGGGCTCGGAACTCACAAACCATGAGATCATGACCTGAGTGGAAGTCAGACACTTAACTGACTGAGCCACCCAGGCTCCCCTAATGGTCTTTTAAAAAGAATCAGCTTTTGGTTTCATTGATTTTTCTCTATTTTCCTATTTTCAATGTTGTTGATTTCTGCTTTCATTTTTATTACCTTAGTTCTTCTTCTCCTTGCTTTAATTTGCTCTGCTTTCTCATTTCCTAAGGTGGAAACTTAGCTTGTTGATTTTAGATCTTTCTTGTGTTCTTATATATACATTTTACTATAAATTTCCATATGCATTGTTGCATAGCTATAGCCAGCAGATTTTGAGAAGTTCTATTTTCATTTTTACTTATTTTTAAATTATTTTAATTTCTGTTCTATTTTTCTCCTCCTTTTAAAGTTTTCTTTGCATTTCACTTGGGGAAGTTTCTGTTGATGAATCTTAAAATTTACCCTCAGATATGTTGAGTCTACTAATGAGCCAGTCAAGGGCATTTTTCCTTTTTGTTTCTGTGTTTTTGATTTCTAGAATTCGTTTTTGATTCTTTTCTTAGAGTTTCTATCTCTCTGAGTACATCATACATTTGTTCTTGTGTGTTATCTACTTTGCCCATTAAAGACCTTAATATATTACTCATATTAAATTGTTTCATAATTTCAACACCTATATCATGTGTGAATATGGTTGTGATAATTTGCTCTTTTGTGGAGTAAGAATTCTTGTGCCTTCAAAGGTCCTTCTAGCTAGACTAAGAATCAAATTGACAGGGTGTACCTGGGTGGCTCCATTGGTGGAGCTTCTAACTCTTGATTTTGACTCAGATCATGATTCCAGGGTTGTGGGATAGACCCCCCTGTGGGCTCCATGCTGAGTATGGAGCCTGCTTAGGATTCTCTCTTCCTCTGCCTCCCTCTCCCACTCCCTCCCTCCCTCTCTCTCTCTCTCTAAAATAAAAAATAAAAAAAGAATCAAATTGACATTAGATTAACAGGAGAAAAACAAATTTAATAGCATATGTACCAGGAATACACACAGACCTAGAAATTTCAAAGACAGTCAGGCAAAATGAGATATATATGTCATCCTGAACCAAGGAGAAGAGGTAGAGGTCTGGGACTTCAGAGGAAAGGAATACAATTCACAAGGCAATAAGAAGAGCAAATGTTTGGTAATTAGATGTTTGCCTTGCCATACATTTGGGTCACTCAGATAAAATTTATCTCCATTAATAACCCTGATTCTGGGAAAGACCCCTAATTTAGATTCTTCTGTGTGGTTAAGGTAGGGAAAAAGTTTCTCCTGAACTCCCAGGGTCTCACATGCCTTCAGCTCAAAATAATCCACATGCCAAAGTGGCATATTTTTGGGGTGGCTGTCCTGAACCCCTTCAGTTTTGTCTCTTCAGACTGTTTCTCTTTCTCACCTTTTGGTATGCTTTGTAATTTTTTGTGTATTGAAATGTAAATGTATTGGGTAATAAAACTTGGGTAAATAGGCTTTTAGTATGAGGATTTATATTAGTCTGGCTAAGAGGAGAGCTGTGTTAAATTTAATGTTCCTTGTAGCTATGGGTACTAGAAGCTTCAAATTCCTCTAATGTCCTTATTTTGGTTTCCCATCTTGGCTTTAGGGCTTCTCTAGGTACTGTTCCTCAGGGAGAGTCTCTTTCTTGCAGCTTTTTCAACTGTTACCCAATATTATTACTATATTGGAGCCTTGTTGGTGTGGTGGTAGGTGAGGGAGACAGGAAGCGTTCCATAGTGTTCTTTTTTTTTTTTTTTTTTTGGCTTTCTTGAATATTTATTTATTATTTATTTAAAATGTACATCCACGTGAGTTAGCATATAGTGCAATAATGATTTCAGGAGTAGATTCCAGTGATTCATTCCCTATGTATTACACCCAGTGCTCATCCCAGCAAGTGTCTTCTTTAGTGCCCCTCACCCATTTAGCCCATCCCGCCACCCACAGCCCCTCCAGTAACCCTCAGTTCTCTGTATTTAAGAGTCTCTTATGGTTTGTCCCCCTCCCTGTTTTTATATTATTTTTGTTTCCCTTCCCTCATGTTCATCTGTTCATAACCTTCTGATTAAATCTCAGTCTTTTAGAGGACCATTGTCTTAGTGCTGTGGTATTCACGATAGTCTCTATCCCTCCTCCAGTGGTATATCATGTTTGCCTCATTCCTGCTACTCCTTTCCAAGGTTGCAACATTTCTGAAAATTAAAAAAAATTTTTTGAACTATATTTATTTGAGAGAGAGAGAGCATGCGTTTGTGTGTGCAGCATGCAAATGGGGGCGGGGCAGAGAGACAGGGAGAAAGAGAATCCCAAACAGGCTCCCTGCTGTCAGCACAAAGCCCCATGTGGTGCTCCCCATGAACCGTGAGATCATGACCTGAGCCGAAATCAAGAGCCAGGCGCCTAACCGACTGAGCCGCCCAGATGCTGCCTGCCCCACACCCCTGATCTATTTTTTAAAAGCCCTGTTCCGAGCTGACTGTTGTTCCCTTCTTCCCCTTTCGGTGAGGCCAGAAAGGCTTTGGGGAGGAATTCCATTTCCCAGACTGGATAAAATTTTAGAATTGTGCTCTGGCCAAGTAATTTACCCTGGAGAGTAGATCTTTTTTATGGAGGAGGTTAAGGGGATATGTAGTAATGGTTACTCTCCCCTCCCTCTGACAGAGCAAGGAGCGATCTTTCTTGGCTCTTTACCCTGAGAACTTAGTGGGGTTCCTAAAGAGAAAGTCCGTGATTGGGAAGCTGATCTTGGCTGCTGTATCTTTCTGCATGTGCCTGTCTTTCCAATATTCAGGTTGGTATTTTTAAAAGGTAAAACTATGGGAGTGCCTGGGTGGCTCAGTCGGTTGAGTGCCCGACTCTTGATTTTGGCTCAGGTCATGATCTCATGGTTCTTGGGTTTAAGCCCCACATTGGGCTCTGTGCTGACAGTGCAGAGCCTGCTAGGGATTCTCTCTCTCTCTCTCTCTCTCTCTCTCTCTCTCTCTCTCTTTCTGACCCCGTCCTCAGCTTGCTCACACCCTCTCTCTCTCTCAAAATAAATAAATAAACATTAAAAAAAAAGGTAAAACTAGGATGCACACTCAGGCAACCTGAAATCAGACTCTGTCTGTTTTACCAGCCAAAAGGAAAAAAAGGAAAAAGAAAAAAGAAAGAGAAAGAAACAAGTTTGAAATTCCACCTCAGAGCTTGAGGTTTTCTCTGTGGAGCTCAATCTACTCGAAAGACAGGAAAGATGAAAGACGAAGCCCTGTTTCCCCAAATTAATATCACCTGTGAGGTGAGTCAAATACTTTCTTCTCCTATTCTCCATAACTGTCTCAAGATTCCCTACTGACCTATTCTTTACTCCTAACCAGTACAGATCCAACTGTTGATTGAAGAAATATCTCTGGGATTTATGTGGTGAAAACACAGGAATGCCCTCCTTGGACTCTCTAGGCATAAAAGAAGAGTGAACTTAATTTGAATGAATTGTGGGAGGATTGAGATTCTTATAGTAAAGAAAAGGTCTTTTAAAGATACACACACATATTATTTTGTTTAATGTTTACTAATTTTTGAGAGACAGACAGCATGCAAGTGGGGAAGGGGCAGAGAGAGACAGAGACACAGAATCTGAAGCAGGCTCCAGGCTCCGAGCTGTCAGCAGAGAACCCGACGTGGGGCTAGAATCATGACCCATGAGATCATGACCTAAGCCGAAGTCGGGCACTCAACTGACTGAGCCACCCAGGCCCCCAAGAAAAATGTCTTAATAAAAGTTTTTGTTTATTTTCAAAAAGATATGGGTGTTACCAAATATGTGCAGTCCATACAACTGTGCCCAGGTATCTATTTGCATTTGCTTTCTCCACCTTTAATGTTTCATACAACTTAGTTCCAGCTCTGCTTATGAATTTTAAGAGAAAATTCCAAACTTCTTCCAGTGTGCTTTCTACACCTTCCAATAGAGGCTGTACATGGCTTTTTCTCCCTAATGGGATAAATGAAACTTTAAGATCTCAGACGTTACTCCTTCCTGGTTCAACTTTGAAGTTTGGCTGTGAATAGCCTCAAGGAATTTCACAAAAGACTTACAGACTCAGACGTCTGTGTTTCCTAATGCTCTTTTTCTCTGGCACATTTTAGTTCTCATTTACATTTGATTTCATTTCTGTAACAGTTCTGCTTTAATGAAGGCTGTCTGACTAATCTGTATTTAAAAGTGAATTGGGACCCACTATACACCTATTAGAATGGTAAAAATCCAAAACTGTACCACCAAATGCTAGAGATGATGTGGATCAAGAGGAACTCCTAGTCATTGCTGGTGAAAATGCAAAATGGTACAGCCACTTTGTAAGATACTTTGGTGGTTTCTTACAAAATGAAACCTACTCTTACCATATCATCTAGCAATCCCACTCCTTGGTATTTACCCAAATTAGTTGAAAATTTATGTCCACACTAAAACTTTCACATGGATGTTTATAGAAGGTTTATTCATGTTTGCTACAACTTGGAAGCAACCAAGATGTCCTTCAGTAGGTACTGTGGTACATTCAGACAGTGGAATATTATATTATTCAGTGCTAAAAAGAAAGAAGTTACTAAGCTTGGAAAAGACATGGAGGAACCTTAAATGTATATTTCCAAGTACAAGAGGCCAATCTGAAAAGGCCATATGCATTATGATTCAAATGATATAGCATTCTGAAAAAGACTAAACCATGGAGACAGTAAAAAGGTCGGTGATTCTAAAGGTCCTAAAGGTCAGATTAGGAGGAGGGAAGGATACATAGATGGAACTCAGGATTTTTAGGGCAGTGAAACTATTCTGTAGCATACTATAATGGTAGATTCAAGTCATTACACATTTGTCAAAACCCATAGAATATACACCAATATGGAACTGTGAGGTAGCCTAAGGGTTTTGAGTGACAACAATGTGTTAATGTAGGTTACTTGATTGTAACAAATGTACCACTCTGGTTGGGGATATTGATAGTGGGGTTGGCTGTGCATAGGTGCAGACAGGGGCTATATGGGAACTCTGTTCTTTCCCCTCAATTTTTCTGTGAACTTAAACATCTCTGCAAATAAAGTGTATTATTTTTTTATTAAAACATTTTTTTAAATGTTTTATTTATTTTTGAGACAGAGAGAGACAGAGCATGAGCAGGGGAGGGGCAGAGAGAGAGGGAGACACAGAATCTGAAGCAGGCTCCAGGCTCCAAGGTCTCAGCACAGAGCCTGATGACGCGGGCCCGATGCGGGGCTCAAACTCACAAACCTCGAGATCATGACCTGAGCTGAAGTTGGACGCTTGACCAACTGAGCCACCCAGGCGCCCCTGTATTATTTTTTTTAAGTGAATTAAAGGGGCACCTAGGTAGCTCAGTTGGTTGAGCATCCGACTTCAGCTCAGGTCATGATTTCATGGTTCAAGAGTTCAAGCCCCACATTGCGCTCTGTGCTGCCTGCTTTGGATTCTGTGTCTCCCTCTCTTTGCCACTGCCCTGCTTGTACTCTCTCTCTCTCTGTCAAAAAAAAAAAAAAAAACATTGAAAAAAAATTTTAAAAAGTGAATTAAAACTTCCCTGCTTGTACTCTGTCTCTCTCTGTCAAAAAAAAATTAAACATCAAAAAAAATTTTTTAAGTGAAATAAAACTTCCAGTCTGGATCAGATAGTATAAATCTGTTTCTCATTGTCTTTCTTGCCAAAAACACTATCAATCCTGGAAATCAGGGAGCCTGGGTGGCTCAGTTGGTTAAACATCCGACTTTTGGTTTCGGCTCAGGTCACAATGTCATGGTTCGTGGTTCAAGCCCCATGTCGGGTTTCATGCTGACATTGCAGAGCCTGCTTGGGATTCTCTCTCTCCCTCTATCTCTGCCCCTCTCCTGCTCTCACTCTATCTCTTTCTCTCTCTCAAAATGAATTTAAAAAATTTAAAAATCTTGGAAATGGTACAAGAGGAAACCAAAGGAAAATTTGAAAGGTAGTAAGATTACTATTCTTACCTCATGACCTCACATCCATTCAAATTTTATCAGCTGAGGGCCCAGATAGGAAGAGACAAGCCCTGTCTGAATTCCAGAAGTATAGAATCTATGAGCATAATAAAATATTGTTTCACAACACCCTGTTATAGAGCAGAAACTGATTGAAACGCATCCTATTAATTTATTTTTCATTTTAGTCCATACTGTTTCATCAGTATTTTGTTTTCCATGTGACATTCCATTCTTAGTCAATTTCTATTTCATCCTTCAAAAAATTGTATTCTATATTTCATTCCAAATTCCATTTCTTTTTTTCTATTCTGTCTGCTGTCTTCAAATCTGTAGTGCATATTTCATAGTCCATTTATTTCATGCCATTGCATTTCAGTTCCATTCTATATTCCTTCCTATTTTAATTCCACTTTCCTTCCTTTTCTTTAAAAATTTATTTCACTCCATATTGCATTCTATTCCTTTTCTCATATGACATTATATCTTTTATTCTGTGTGCCATTAGATATTTATTTCCATCCTCCTTTCCATTCCATTTTCCCATTATATTCCATTCAATTTCCATCCTCTTCAATTTTCCATTTCATATCCTGTTCAAGTCCATATTCTATGCCTCATTTTATTCGAGTTTCCTCTGCAACCAGTTTTCATTTCACCCCACTCTGCATTACATTTAAAACCCATTGTTTATTCCTTATTATTTAATAATTCCAAGTACCATTCCATTCTGATTTGTGTCGTATTTCCAGTTGCTCATCCATTCCACTAAACCTCTCATTCCATTTTGTCAAAATTGTTATAACAGTGACTTTCAGGAGATCTGCTTGCCAATATTTTTATCAAAAAATTAGAAATGTGCCTGGCTTTATACCAAGAATTTCCACTTCTGGGAATTTATCCACAATAAGAATAAACTTAGGATATGAACAAATTTTAGCAAGAAGGATGTGACTCACAGTGATAGAGTGCAAAATTGAAAACAAAATAAATGTTGGCAATATAACAATGCTTGAAAATGTAGGCTTCCTCTATAAATAAATATTTTCTAGTTACAAAATGCCCTTGTGTAAATTTATTTATTGACATGGAAAGGGTGTTTTCTGGATCCAAAACAGAGGTTACAAAACAATATTTGTGGATAAATAATTCCATTTTTATAAAACAGAGCAAAACAACTATGAAATATATATAAATGGCCATTCTGCCAACATATAATTAAACATTTGCAAAAAAAAACCCCAAAAAACACCACCACCAACAACAAAAATAAACAACAACAACAACAACAACAACAACAAATCCATTTCTAGTAGTTACCTATGGGTGTGTGAAAATTTAAGTGCAAGTTTTCTTATATTTGCTTTTTTCTGTTTTGGAAACTGAACATGCAACCCTTTTGTAGTAATGACTAAAATATCCAAACACTCAACTTCAAGTCTGTGCATCATAACATATTTATATTAACAGAAATTAGACATGCGTGGCCAAGAATGAAGACTAGGCCAAATAAATTAGCATGCATTTGATTACTATGTACTTACACAAATGTTAATGAATATTTAAGGACAGAATCACTCTTAATTTCAGTCAATTCTTGCCTGTGCCTCTGAGGCACAGGCAGGAAGAAACAGTCTTCCTAGAAAATGTCTAACTCCCTTCTGGTGCCTAGGAACTACAGGAGGCAGCAGTGCCGAACTTTTTGAGCACAGTGTGGGCCCCATCCTGTTTCTCCTCTTTCAGGTGCCCTCCAACTTTTAAACCCAGCCTGGGGTGATTCAGATGTCTGGAGGAGTCTCAGGACAGTCCCCTCCGGGGTCATCCATGCACCCAGGGTCCTGACTAGATTCCATATGGGTGACCTATCTAGGGGATTATCTCTTTCTGACCAGTGTGCGGTTTCTTTCAAGTGTTTTTTTCTTTTTAAATTTATTTATTTATTTTTGAGAGAGACAGAGAGAGCAGGCGAGGAGCAGAAAGAGAAGGAGAGAGAGAGAGAGAGAGAGAGAGAGAGAGAGAGAGAGAGAGAACCCCAAACAGGCTCTGCACCAGAAGCCCTGAGCCATACCTGGGGCTGGAACTCAGGAACAGGGAGATCATGACCTGAACTGAAACCAAGAACTCAGGCTTAACCCAACTGAGCCACCCAGGGGCCCCTAAAGTTTATTTATTTTGAGAGAGAGAGAGAGAGAGAGAGAGAGAGACAGAAACAGAGAGAGAGACAGAGACAGAGACAGAGCCTGAGTGTGAGCAGGGGATGGGCAGAGGGAGAGGGAGAGTGAATCTCAAGCAGGTTCAGTGCTGTCGGCACAGAGCCCAACAGGGGCTCAGTCCCACCACAGTGAGATCATGACCTGAGCAGAATTGGTGACTGATCTGACTGAGCCACCCAAGGCACCCCTCCTTCAAGTGATTTCTTGAGTTTGAGCCACGAGAATGGTTCTGAGACACTGATTTGGGGTCACTCAGATTGTTTATACAGAGCCCCCCCTCCACCCACTCACACACTTTTAAGGTCTATGTTTAAAGTTGAGGAAACTCACAGCGACCACTCCCGGGCGCTGCCCGGCTCCTGTTTGTTGCCAGATGGGTCTGGGTTCCCGGGCTCAGGAAATGAGAAGTCATGTGATATCCAGGTCACCAATCAGAAGCGAAGATTCCACCAGGGCCCGCCCACTTTCCTTGCTCCTCTAGTCCCGGCTCTACTTGAGGTAGTGTTTGCCGCCGTGTTCCCGTTTCAGAGAGACTTGCATTTGGGCCTCCGGGTCATACTAGGAGGAGGAGGAGAAGAAGAGAAGCAGCAGCAGTTTGAATCCTTGCAGGGTGACGTAGCCAGAGGGAGCGCCTAAGAAGGAGGTCGCCTTTAGCACCTCGGGTGCCGGCAAGACTGGCAACCCAGATCTTGCTGCAGAGATTCTCCGTGTCTCCAGCGACCCAGCACCACTGAGCTCCCCAGCGTTACGAAAGCTTCCACCGAAGCCTCCATTTCCATGACTTGTTCGGCATAAACTGTGCCTGCAATGAGGCGTTCTGACCTCGCAGGCTGCCAGAGTTGCCGTTCAGACCTTATACCTGTGGTGGCCGAGAAGGGCGAGAGTCAAGACCATGCACCCGGGCAGCTAGCTGTCACAGGAAAATCCACAAGGGGCATTGGCCTGGTCAGTGGATGAGCTCAGATCGAGGCTTGGAAAAAACATGCCAAAAAGCCGCTCCAATAGGAAGAGCCTGCCTAGACACCACCTCTCTGGGGGACTGTCTGTTTTCTGGAGCTTTCGGGACTCAGATTTCTGAGCCTTTGCTGCCATCTTCTCCAAAACCTTAGCCCAGCAGCAGACGACATTCTCAGGCTTCTGTCTGGAGTCCAACATCATGCCCAGGCCCTGCGCTTCAGGGCCACGGATCCCTGCCTGGCCCTGCCCGTGGAAGCCGCACCCCTTAGTCAGGCTCTGCATTTGGCAGCCGCCCAGCAAAACCAAACCCCGCCTGTGGAAGCCAGGCATCCCCGCCAGACCCAGCTCTTCTCAGCCATGAACACACACCAGGCCTGATTCTCCCGAGCCATGCCACACAGGTAAGAACGGCAGTGCTGTCCTTCTCCTCCTCGGCCAGCTGGCCTTAGTCCTGCTTCTCTCCCTAGGTTCACCTCGGAAAAGCTGGTCCCCCGGAGTCCTTCAAACTCTCTTGATGCTGAGATGCGATACCTTGCCTCCCAGCCTGGCAGTAATGCCGCCTACATTAAGTGCCTCTTCATCCTGGTCTCCAGGCATATATTCTGCTTTCAGTTTGCTGGGCCATGTGGTGGGAGCTTCCTTCCCTAGGGTTACTGGTGTGAGCCCCACCGTCTCCATTGGGTTTTCTGTCCTGAGCTTCTCTTTCTCCTACCATGATGATGATGATAGGATGATGATGAGGATGATGATTTTGCCTGAGCTCCAACTCCAAGCCTAGCTCTCCTAGAGGTAGGCCAGCCTCACTGCCTCACCTTGTTGCCCTGAGGCCTGCCAGTCCAGGAGAACAGGTGGAAAGAGAGCACATACCCCCTCTACCTCCTGTGCTGTGATCCTCTCTCTGCAGTCTCCAAAGCAAAGTTGGAATGGACCTCCATTCACTGCAATGAATGGGCTTGCCTGCTGGTGGTTACCTGTGAGGTTTCCAAAGGTTCTGCTAGTCACTGACCATCATTATGAGCAATTTTAAAGCCTCCCCTGTGATTCCACCACACAGTGCTTAATCTGCTGTTGAACCTTGATTCCAGGACTCCTGCTCCGTCAAATGGCCTGCCCTTACTCCTAAGCTGAAATTTTTCTTTTCCAAGTTGCCATTTACACAATGAATTTTTAAAATGGTATCTTATTCTGGCTTTTCCATGAGTACATGGAAGAGTAAACACTTCTTTTGTTGTTTTGGGGCATTTACGTTTCTCTAAAATGCCTATTTATACATTTTTTTCATTTTCCTCATTGCCTTAAAAATATACATTATGAATAGTAACCTTTTTTTTTCTGGTTAATGTGGGACAAATACCTCTCCAAGTTTTTGGTCTACTTCTTGAATCTTTTAAGTACTCTTATTTAATTACTGAAAGTTTTAAAATTATTATGCAGCTGATTTTGACTATCCTTTACAATTTGTGCTTCTTATATTTTAATTAAGAAATCCTTTACTAACCCTAATAAGTTAGTCTTATTTTTTTCTATATACTTTAATTCTTGCTTTTCACAGAATACAGTCCACCTGAAATTTGTTTCCATGTAGTGAAGAGATTCCAACTTTATTGCCTTTTTCCATATGGATAATCTATTGCCCATTAGAATTTTAAAATTTCTTCCTTTCTACATGATCTACATGATAGCACTGAAATGATAAAGGGTTTCTTTAAGCTTATTTATTTATGTTGAGAGCGAGAAAGAGAGCACAGGTTGGGGAGGAACAGAGAGAGAGGGAAAGAGAAAGAATCCCAAGCAGACTTGGGACTGTCAGCACAGAGCCTGGTGTGGAGCTCGAACTCAGGAACCATGAGATCATGACCTGAGCCAAGATCAAGAGCTAGACGTTCAACCAACTGAGCTACCCAGGCGTCCCTGAAGCAGGTTTTACTTTGTGCATGGATATAACTTAAAACTCTTTCATTCTCTTTCAGTAATATTTTCATATTTTTCACATTTCATGACCCTATAGTTTTTCATAGTACATCTTAGGAGCAGCTTGTCAGATTGCACAAAATATCCTATTGGGGTATGGTTGAAATTGCTTTGAATTTATAGCTTATTTGGGGAAGTCTGTATTATTGTAATAGTGAATCATCTTGCCCACAAAAATAGTGTATTGTATTAATTTAGAGATTTGTGTGTGTGTGTTTCATTGGCATTTTTATAATTTTCTCAGTAGTTTTAGTCTGTTTCTAGGTGTGGTTTTCTTTGTGTCTATCTTGCTTGAGGTCTATAGGGGTTCTTAATCCTATAGCTTGATATCTTCAGTCAGTTTTGAAAAATTCTGGGCAATTATATCTTCATAGAATGAATTTTTAACAAATACAATGTTTTAATTTTTTTAAATGTAAATTTAAAAAATTGTCATCTTCAGAACTGTTCATTTTATATTATATTTGGAGGATTGAAAGAAAGTAGAATGCTAGTTGAATCTTTAGGAGGGACAGAAAGTAATCATTTATTGCTTTTATTTGAAATGGAGTTAGGACCATAAAATTCCCATTTAGACACTTCATACCTTCCTAGCATAGGTCATTTACAACTTGGACAAGAGAAGTAGATAGAGCTCAACCCAGGTGACTGGAGAAACAGAGGGGTGATGGAGGTATCCAGGGTCAGGAAGCAGGAATGCATGATCAAGTGTGGTGCAGAGAATAACCAAATAGGAATAGGAAGGGCAGGGAGGAAGACTCTGAATCAAGAAGGAAACAGCAGAGGTCAAAAGCCTGAGGGAGGAAAGTCTGGGTTTTTTATTTTTATTTTTATTTTTATATTTTTAATTTTTTAAATATTTGTTTTTGAAGGAGACACAGAGTGTGAGTGGGGGAGAGGCAGAGAGAGAGAGAGAGACAGAGAGAGAGAGAATCTGAAGTAGGCTCCAGGCTCTGAGCTGTCAGCACAGAGCCCCATGTGGGGCTTGAACCCACGGACTGTGAAATCATGACCTGAGCTGAAGTTGGCTGCCTAACTGACTGAGCCACCCAGATGCCCCAAGTCTTGGTTTTTTAGAGAAGGAAAATATCTTTGTGTTGGGACCAGGGGTTTCTGAAATCTGCAAGAGTGGGAAGTAGAGGGCTGGGGGAACTATTTCAGGTTAATGATTGACATGAGAAAATGGTCAAATGTTAAGTGGGAAAATATGTTAATGGATAATCCTATTTAAAAAATACTTGTGGGGCACCTGGGTGGCTCAGTTAGTTAAGTGTCTGACTTTTGCTCAGGTAATGATGTCATAGTTCGTGGGTTCGAGCCCTGCATTGGACTCTCTGCTGTCAGCACAGAGCCTGCTTTGGATCCTCTGTACCCCTCTCTCTTTACCCGCCCCCCCCTCCCCCGCTGGTTCTCTTTCTCTCAAAATAAATATACTTAAAATAAATAAATAAATAAATAAATAATATTTGTGACTGAGTTTGTGAGCTGTTAGGGTCAGTATGTATGTGTGTGTAGACATTTGTATAGAATCGGATAAGCTTACAGCATTCTGTGAACATGATATATATCCATTTGTTTTTCTGTCTTGACCATATCACTTCTGTGATAATACTCAACTGAGCCATTTTTTTAATAATTTAAGTTGTGGAAACATGGTAGGAGACCACATTAAAATAAATGGAGTGGAAATAATAAAAGCACTAAAATGAACTCCCTTTCTCTCCTTTCCCATATTTCTCCTCTCTTCTCTTTTGCTTTTCTGGTATGTGGCCAGTACTGGCATTAGACCTGGTCAAAAAGGGCCCTAGTGTTGAGCCCCACATTTTGGATGGCCCTGCTCAGGCCCTCCTCATCTGCATTTCATGCAGACCTAAGAGTTCACAGGGACAAGGAAATGAGGGCCCCAGGTCCAGACACCCTACTACTTTTATAGAAAATGTATCAGGTACCCTAGTTCCCTGGGGATACTTTCAGGGCCAGCAAGGCCCTATTCTCAAAGTCATTTTTAAGGAAGGAAGAGCTGGGCCTATGATGTGCTCAATCTTGGTCAAAAAAGGTGGCCAAGTGGTCACTGTTTGTTGATAGCACAGGGTAGACAGAGCTTGGAAGTGTGGGTTGAAGTGCTCCCAGAGTTAGGTGTGAAGGACTGCATATTGTAGGGCATACCTGGCCATGGAAGAAGGGATCCAGGATATAGACCAGGGGCCTCCATTTGTAATTTTGCCGTAGGCACTGCAGAGGTTAGTGGTGGGCCTGCATGTGTCCTTAGATCTGTAACCCAGTCCCAGAGAGGTAGGGACACCCAGGGATATATATTTAGGAAGTTACACTTTATCCCTGGAGGTATCCCTGACCACAAAACACCTCCTCATATCCCAGAGGCTGAGAAAAGCAGTATTTCAGGCCTTAAGTCTGGTTCCTTCCTTTAGTGAGCCAGCATTGCAGGCAGAATCAGAGATCCCACCACCTTACTCCATCCTAGTTTTTTAATGAGTCTCCTGGGCATTTGATCTGAGTGTGGACCCTAATTCAATGTCCTTAACTCAGGTCTGTCACTTCAAAATCTACATAGCCCCAGGTGGCCATAAGCTCTTCTTCCTCCCTTTGACCTTGAATTCTTCCCATATTCCCTTCTTAAGAAGGTGCCAATATCATCCATCTCCTAGGAGACCTCCACACTGCAGAATCCTATGGAAATGTGTTAGACATCATCTTCCTTGAGCTTTGGAAGCATTTGATACAGTTGATCACTCCTTTTCCTTGATACACATTTTTCCTTGGTCTTGAGAGATTTCCCTCTTTATGTTTACCTAGTATTCTCCTGGACCTTCCTTATCTTCTATACCTCTGTGTGTTGGGATTACTAAGGCTTTAGTGTTTGGTCATTTTTCTCTACACACATTCACTTTCTAGGGAATCCCATCTAGTCTCGAGTTTTTAAATGCCATTTTAAGTCCATGAATTCTAAATATTTATGTTTGTTCTTACTCATTCTCTTGTACTCCATTCGTGTATATCCAGCTACCTAATTGATTTTTCCACTTGACATGTCTAATAGGCATATCAAACTTGAGTGGTATAGAGTGCTGTCCATTGGAAATATAATAATAGTCACACATGTAATTATTTTCTAGTAATCAAATTTTTAAAAAGAAGAAATGTGAAATTAACTTTAATAAAATATTTTCGATTTCATCTATCCAAAATATTATATTTTCTATATGGAATCAATACATAAATAATGAGGTGTTTTCCGTCCTTTCCTACTAAATCACTGAAATTTGACAAGTATTTTACTGTTATATCAAATTTTGATTAGCCGTATTTCAAGTGCTCAATAGCCACACATGTGCATATGTGTGGACAACAAAATTTTGGACCTTCTCCCTTCCTTTATTTCTCTTGTCAATTTCCTATTGAATTGTTTCCATCCCAGGTATTTCTGCTAATCATGCTAATCATGAAGTCCTGTCGTAGAAGGGAACTATGAGGTGTCAGTTTTGAAAGTTCATGCATTCTATTTTCCAGTACCTCTGGTCCTTCTTGAGGTATGTTCCTTGTACTTGCCTGCTATTGGAAAGGCCAGATACCTATTGGCTAGTTTGCTGTTCTCTGTAATAAAGTTAGTCAGGTGCTATGCCATTGCTTCTTTCTTACGTTCCTGAAGACAGTGATACCATACAGAGAATGTCTCTTGATGATTTGTTCTCATCCGCTTGAATCTTGGGGTTTTGGGGAAATGTTAGTACATTCACAGTGTTGTAAAATTATCAGCTCTATCTAATTCCAGAAAATTTTCATCACTGAAAAATGAAACCGAAATCCCTTAAGCATTCAGTTCTCATTCCTCACTCCTCCAAGCCCTGACAACCACTAATCTGCTGTCTGTCTCTGTAGATTTGCTAATTCTGGATATATTATATAAATGGAATCATACAATATATGGCTTTTTGTGTTCTTTCACTTAGCCTTGTTTTCAGGTTCATCTAAATTGTTGCATGAATCAGTACCTCATTCCTTTTTTTATGGCTGAATCATATTTCATTGAGTGTCTATACCACATTTTGTTTATCCATTCATCAGTGGACATTTTGGTTGGTTGGTTGGACATTTGGACCTTTTGACTATTGTGAATAGTGCTACTCTGAACAGACATGTACAACTTTTTGTGTGAACATCTGTTTTCAGCTTTTTGGGTATATATCCATGAGCATAAGTGCTGGGTCTTAGGGTAATTCTATGTTTAACTACTTGAGGAACCACTGAACTATTTCCACAGTGGCTCTACCAATTTACATTCTCCCAAGAATATATGAGATTTCTGTATTCTTTACTTCCACACCAAACTTTATTATTGTCTTTTTAAAATGTTATAGCCATCCCAGTGTGTGTGAAGTGGTATCTTAATTAGCTTTGATTTACATTTCCCTAATGATTAAGGTCTTTGAGTAGTTTTCATGTGCTTATTTGCCATTTGTGTATCTTGCTTGGGGAAATGCCTATTCAACTCCTTTGCCAATTTTTAAATTGAGTTTTTGTTATTTTGTTGAGTTATAAGCATTCATTTTACAGTCTGGATACAAGAACCTTATTAGACATATTATCTGCAACTAATTTCTCCCATTCGGTGGGTTGTCTTTTCAATCTGTTAATAGGGCCTTTGATGTGCAGACGTTTTAAATTTTGATGTAATCCACTTTAATTACTTTTTCTTTTGTTGCTTGTGCTTTGAATGTCATAACTAACAAATCACTGCCAAATCCAAGGTCATGAAGATTTACTGCTATATTTTCTCCCAAGATTGTTTTTTTTTTAATAATTGTGTTGAGAACATGTAAGATAAGATCTACCTTCTTAACAGATTTTTAAGTGTACAACACAGTATTGTTATCTATAAATATGATGTTGTACAACATATCTCTGGAACTTATTCACTTTGCATAACTGTAATTTTGTGCCTGTTGACAAGAAACTCCCCATTTCTCCATCCCCCCAGCTCCTGGAAACCACCATTCTCTTCTTTGCTTCTTTGACTATTCTATATACCACATATAAGTGGAAGCATGCAGCATTTGTCCTTCCGTGTATGAGTTATTTCATTTTGTATAATGTCCTCAGCATTCATCCATGTTGTCACATATTGCAGGATTTCCTTCTTTTTTAGTGCTGAATAATACTCCATTTTATGTAAATAACCCATTTTTTCATCCATCCATCCACCGATGGACATTTAGGATATTTCTACATGTTAGCTATTGTGAATAGCACTCTAATGAATGTGGGAGTTCTAATATCCTTTGGGATACTGATTTCACTTCTTTTGGATAAATGTCCCAATGTGGGATTTGTGGTCCATGTGGTAGTTCTGTTTTTATGTTGTAGTGGAATTGCCATACAGTTCCCATAGAGGCTGTATCACTTTGCATTCCCACCAGCGGTGTACAAGGATTTCAATTGCTCCACATCTTCAACACTTGTCTTTAAAATAAAATAGCCACGCTAACAGCTGTAAGATAATACAGTGAGTTTGATTTGCATTTTTCTGATGATTAGTGACTTTTAATACCTTTCATGTACCAGTTGGCCATTTGTATGTCTTATTTGGAGAAATGTCTACTCAACTCCTTAGCCTATTATAAGATCAGATTATTTGTTGTTTTGCTATTGAATGGTGATAGTTTCTTACACAGTTTAATTTTACAAGGGATTTTACAAGGGATTACAAGTTAATCCCTTGTCAGATATATGGTTTGCAAATATTTTCTCTCACTCTGTAGGCTGCTTTTTCACTGTACTGATTATTTCCTTTGTTGTACAGAAGCTTTTAAGTTTGATGTGGCCTCACTTATTTTACTTTTGGTGTCATATCCATGAAATCATTGTCAAGACCAATGTCATGAAGTTTTTCCCCTATGTTTTTTTTAGGAGTTTTACAGTTTCTTTACTTATTTTAAGTTGAGTTTTGTATATGGTATAGGGTAAGAATACAATTTCAGTCTGAAGGTGTCTAGTTTTAGTTCTTATATTTGATTTTGTGATCTGTGTAGAGTTTTTTTTATGTGGTGTGAGTTAAGAATGCAACTTCTTTCTTTTACATGTGTGTTTACAGTTGCCCCATTACAATTTTGTTCAAGAGACTATTCTTTCTCCATTGAACAGTCTTGGTACCCTAGTCGAAAATCATTTGACCAAAGATGTATGGGTTTATTTATGGACTCTAAATTCTATTCTACTCTACTGATCTATATATCTGCTCTTATGACAGTATCACACAGTTTCATACTATAGCTTTGTAGTAGGTTTTCAAAGCGGGAAGTGTGAATACTCTAGCTGTAGTCTTTTTCAAGATTGTTTTGGTTATATGGCATGCCTCACCATTCCATATAGATTTTAGGGCCAGCTTTTCATTTTAAAAATGACTATTGGGATTTTGATAGGGATTACATCAAATATGTAGATTATTTTGGGAGTATTGCCATTTTAATAATATTAAATCTTCTAACCCATGAACATGGCTTATCATTCTATTTGTTTGGGGCTTCACTTATTTCAGCAATGTTTTCATAGTTTCTCAGTATACAAATCTTGCACATGTTTGGCTGAATTTAGTCCTAAGTATTTTATTCTTTTAGATACTATTGTAAATGAAATTATTTTCTTAATTTCCTTTGGTATTGTTCAGTGATGGTATATAGACATACAAGTGATTTTTGCGTGTTGACATTGTGTCCTGCACCTTTTTTGAGTCTGTTTATTAACTTTTTTGAGGTGTGTGTAGGGGGGCGTTGTTGTTGGATCCTTTAGGATTTTCTATATGTAAGATCATATTCATGTGAAAATAGGAATTGTTTTATTTTTTCCTTCCAATTTGGGTTTTATTCTTTTTGGTTGCCTCATTACTCTGGCAAAAATTTACAGTACAGTATTGGCTAGAAGTAGTGAAAGAGGACATGGTAGTCTTGATCCTGATCTAACGGGGAAAGCTTTCAGTCTTTTGACATTGAGTATGATGCTAGCTGTGGGTTTTTCATAAATGCTTTTTATCATGTTGAGGAAGTTTTCTATTCCTGGTTTGTTGAGAGTTTTTAAATGATGAAAAAGTGTTAGATTTTGATAATTTTTTGCATCAGTTGAGAGGACCATGTTCGTTTGGTTTGTTTTCCAATTGCTTTCCAACCTGTGATTTCTTCTAAGGTAACCCATTGGTTACTTAGGAGTGTGTTGATTAATTCCACATATTTGTAAATTTTCCACTTTTCCATATGTTACTGATTTCCAGTTTCATTATACTGTTATTAAAGAAGATATTTTGTATGATTTCAATCTTTTTTAAATTTATGGAGACTTGTTTTGGAGTGTAACATATGTTTTTTTCTGAAGTATTTCCCATGTGCACTTGAGAAGAATGCATATTCTTTCGTTGGGTTGAGTTTTCTATATATTTCTGTTACTTCTAGTTACTTCATAGTGTTGCTCAAGTTCTCCACTTCCTTGTTGACCTTCTGTCTAATTATTCTGTCCAGTATTAAAAGTGGGGTATTGAAGTCTCCAAATATTATTGTGAAACTGTATGTTTCTCCTTTTAATTCCGTTCAATTTTGCTTCATATACTTTTGGACTCTTGTTGGGTACATATGTATTTTTTTAAATTTTTTAATGCTTATTTATTTTAGAGAGAGAGAGACAAAGTGTCAGTAGGGGAGGGGCAGAGAGAGAGGGAGACACAGAATCTGAAGCAGGCTCCAGGCTCTGAGCTGTTAGCACAGAGCCCAACGTGGGGCTGAAACCCAGGAACAGTGAGATCATGACCTGAGCCGAAGTCGGACACTTAACCAACTGAGCCACCCAGGCACCCTGGGTGCATATGTTTTTAATTGTTACATCTTCCTGATGAATTTACCCTTTTTTCAATATGTAATATCCTTTATTTTTTATAACAACTTTTGTGTTAAAGTTTACTTTTTTCTGATACTGATATAACCATCTCAGTTATAATTTGCATGGAATTCCCATCCTTTCCCATTCATTCTATTTCATCTTTGGATCTAAAGTGAATTTCTTATAGACAACATATAGTTTGGTCATGAGTTTTTTTAAAAAAGGATTTTATTTTTAAGTAACCTCTACACCCTATATGGGGCTCAAACTCACAACTCTGAGGTCAAGAGTCCCATGATCCACTGACTGAGGGAGCCAGGCACCCCTGATCATGCTTTTTAAAATTTTTCTTAGTTTTATTTAGAAACACTTCTAAGTTATAAGTTCTTTATATATTTTGGATATTTACCCCCTATTGGATATATCACTTGCAAATATCTTCTCCCCTTTAATAGGTTGCCCTTTTGTTTTGTTGATGGTTTTCTTTGCTGTGCAGAAGATTTTTATTTTGGTGTCCCAATCATTTATTTTTGCTTGTGTTTACCTTGCCTCAGGAAATACATCTAAAAAAATGTTTCTATAGTTGATGTCAAAGAAATTACTATGTTTTCTTCTATGAATTTTATTATTTCAGGTCTCACATTTAGGTCTTCAATGCATTTTGAGTTTATTTTTGTGAATGGTATAAGAAAGTGGTCCAGTTTCATCCCTTTGCATATAACTGTCCATTTCCCCCACACTATTTGTTGAAAAGACTGTCTTTTTCCCATTGTATTTTCTTGCTTCCTTTGTCATAGATTAATTGACCATAAAAGTGTAGGATTATTTCTGGACACTCTATTCTGTTCCATTGATCTATGTATCTTATTTTTGTGCCAGTACCATACTGTTTTGATTATTATAGCTTTGTAGTATACCTTGACATCTGGAATTGTGATACCTCCAGCTTTGTTCTTCTTTCTGAAGATTGTTTCGACTATTCGGGGTCTGTGTGGTTCCATACAAATTTTAGGATTGTTTGTTCCATCTCTGTGAAAAATGTTGGTGTTTTAATAGGAATTGCATTAAATCTGTAGATTGCTTTTGGTAGTCAGGACATTTTAACAATACTAGTTTTCCTAGTCCACAAGCATGGAATATATTTACATTTGTTTGAGTCTTCTTCAGTTTCTTTCATCAGTGTTTTATAGTTTATGGGATACAGATCTTTCACCTTCTTGATTAATTTATTCCTAAATTTTTAAATTATTTTTTGTGCAATTATAAATGGTATTGTTTTCTTAATTTCTCTGGTACTTTATTATTAGTGTATAGGAATGCAACAGATTTCTGTATATTGATTTTTTATCCTGTGAAATTACTGAATTCATTTATCACTTGTAGTAGTTTTTTTAGTAGAGTCTTGGGTTCTCTATATATAGTATCATGTCATCTGCAAATAGTAAAAGTTCTACTTTTTCCTTACTGATTTGGATGCCTTTTGTTTTTAATTAATTTATTTATTTTCAGAGACAGAGAGAGAGAGAGAGAAACATGAGTCAGGGAGGGGCAGAGAAAGAAGGAGAGAGAGAGAGAATCCCAAGCAGGCTCCACACTGTTAGGGCGGAGCCCGATGTGGGGTTTGAACCCACCAACTATGAGATCATGACCGGAGACAAAGTCAAATGCTTAGTCAACTGAGCCACTTAGGCACCCCAGCCTTTTAGTTCTTTTTGTTGTCTTATTTCTGTGGCTAGGATTTACATTACTATGTTAATTACAAGTGGTGGTGAAAGTGCACATCCTTGTCTTGTTCCTTACCTTAGGAGAAAAGCTCTCAGTTTTTCCCCCTTGAGGATGATTTTAGCTGTGAGTTTTTCATATACAGCCTTTATTATATTGCAGTGTATTACCTCTAAGCCCATTTTGTTGATGGTTTTTATCATGAATAAATGTCATACTTTGTCAAATGTTTTTTTGCATCTATTGAAATGATCATATGGTTTTTATCCTATCTCTTGTTAACGTGGTGTGTCACATTGATTGATTTGCAATATTGAACAACCCTTGCATCCCTGGAATAAGTCCCACTTGATCATGGTGAATATTTTTTTTTGATGTATTGTTAGATTCAGTTAATATTCTATTGAAGATTTTTGCGTCTCTGCTCATTAGAGATATTGACATGTTGATTTCTTTTTTTAGTGTAATTTTCTGGTTTTGGTACCAGTGTAATGTTGGCTTTGTAAAATGAATTTTGAAGCTTTCCTTCCTCTTCTATTTTTAGGATAGCTTGGGAAGAGTAGGTGTTATATCTGTTGTATTAGATTTTATTTCATCTCTGTTTTGTTTATTTCTTCTCTATTCCCTTCCTTCAACTGGATTTAGGCTTTGTTTGTTTTTGTTTTTCTAGCTCCTTTAGGTGTAAGGTTAGATGTATTTGAGATTAGGTTTATTTGAGTTGTTTATTTGAGATTTCCTTTGTTCTTGAAGGCCTGTATTGCTATAATCTTTCCTCTGAAAATAGGTTTTGCTGTATACCAAAGAGTTTTATTTGAGAGAGAAAGAGAGTGGGGTGGGGGTGGGGATGTGACAGAGAGAGAGAGAATCTTATGCAGGCTCCACACTCAGTGCAGAGCCTGGTATGGGGCTCGATCCCATGACCCTGGGATCATGACCTGAGCTGAAATCAAGAGGGATGGTCAACTGACTGAGCCACCCAGGCGCCCCAAATTTTGCATCATTGTGTTTTCATTTTCTTTAATTTCCAGGTATATTTTTATTTCATCTTTGATATCTTGGTTGACCCATTCATTGTTTAGTGACATGTTATTTAGCCTCCATGTATTTGTGTTCTTTCCAGAATTTTTCTTGTGATTGATTCCTGGTTTCATACCATTGTAGTTGGAAAAGATGCATGATATGATTTTACTCATTTTGAATTTATTGAGACTCATTACCTGGCCTAACATGTGATCTGTTCTGGAGAATATTCCTCATTCAATTGAAAAGAATGTGTATTTTGCTGGTTTTGTATGGAATATTCTGATTATATAGAACAGTGACTATAACAAGAGACAAAGAAAGACACTACATGATGATAAAGGGAACACTCCAGCAAGAGGATATAACCATTGTAAATATTTACGTACCCAACATAGAAGCACCTAAGTACATAAAACAACTATTAACAGACATAAAGGAAGAAATTGACAGTAATACAATAATAATGGGGGACTTTAACACTGCACTTATATCAACAGATAAATCACCCAGACAGAAAATCAGCAAGGATACAATGGCTTTGAGTAACACTTTAGACCAGATGCTCCTAACAGATTATGCTTTTTTATTATACATTTTACTAAAATTTGCCTTTTAATTGGAGAATTTAATCTGTTTACAATTAAAGTCATTACCAATAAGGAAACACTTAATTCTGCCATTTTCCTATTTGTTTTCTCTGTGTCCTCATTTTTGTTTCTGAGTTCCTCCATTACTTCCCTTCTTTTGTTTTTGTGTTTATATGTTTTTTTGTTTGTTTGTTTTATACTGTATTCCATCCTTATTTTCTTTTCTGTATATTTTGTTATTTTCTTAAAGGTTGTCCTGGGGATTATAATTGAAAAATTTATGAGAAAATTAGTTTGAATGAATATCAGCTTAGTTTTACTAGTGTCTAAAAACTCTGCTCAGGGCACCTGGGTGGCTCAGTCAGTTAAGCATCCAACTTTGGCTTAGGTCATGATCTCATGGTTCGTGAGTTCGAGCCTTGCGTTGGGCTCTGTGCTGACAGCTCAGAGCCTGCAGCCTGCTTTGGATTCTGTGTCTCCCTCTCTCTCTGCCCCTTCCCTGCTTGTGTTCTCTCGCTCTTTCCCAAAATATAAAATAAACATAAAAAAATTAAAAAAAAATTCTGTTCCTACACAGCTCTTTTCTTCCTCCTGTGAATAATCCTGTAAAAAATGTGGTTCTGCAAATATCTTTTTGAGATCCTGCTGTGAAGTCTTTGTATGTATACCCAGAAGTGGGATTGCCAAATCATATGGTAATTCTGTTTTTACTTATTTGAGGAATCTCCATATTGTTTTCTGTAGTGGCTATCCTGTTATACATTCCAACCAATAGTGCAGGGGTTCCAGTTTCTCTACATCCTCACCAACCCTTATTTTCTTTTCTTTTGATAATGGCTACCCTAATGGGTGTGAGGTAATATCTCACTGTGGCCTTGATTTGCATTTCTCTGGTGACTAGTTGTTGAGCATCTTTTCATATGCTTCTTGGGCATTTATTTATAAGTTTTCCTTGGAGAGTTGTCTGTTCCAGTCCTTTGCCCACTATTAAATTTGATTGTCTTTTCATATTGAATCATAAAAGTTTCTTATAGGTTCTGGATATTAACCCCTTGTCAGATACATGGTTTACAAATATTTTTCCCATTCAATAGGTTACCTTTTTACTTTGCTTATTGTTTCCTTGATGCACAGAATTTTTCAATTTTGATGTAGTCCCATTTGTCTGTTTTCACTTTTGTTACCTTCGCTTTTTTTTTAACATTTAGTTATTTATTTTTGAGAGAGAGAGGCAGAGAGAGACAGGGAGACAGAATCCGAAGCAGGCTCAGAGTTGTCAGTGCAGAGCCTGATGTGGGGCTCGAACCCACAAACCATGAGATCATGACCTGAGCCAAACTTGGACTGAGATCATGACCTCAGCCGAAGTTGGATGCTTAACTGACTGAGCCACCCAGGCATCCTGCCTTTGCTTTTGGTACCCTATCCACGAAATCATTGCCAAATTAAGTGTTGTGCAGCTTTTCTGCTGTTTTCTTCTAGGTTTCTTCTAGTTCTTATGTTTAGGTATTTATACATTTTCAGTAATTTTTGTATTTGTATAGCGTTTGGGTCCAACTTTATCCTTTTGCACATGGATATCCAGTTTTCCCAACACCAGTTTGCTGAAGGAATCGTCCTTTCATTATGTAGTTTTTGAACCCTTGTTGAAATAATATGGCTGTATATGCAGGCATTTATTTTTGAGCTCTCTAGTCTGTTCTATTAGTCTATATATCTGTTTTTACGCTAATATCATACTGTTTTGTTTTGTTTTTTTTTTCAACGTTTTTTATTTATTTTTGGGACAGAGAGAGACAGAGCATGAACGGGGGAGGGGCAGAGAGAGAGGGAGACACAGAATCGGAAACAGGCTCCAGGCTCCGAGCCATCAGCCCAGAGCCTGACGCGGGGCTCGAACTCACGGACCGCGAGATCGTGACCTGGCTGAAGTCGGACGCTTAACCGACTGCGCCACCCAGGCGCCCCAATATCATACTGTTTTGATTACGGTAGCTTTGTAATAAGCTTTGATGTCAGTAAGTTTGAAGTGTCTAGGTTTGTTTTTATTTCTCAAAATTATTTTTGTTATTTAGGGAGCTTGGAGGTTATGTATTAATTTTAGAATGATGTTTTCTATTTCTACAAAATATATCATTGGATTTTGATAGAGATTGCATTGAATTGTTGGATTGGTTTGGGTAGTATGAGCATTGTAATGGTATGTCTTAATCCATGAGCATGGGATGTCTTTCCATTTCTTTGTACCTTCATTTCCTTTTAGCAATACAGTTTTCAGTATACAAGTGTTTCACCTTATTAGTTAGGTTTATTCCTAACTATTTTATTCTTTTGGATGCTATAGTAAATATGATTGTTTTCTAAATTTCTACTTTGGATTGGTCATTGTTAGCATATAGAAATGGAACTGAATTTTTGTGTTGATTTTGTATCCTGAAACTGTTAAAATTATTTATTACTTGTAATAGCCTTTTGTGGATTCTTTAGAGTTTTCTACATATAAGATGTCATCTGCAAACAGAAATAATTGTATTTCTCCTTTTCCAGTTTGGATGCCTTTTATTTCTTTTTCTTTTCTAATTGCTTTGGCTAAGTTTTCCAGAACTATGTTGGATAGTGAGAGTGGGCATACTTGACTTCTTGATCTTTGATGGAAAGCTCTCCATCTTTCTCATAGAGTATATGTTAGTTGTAGGTTTTTCATATACTGCTTTCGTTATGTTGATGTAGTTTTCTTCTATTCCTTGCTTTTTTATCATAAAAGTGTGTACAATTTTGTCAGTTGCTTTCTCTGCATCAATTGAGAAGACCGTGTGTTTGTCCCCTTCACTTTGTTAACATGGTACATTACATGGACTGATTTTCATATGTTGAAGTATATTTGCATTTCAGGTATATATCCCCTTGGTCATGGTGTATAATATTTTTAATCTGCCATTTAATTTGGTTTGCTAATATTTTGTTGAGAATTTTTACATTACTATTAATATTATTATTCTGTAAGTTCTTTTTTCTTGTTAAATCTTCATCTAGTTTTGGTATTAGAGAAATGCTGACTTCATAGAAGTGCATTTGGAAGTGTTCCCTTCAGTTCTTTGGAATAATTTGAGGAGGATTGGTATTAATTCTTCTATAATTGTTTGATAAAATTATTCAATGAATTTGGGGTGCCTGGTGGCTCAGTCAGTTAAGTGTCAGACTTCAGCTTAGGTCATGATCTCATGGTTCTTGGGTTCAAGCCCTGCATCTGGCTCTCTGCTGTCAGCATGGAGCCTGCCTCAGATCTTCTGTCTGTCTCTTTCTGCCCCTTCCCTGCTTGCATTGTCTCTCTCTCAAAAATAAATAACCATTTAAAAAATTACTCAATGAAGTCAACAACTGGCCCTGGGTGGTTTTTGGAGTGGGAGATATTTGATTACTGATTGAATCTCCTAACATGTTATAGGTCTGTTCAGAGTTTTTATTTCTTTATGATTCAGTCTTGGTTGGTTATACATTTCTAAGAATTTATTCATTTATTTTAGGTTATCCCATTTGTTGGCATATAATTGCTCATAGTAATCTCTTATAATCCTTTTTATTTCTGTCCCGTTATTTTTTAATATTACCTCTTTCATTTCTAATTTTATTATTTCAGTCATTTCTTTTGTTAGTTTAGCTAGAAGTTTATTGATTTTGTTGCTCTTTTCAAAAATGCAATTCGTGGTTTCATTGATGTTTTTCTATTTTTATTTCATTTATACCTGCTACAACCTATTATTTCCTTCCTTCTGCTAATTTTGGGTTTAGTTTGTTTTTCTTTTTCTAATTCCTGGAGGTATAAAATTAAGTTATTGATTTGAGATCTTTTTTTTTCTTATGTAAGCATCTACCTCTATGAACTTTTCTCTCAGTCATGCTTTCACTGCACCCCATAAGTTTTGGTATGTTGTGTTTTCATTTTCATTTGTCTCTGAATATTTTCTTTTAAAATTTTTAAAAAATTTTATTTTTTATTTGTTGTCTGTGAATATTTTATGAATTCCCTTTTTATTTCTTCTTTAATGCATTGGTTGTTTAAGAGTACATTGTTTAAATTCCACATATTTGTGTATTTTCCTGTTTTCTTTCTGCTTTTGACATCTAGTTTCATTGCATTGTAGTCAGAGAAAATACTTCATACCATTCCAGTTTTCTTAAATGTTAAGAGAATGTCAAGACTTGTTTAGTGGCCTAATATATGGTCTATCTTAGAGAATGTTTCATGTGCACTTGAGAAGAATATACATTCTGCTGTTATTGGATGGATACTTCTGTGTATGTCTGTCAGATGCATTGATCTTTAGTGTTTTTCAAGTTCTCTGCTTACTTATTGATCTTCTGTCTGGTTGTTCTATCCATAACAGAAAGCAAGATATTGAAATCGTGCAATATAATTGTGTTGTTGTCTTTTTCTCCTTTCACTTATGTCAATCCCCTTCATTTTTAAAGGGTAGTTTTGTAAGATTTAGTGTTTTGGGTTAAAAGTTGTTTTTCTTTCAGCTCTTGAAATATAGCATCCCACTGCCTTCTTACCTCTATGATTTGTCATGAGAAATTGGCTTTTGCTAATCTGATTGAGGATTCCTTATAAGTGATTAGTCTTGTTGCTTTCAAGATTGTCTCTTTTTCTTTGACTTTTGACAGTTTCATTATGATGTGCCTCAATATCAATCTCCTTTGCTTTTATTCTGTTTGAATTTGTTGACCTTTGGAAGTGTAGATTCATATCTTTTATCAAATTTGGAAAGCTATTGGTTGTTATTTTCTCACACATACTTTGTACCCCTTTCTCTTGCTCCTATTCTTCTGGAACTCCATACATGTGATGATATATAAGTTGATGCTCCACAGGTCTCTTAGGCTTTGTTCATTGGTCTTCAGTCTTCTTTTTTCTTCTCTCTTCTCAGACTTGTTAATTTCAATTGGTTTATCTCTAATTTCACTGATTTTTTTTCTTCTGCTTAATAAAACCCACTATTGAACTATTCTGGTGAATTTGTCATTTTAGTTATTGTTCTTTTCAGCTTTAGAATTGATATTTGGTTCCTTTTACTAATTTCTATTTAATTATCACTGTTATTTGTTTGGTGAAACATTATTCTTCTGGTTTTCTTTAGGTCTTTGTCCATGGTTTCTTTACCAATTTGAGCATATTGAAGAGATTTGATGGGTGGTGAGAGAATACAGCATACAGGAATACACTTCATGGAATACGTGGGTGAAGTGAGCATCCAGACTAGAGGAGGACACACCAGATGGTGCATGGATGGAAGGCCCAGTGAGTGTATAGGAGTATCCAGCAGGAAGTGCATTGGTAGAGGAAATACACGGCCTAGAGTAGACTCAGCAAGAGGCATATGTGGAGCATTCGGCCAGAATAGAGGAGAATATGGTAGGGTGATTAGGGGTACAGTGTGTAGGTAGTCAATGGCTAGGAACTGGCAGGAGGTTGTTGAGTGGAGGATGCAGCCAGCATAATGGCAGACGTAATAGAAGATGAATTGCTACAGAGTACGGCCAGCCTAAGGTAGAACCTGTATGATATTCTGGTTTAGAGGGAGAAATGAGCTTAGGATAGGATTTACCAGGATGTGCATGTGTGAAGGAAGCATCTATCATAGTTTGGGAATTGGCAGGAGGTGAATGACTTGGTTCCTGAGAGGGATATTACTGGGAAAAAGCTCTAGTCTCTTGTTTCCCCTTTAGCTTGAAGGCTGGACAATTCCTAGTCTAGTAGTTATTTTTAAATATATAAATTTTCGTATATCTTTGTCAGTAGAGGGTTTCCAAAAGGAATTAGGGCCATAAATATTAGATCCCTTTCTTTATAGTTGCCTAAGTTGATGAACCAAGAGCTTATGTTGTATTGATTCAGATTTTTCAAGCATGGCATCCTTATGATGTTGAGTTAGAGCATGAATCCAGAGAGGGGATCTGTATGACAGTTTATGTTCTGCTTTTGTATGATTTTTCTATTAGGGGCTTTAGTCCATTAGTAAAACTGGTGACTAAAGCTAGAACTATATGGTCATTTGGAGAGAGACCTGAGAAATCTTTCCAAATATTGTTAACCTGTGTTTAAAGTTGGAGACGGATTTGTCTCATTGTTGTCTAATTCTTATATTTGTGACCAGTCAAATTTGGAAATGAAAGCCAAGGGGATATAAACAAGAAGATTGTCACCAATGTACTTGGCTTTATGAAAAGAAATTATGCCATCAGAATGATCTTGCTTGTTGTGTCTCACCTAGACCCTTAAAACTAAAGGGTGACATCCTGGATCCACAAGGAGATTGACCAGTTGGTAAAGGTCAGGAGGCCTTGGTGAACAGGTTCTAAGGAATAGCCTGAACTGAGTGGAAAATTCCTCTTGGTTTGTTCAGTGATCCAGAACATATTCAATGATGGCATGAATATCAGAGTGAGACCAGGGTTTGAAAATCACTGTCTCAGTTGTTTCATCTTGGGTTCCTTGAACTCATTGAGAGTCCACAATGGGAGGAGGGAAGCCTGAAACTCAAGTGACTCTATGTATCTGTGGGGAAGACTGGGAAGGGAAAGGTCTTGTTGGGGTACAGAGTTGAAGGATGACAGAATGAAGGATTCAAGGGGGCTAAAGGTTAGGTCAAAAGTGGCTTAAAAAGGGGAAAGTAGAAAGGGGGTATGATGGAAAGAGAGAGGTGGTAGAGGACTTTGGGTAAGGAAGATGGTCTTTAAAGGAAATAATGGTTCCTGAAAAGATATTGTTGGAGATGGGATTTTCTGCCTCTTCATACTAGACAAAATAAACAGAACATTGTTTCGATGAGGACTTAGGTAGGGATCCCCTAGTAAGTGAACCAGTTTGGAGATCATCCAATATCCCCAAAGAGAATGTTCAAGTTTTGTGTTGTCTTTATCAAAATTTTGCTCTTTTTGGAAAATTTAGGTGGACGTAAAACTGAAATGATGGAGCATGTATCCTCTTTCAGAGCGGTCTAGAGAATATCAGTAAATTTGAAGGTTTTCCAAGATAATGAAATGAACACCTCTCAGTGCTAAAGAACTTGGTCTTAAATCCAAGAAGTGATTTCCCATTAAAGAGTCAGGGTCATTAACCCCACTCACAGGAAAGACAGAGAAACAGGACAGTAAGAAAGTAAGGGGGAAATAAAGTTAAATCTTTTTTATGCTAAAACAGACAAATGTCAGAGCAAAGGATACGGAGTTGTGACTTACCATGGATCTCAATTTCCCCAGCCATGAAAGGACTTGAGGGGCCCTGGAGACTAGCATATTAACTGGGTGAAGATGATGGGCTTTAATGAGACAGTCACCACTCCATCTGAGTCATGTCACCATAGTATCAAGATTAAAAAAAAGCAAGTCCAGTTATTAGCAAAGAAAGGTTTTATTAGGAACTATTGCAATAAAGAGATGCTCAAAACTTAAGGCAGAAACATCTCAGAGTGAGGGCAAATAAGAAAGCTGTTGTATGCAAAGATTGTCGGATAGGTGGCTGTCACAGGATGGGCATGCTGAAAACTACTTGAGTATTTCTTGAACATTGTAAAAACAGAAAAATCTAGGCAGGAAGTGTTTGTTTTTATGCATATGAGACAGACATCTGGTCTTTGAGATGGAGGAAACAAATTACAGTTTGAGAATATCACCTAAAGTTGAGGGCTTAGCTGTCCTAGTAAACCAGGCTGAACTTTTGTCAAGTACGACGTTTGATCAGCCTTGTCCAGAAGGACCTTAAGGGAGGTGCTTACTTGCAAGGTGAAGCCGATTTGGGGGATAAGTTGACAGGAAGTGCATGTTTTGGGAGCTTCCAACTTAGGGGAAGATTAGAAGGATATGCGTGAATGAAGTTTATGGGAATTCTAGGACAATTCAGCAAGAAGTAAATGGTGCAGGGAGTGTCCAGCTTAGGAGATAACTCTGCCATAGGTGCTTGAATAGCAGGTGTAGGCACCTAGGGAAAGAAATGGCAGGAATTGCCTGGGTGGAGGTGCATCCCAGCCTATGGAAGACATGGCAGAGGGTATGTGGATGCAGAATATACCCAGCTTATAGGAGGGAATCTGATGAGCTGCATGGAAATAGGATTCAGACAGCCTGTAGAAGGCTTGACAAGATATGATGGGTTGGTAGAAGTATATGGCCTAGAGGGTCACTCTAGGAGTTGCACATGTGGAAGATACAGCTAGCCTTATGTAGCCTCTAACAGGAAGTGCATGAGTGGAGGAAGCACCCAGCTTAGGACAGCAGAAATTAGGAGAAGCATGGGTGGGGAAATCATTCTGCCTAAATTAGGATTCAGCAAGAGGTGCATAACTAGAGGGTACAGCCAGTCTGAGCACAGTGTGACAGGAAGTTCATGTGTGGAAGAGTTTGCAGCCTCTGTGAAGACTCTAAAATAGTGCATGGATAGAGATTGCAGCCAGACTAATGAAGGTTAGAGTAGGAGGTACATGAGTAGATAGAGCATCAAGTCTAGGAGAGGATATTTCTAGTCTAGGAAGTATATTGTTGGAATGCACAGCCAGCCTAGGTGAGGATTGGGCAGGATATGCCTAGAAGGAGGGAACATCCAGTGTGAGAGAGTTCATGGCAGGTGGTACATGAATGGAAGGTATAGCAATCATAGGAAAGCATATGGTGGGGGTGTAGTGGTGTGGGGTGCAGCCCATCTAGGGTACACCTAGAAGGAAGTGCATGGGTATAGAGATCATCCAGCCTTGAGAAGGACTTGGCAGGAGGTGGAGTATGCAGCCAGATTAGGGTAGGATCCAGCAGGAAGTACTTGAGAGGAGAGCACAAACAACCCATTCATAGGTTATTGAAGAAAGTGCATGATTAGTATAGCCAGCCTAGGATATATCTGGAAAGGAGGACTTAGGTGGAGAGGGCACTCAGGATTGTAGAAGACACGGTGATAGAGACATTCAAAGAGGGAGTATTCTGCTCAGAGAAGACCCAGCTGGAGGTTCCTGGGGTAGAATGTATCCAGACTAGGGGAGGATACTATGGTCTGAATGTTTGTGTCCTCCAAAATTTGTATCTTGAAATCCTAATGCCCAATGTGATGATATTAGTAGTTGGGACCTTTCAGAGGTATTTAAGTCATGAGAGTGGAGCCCTCATGAATGGAATTAGTGCCCTATAAATGGGACTCCAGAGGGACCTCTTGCCCTTCTGCCTTGTGAGCACACAGTGAGAAGTCTGTGACCCAGAAAAGGGCCCTGATATGACCATGCCTGTGCCATGATATTGGACTTCCAGCCTCCATGACCGTGAGCAGTGAGTTTCTGTTATTTATAAACTACCTTGTTATATTTTAATATAGCATCCTGAATAGATGAGGACAGAGGACTTGGTGTGAAATGTATGGGTGGAGGATTTAACCACTTATGGTGGGATGTGGGCAGGGATATGACAGGAGGTGCATAGACATATGTTGCAGCCAGCTTAATGTATTTTCTGACAGGAAGTAAATGGATGAGGGAAGAATTCAGTCTAAAGGAGGATTCAGCTGGAATGCATAAATTGGTACAATCAGCCCAAGAGAGTTCCAACAAGAAGTACGTAGGTGAAGGGTGCATCCATCCTAGGTGAGGCCTCACAGTAGGTATAGGTATAGAGAGTGCAGGAAGCCTATAGGATATGGTGGGAGCTGCATGTATCCAGGTTGGAAGAGTATTCTGCAGGAGGTTCAGGTCAGGGTGTATAAACTAGAAAGAGGGACATAGTAGGTGGTGCATTGGTGCAGAATGCAGCCAGCCTTGTGGAGGACTTGGCAAGATGTTCTTGGCTACAGGGTTAAGTTAGCCTAGTCCAGGGGTGCAGCCAGAATAGGTTGGACATGGCCACTGGTGACTGAATTCTGGATGAAGGTGATGTATGAGGGATCTGGAAGGAGGTGATGTGTGAAGGCAGACTAGGGGATGACTAGGTATAAAGTGCATGGAGGAAAGGAAGTAGGAGTTGCACGAGTGTTTGATTCTCAGTCTAGAGAAGAATCTACCAGGAACATCAAGAGTGAAGGAAGTATCCCAATCCCACCTAAGGCAGAATTCATCAGGAAGTGCATGAATGGAGGGGGATGCCTGCCTTGAGGAGTCACCCTACTGGTGAATTGGTACTGGTACTTGGGTGAATATGAATGATTGTATGAACGCAACCTATTAATAAAAGTGATAATGTAATATTTAATAAACACAATATTTAAATAAACCCTTAACACATGTAGAAATGTAGGGTATTTGTTTAAGGAGAATAATTGAAAACATGTAAATTAGAAATAAAATATACAATGTTATTTTGGTGAGATAAGAAATCTCTGCTATTTGGGACACCTGGTGGCTCAGTTAGGCATCTGACTTGGGCTCAGGTCTCACTGGTGTGTGAGTTTGAGCCCTCCACGGGGCTTTTTGCTGTCAGCGAGGAGCCTGCCTTGGATCCTGTCTCCCTCTCTCTGCCCCTCCCCTACTCGTTCTCCCTCTCTCTCTGTCTCTCTCTCTCAAAAATAAATAAAACATTAAAAAATTATTAAAAGAAATCTCTGCTATTTGAACAAATTAACATATAGGGTGAAGAGTGAACTTTCATGACATTTTAAGAGTAGAGAAGCCCTTCAAGGAAACTAATTTTTACAGAGAGAAAACCAAATTCTAGCCTTGTATTACTCTAATACTTGATTCTAAATGAACCACAAGCTTAGTTTTACAATCTTATGAATAAGCTCATCAAAATGAAGACAGATTTGGCAAAATTTTAACAGATTTATGCTTCTCTTTATTTATCTTGTCTTGACCTTTCTTCAAGCTGCAAAACCTTACTACTGTGGTAATGAAAGATGAGTGGAATAATGGTTCAATTTTGTTAAAAATAAATTCGTATTTTTATAATGTTAATAACTAGAAGTAATGCTTTCTTTAATCAGTAAGCCTATATAAGTTGAGGAAAAACATGCCCAAGTAGAAAAAAAATGTGTTTATATTGTACTTGACACTGATGAATCAGAGAAGATATAGTTATTTTTATTAAACACTAAAGATTAAAGTAATCCTTTTCACTGAATATTGAAATTATATGAATTGAAATTCTTTAGAAATTTTTTGTTTTACTTCCAATATAGTTAATACACAGTGTTATATTAGTTTTAGGTTTACAGTATTGTGATTCAACAATTCTGTGCACCATCCGGTGCTCATCAAGTGCACCCTTTAATCCCCATCACCTATTTTGCCCATCCACCCACCCACCTCCTCTCTGGTAACCATTAGTTCTCTATAGTTAAGAGTCTGTTTCTTGGCTTCTCTCTCTCTCTTTTCCCCTTGCTCATTTGATTTGTTTCTTAAATTCCACATATGAATGAAGTCATATGGTATTTATCTTTCTCTGACTTATTTCACTTTGAGTTCAGATTCTTGAAATATATTCGTGTTTGTTTCTTCAAGAATTTTTTTTAAATCAAGTACCTTTAAAGGGTCAGAAATTTAATTTCATTATTTTCAGGGTATTTTAGAAATACTCAATTTATATAAGCAATTATTCATCTAGATATATCAATCAGAACAGAGCCTCTTTAATTTCCGAGATGTGGAGGTAGGAACTTTATATACTCACACAATCAGAGATGAAGTCATTTCTGAATTATAGACACATACATGTACAGGCACAGTGAAATAAAGGTTATAGCCTCAATTCTACAATTTTAATCATGGGTCAAGTATAAACACAGAAACAGTAAACCTCCCTGGTACAGATATCAAGTACTTGTTCTGCTCCCAGAGGGCATGAAATTCTGCATTTATTTGCACTAAAAATAGACAAACAAAAAGACTGACAAACCAGATTCTCTGTTGTCTCTCACCCAGTGGGGACCAGATCTCTACAAGCCATCAATCTATTTAGGAAGATCTCCAGATGGTGGGACCATAAATATGAATTGTCACCACATGACCAAACAATTGCACTTTTAGGTATATACACAAGAAAATCGAAGCCATATGTTAACACAAAATCTTGTACACAAATTCTTATAGCAGCATTATTTATAATAGTCACAATGTTGGAAACAGCCTAAATGTCTATCAGCTGATAAACGGATAAACAAAATGTGATCTATGCATACGATGGATTATTTTCCAGCCATAAAAAAAAAATGAAGTAGTGATAGACATTATAATGTGGACAAACCTTGAAAACATGCTAAGCAAAAGAAGCCAGATACAAAATGTCTCACATGAGCCCGTTTATATAAATGTTTAGACTAGGGAAACCAATATAGACAGAAAGTAGATTGTTTGCCAGGGGCTGGTAAAGAGTGAGGAATAAGGAGTTACTGCTTTAATGGGTAAAGGGTTTCTTTTGTGGGTTATGAAACTGTTCTGGAATCAGAAGTGATAGCATCACAGCATTGTGAATGTATTAAAAGTACACTGAATTGGGGAGCACCTGGGTGGCTCAGTCAGTTAAGCATCCGAATCTTGATCTCAGCTCAGACCATGATCTCAGGGTTGTCAGTTCAAACCCTGTGTTGGGCCCCACGCTGGGTGTAGAGCCTACTTAAAAACAAAACAAAACACTGAATTGTACACTTAAAAATGGATGGCCAGAATGGTGAATTTTATGTTATGTGGGCTTTACCTTACCAATAAAATGAAAAGAAAACAAAAACTCAAATTCCCAACCACGGCTGTCAATAGCCGAGAATAACTTACTGGCTAGAAATGAACCCAAAACAAAACAGAAACACTAAACAGGAAGAGAGAAAAACAAATTATAAAAAGATTTAACAATGTAATAATTGGTATACTGGAGTCACACTGAAGAGCCAAGAAAAGACATGCCCGGGCTTTCAGTGTTCATGTGGTCCACATCTCCGTCATTGAAGATTACCTGGCTCTGCTAGGTGGAACAATTGGACATATGGGTGTTTCAGAGCTAAAGATAATTATGGAAGAAGTATAAAATCATGGCACTTAGACAGACATGAACACATGTTGAAAAAATTTGTTTATCATATGAGCAAATTGGCAGATTTTGTAACTAGTTCACAAGAGAATCCAAAGAAGAGAAGCAGGAATATTGATCAGAAATAGTGAGAGGAATGTATAAATGGAGGCAAAATTGGTTTGATTACTGTGTGAGAGGGGGATGAACTGAGCCTGCCTTGGAGGTCGTGCATGTCTGTCACTGACCTACAACTTAAAAAGGGACAAAAGAGAGTTTGAAGACAACGTAAGGCTAGAATACCTGGAGTGGTGTCCTATAGCCAAGGAAAAAAATTCACTGAAACAAATCTTTTGCTAGAATACTGCAGTCAAGTAGAATGTTCAAGTTCCCTCATAAAGAGGGTCCAGTGCAGTCAACAGGGAGACCAGGTTTCTGTCATGGATGTTTCCAGGCCAGTCCTGAGCAGGGTGCAGTGACATCAGCGACACCAGTGACATCATAATGTCGGAGGTGTCATATAAGCAGCTCCCTGACCAGTGAGGGGCACACTTGGTAGGAGTCGGCGCCGGCATCCTGCCACCCTCGGGCCAGCGGGACGGTCAGGCCGGGCCGATCGGGTTCCAACCCAGCACGAGGCATGTCTGGGAGGCACCGCCGCCGGCACCGTCGCAGACGGAGGAGGCACGCGGTGTCCCGCT
>NC_064817.1:30816394-30863625 GCF_023721935.1 Panthera uncia
TCTCTTTCTCAAATAAACATTAAGGCCAGAGAGGTGAGAGTAGGTGGATAAACCATGTTGGGTTAGCAGACCTGTGTGGTCAGGTGGTCACTTTACAGTCCATGCAGTAGTCCACACTAATGGTCTCTGTGACGCCTGTAGGGAGCCAGACTTCCTGGGCTCCTTCAGACTATCCAGCATCCAAGGTGGAATTTGGAGGTGGAGCTTCAGTGACTTCGTGTTGGCAAGCCATCTTCAGTCACAGGGGCTTTGGACAATCGGGCAGAGCACTACTGCCATCCCTTTAAGAACTGTGCTTCAGCTGTGCTTGTGGATTTCACAGGAAACATGGGGGCCAGGGCCAGTACAGGATGGGTGTAAATGCAGCCCCTGCCAAATCCCCCTCCTACACGTGCACAGGAATCCTCCACTCAGGGGAGGCAGGTGGAGAGGGGGAATCACTGCCTTTGGGAAAGAATGAACCACCAAGTTTAGTTTCTTTGTGCGTTTCAAAAAAGTAGGAGGTGTGGGATGTTGAGGAAGGATCAGCTCTTGCTTGGGCCCTGGATTGAGGACACCATTGATGACCAGTGCCCTGTTGGGAATGGGAAAGTAAAACTGGAGTGAGTAGGGACAGGGGCTGGGCTGGGGGGGGGGTGTAGCTGCCAAACTAGGTCTGGAATCAAAAAGTGTATCAGGGCAAGCTGGAGTCAGACACGGGTCAGCACAGTAGAAAACATAATGTGTGAGAAGAGATGAGCCCAAGAGTTGAGTCTGGGGGGAAACCTGGAGGGTTGTGTGGGCTCAGGCATAGCATGAGCACAAGGCATGCGTATTAGGCCAGTCTCCCACTGAGAAAAACTTTAGGGACAGAGGTGTTTTTTATTTTTAATGTTTATTTATTTATTTTGAGAGAGAGGATGTACTACCCGGGAAGGGACAGAGAGAGAAAGGGAGAGAGAGAATCCCAAGCAGGCTCTGCAGTGTCAGCACAGAGACTGACACGGAGCTCAAACTCATAAACTGTGAGATCATGACCTGAGCTGAAACCAAGAGTCAGACACTGAACTGACTGAGCCACTGAGGTATGCCGGGAACAGAGACGTTTGAAGGCCCAGGCTCCTTTGGTCCCTGAATCTGACAGATTCTATAGGATGTGGCCAGAGGGAGACCACTGACTTTTCAGAAAGGGCCTTTGGAACCCCAAAATAGAATTCAAGAATAACATGACTATCTATGAATCATTTATACAGCATTTCAGTAAATCATTTCTAAAGCATAAATTATAAAAAGGCAGTTCACAGGCTTAATCTGGACAGCAGATGGGTTTGGTAGTCCTACACAGATGTTTTAAAAGAGAATCAGTTAGCTGCTAACATTTAATAATCAAGAACTTTTTACCTAAATAAAGCACTTGTCAGAGGGTGCATTGGGGGAGGTGCAGTAAGCCTAGCTGAGATTAAGCCGGAAGTGCACGGTCCTGGAAGCCTGTATCCAGGTTAGGTGAGGAGTCATCAGGATGTCCACAAGTGGAGGATGCAGCAACTCTAGGACAGGCCTCAGAAGGTGGTGCATGTGTGCAAGGTGCAGCCGTCCTAGGGCCTGATAGATTAGAAGGTGCTTGGGAAGAGGGAGAAACCAGCCTAGAGGAGGATTGGGCAGGAGTTGCATGAATGGAGGAAACATCCAGCCTGTGGTAAGACCTAGAAGGTTGTGCATGGTTGAAAGGAGCATCTGCCTAGAGGAGGATTCTTGGCTGTGCATGGATAGAGGGAAACCAGCCTGGTGAAGGAACCAGCCACAGGTACGGCATTGGTGGGTGTAGCCAACCTAGGAGATGACCTTACAAGAGGCCCTTGAGTGGGGGGTGTACGTAACCTTGGGTGAGGCTTGACAGGAAGTGCAAGGGAGGAAAAGGTATTCAGACTAGGGAAGGACTCACAAGGACCTAAATGGTAGATGAACACCTGCCTTCGGAGAAGACACCGAAGGTGGTACATGGAAAGAGGTAGCACCTAGTCTATGGCAGGACTGGACAGGAGGTGCATGGGTGAAATTAAAAGCCATTTTAGGGGAGTATCATGTAAGATGTACATAAGTGGAGGATTCAGACAGCCTGGGAGAGTATTCAGCAAGAGCTGTAGAGGTGGAGGGTACAGACAGGAATAGGGGAGGATCTGACTGGGCGTGTGTGGCTGGTAGGAGCATTCAGCCTAGGGGAGTACTCGGCCGGAGGCTTATGAGTGGTAGGCTGTGATAACTTAATAACTGTTTTTGATATTCTGTAATTGATGATTTGGCATCATGAAGTCATTGAGCTATGCTAACAGCCCGATGTTTTCTACATCTCCATCATCCCAGTGTTACCCTGAGCATGAAGTCATCTTATAGACCCTCCAGCCACTCACTAGCTTCAATGTGTTTTGCTTCCTGCCTAGTAGGCGATGTCTTCACCTAGTTACTTCTCACTCATGGAGTAATAAAGGTCCCAATTCCACTTGATCCGTCTCTCTGCATCTCCCTTCAAGTGAGCCCGTGTGACTTGCCGGGCCTTCTGCCTTCTGGGGAACTGTGAGTAATAAGCTGTTCTTTGAAAGGCAATTGTTTCTTATGACTGTAATCTTACTTTACGTGATTAAACAAATCTTGGGTACTTTTGGAAACCGTTGGTGCAGTGAGCAGGGTGTCTGATGACAGATGGGGATGACGTGCCTCCAGGTTTACTAAACGAATCCAACAGACAGCAAATACCGTGGGAAGGCACTGCTGGCTGGCTGTTGGCTGCTTGTCCCTTAGTGGCCATCACACTGTGTTGTGTCTTTCTGGTATTGCAGTGGCTCTGCAATCTAAATTTTAGCAGAGCTCAAAAAGCTTAGTCCTCTCCAAGTGGTTGTCTAGCTTAGGGTGCTGTACTCTGAGCAAGGTGGTCCCCATCTGGCTCCTTAAGTGTACCTAATCTAAGGAAGAGAACCTAGGGCAGTTGGCCATTGCACTGTGTGAAGGTCCTTGCAAAGAAACAGGAGGTGGTTACCTCCCTCCTGATATAGGTGGTTCTGATCCACTGAACCTCCACTAGGAGTGAAGTCTTTAGGAACTACTCAACTAAAATCATCTTCCTTCCTTATAGGTGGTAGCCATACTGGCCTGACTTGTAGCAGATAACTGCCCACCTAGAGATATCCTTACACTGAAGAGACCTGCTGACCAGTGATGTGGTCCACTCTTTTTACAGAGTCTGTGGCTCCCTGCTCACATTTTTGGGTTGGTCCCAAACCCCTTTGCTATTTTGTCTGTCTTGTTGCTGTATTGCACTTTGTCTCTGAACCCTGTGGGTTTTAAGAGTTTGTATTCTTAGAGGCCCTTGGCACAATATTTAATGAAAAAATGGAAGGACAGGGAACATCTAGTTCCAGCATCTCCAAAACTCCTGATGATATATTCACTTTAATTAATACTTGTAGAATACCACAAGGGCACTCTTAAGCGGTCCTTAACGCCTTAATATGTCATCACTCCAAGTGCTTTGATTTTAGAAACAAAGCATAAGAACAAATCAGGAAGTGCCACATTTGACTTCTTAGAGGTGAATGTTGACCCCTTGGAGTTCGACTATGATATCTTAGAAAGGGAGGCTGATAGCAAACCATTGCTGCAGGTATTTCTTGTAAATACCCAATGGATTAAAACTGTGGGGAGTGAACAGGAAATTGAGACAGAGACTCACAATTTTACAAGGCTAGATGTATAAACCACCTTACAGGACTTTGTACAGAGAGAATTCAGGAAAAGTGGGCATACTATGTTCTAAAGATCCTTACTACTGTCTCCAAGCTCTGGCTTATGGTCCAAGAAATGAGGCAATTAGTGGGAAGAACCCAGGACTCCTAATGCTAATGTTCTCTGAAAAGTTTTTACGTAGGTTTAGACTGCTCCCTATGTGCCCTGGCTCAACTTGTACGTTAACTCAGTATACCTATCAAACAGCTGAAAGTGACACTTATGAGGTCAGAGCAGCCCCCTAGACAATTGCTATGCCGGGTGAGCCCATTCTATTACTACACTGAATTTTTATGGCCTGGGAATGGGCTCACCCTAGCATAGCCACAATCTCTGCTCACGCTCATGATAAATGACAACAGCAAGAGAAGGCCAAAACATTATTACTCAAGATTGGCATGGTTCAGTGGGTTTATTGTTTTGTAGAAAACCCTGATCCTGCAGATAATGAAGTGATTTCATACCCAGAGTCTGCCCTCCTTGACCCAGAATCCAAGGAACTTTTCCTCAGTAGGGCCCTGCCAAATTATAAACCTGCCCTTTCTCTTATGGGCTATGCCCACACATTTAGGGAAACACTAGAGGGAGTAAGTATCCTAGTTGACCTGAAAGTGACTCACCCAATAATATGCAGGTTTTAGTTTATCAGAGCCAGCCACTGGCTGATCCTGTAAGCAGTTTCCCCTGGCAACCTCCTCTACATCTGGAACCTCTCCCTTGGTGATGACCCCCCCGACACACACACACACATAAATCTCTCCATGGGGAACTACCATTTCCCGGGCTGCACAGGCCTCATCGCTGTGCAGCCATTTCAAATGCTCTGACTACTCAAGAAGGCATTTCTTAATTTAGGACCTTTTCCCTATCTATAACCAGCCCCTGCTGAGGCACTACAGAGCTTTCAAACATCATCCCAAGATAAACCTATATCTGGGCACCTTAGAGACCTGGGCATCCCTCATGAAAAAATTTCAGGCCAGTCTACCTTTAAAATCCAACAATTGGTGAACTTGCTAGATTATCTTAGCAAGTTTCCTTCATTTGATATGGGAAGCCCTGCTCAGCCAGAGGCTGGCATTATCAGTTCCTAGTTTGAGGAGTCCTGATGCCCCATGTCCTATTCTGACCTTAGACAGTGTCTGTCACCTAGCCCCTTCCCCTAGGGTGATGACAACTTCCTGGATTTTGTCCCACTGCCTGGAGATAGCCGCACAGAAACTGATAGGCTACTAGAGCCTATCAAAAACATAAAATAACCAACTTTCCCTGACTCTTTTAGATACTGGGTACAAGTCAGTTATTCTGGATAATTCTTCTCTTTTCAGAAAATATGGCCATCCATTTAAAATGCAGGGCCTATTTGGTCACCCCATTCACAGCATATAGGACACACACGGTGTTATGATTGATTTATGAAATTAAGTAAATTTACTGTGCTGATAGCCAGTCTGTCTCTGATCCATGTGACCTTAGGCATGGACACCATTTTGGAAAATCTCTTAAATTGGAACAAACCAGAATCAGTAGCGGTTGTCATGGGACTTGCTCAGTGGGAACCTGTGAACCTTCCACCTCCCATTAAGATTGTCAGTATGTCTCAATATAACCTACAAGAGCGTAGAGCTGGCCACAGGCCCAGTATTTCAGATCTTTGAAAAGCTGGTGTTTTGGTTCCTACCATCTCTTCTTTTCACAGCCCTTCCAGACCAGAGCTAAAGAGCTCTGCACTGGCAGCTCAGAGCCTCCTCCAGATCCTCCGTCTCCCTGTCTCTCTGCCCCTCCCCACTCACGCTCTTTCTCATAAAGATAAATAAAACAGTAAAAAAAAATCAGTGCTGTAACTGAACAGGGAATGTGAAAAGGGCAAAGAATAGGAAACCCACACCATCCGTGGAGTTGTATCCCTGGATAGTGGTATACCCGGGCCTTCACTGCCGTGGTGCATCTGGACAGCAGTGTCATGGGGCACCCAGGAGGACCCACTCACCCTAGGTACAGTGATGTAACTGGGAAAAGAGGGAGAACCGGTCAGAGAAGAGAAGCTCCACACCATCAGTGTAGTGGAGTTACTTGGACAGGAGACCCGAAGACCAGAAGAGTTGGGCTAGTGGTATAACTAGACCGCAGATATGAACAAGACAGGAGAATTCCCAGGCTGTCTGTGTGGTGTTATAACTGGAAAGGGGATGTGAACAGGGCTCCCAACACATTGCTGCAGCAGTATTTTTAAGAAGGAAAGGGGCAAAGAGAAGGAAGTCCACACCCTCAGTATTGTGGTGACTTGGGCAAGGGATGTGAGTGGGGCCCAGAGGAGGATCCTCGCACCATCGGCACAGCAATTACCTGGACAGTGGATCTGAACGCAGCAAATGGGGAGATGCCCCTCTCAGTTCACTTATGTAAGTGGACAGCGCATGCACATAAGGTAGGGAGGACAGCAAGCACCATCAGTGCAGTGCGTACCTGGCAGGGGAGGTGAATAGGGCAGTGGAGTAACTGGAAAATGCAAATGAACGGGCCAAAGAAGAGCATCCTCACTCCATTGGTGTAGGGGGTAGGCTGTACAAATGAGGAGGAGAAAAGGTGTCCTGCACTGTCACAATCGTCCTGCAACTGAACACAGATGTAACGAGACAAGAGGAGCATTTCTAAATGAACACTGTAATACCGTAACTGGCATGTGAATGTGCAAGGGATAAAGAAACACATTCCCACGCCATCAGGGCAGTGGTCTCTATGGAAGGGGATTAGAATGGTGCAGAGAGGAGAATCCTGGCATCATTAGTGCAGTGATGGAAGGAGACAGGGGATGTGAACAAGGTAAAAAGAAGCATCTCCAAAAGCAAAGTGTGTGAAAGGGAGAAGCCCTGCGTCATCAACACAGTGGTGTAAGTGCACCGTGGAACCAAAAGCTGCAAACAGAAAGAGCCCTGATACCATCAGTGCAGTGGGTACCCAGATAGGAATGTGAACAAGGCAGTGAGGAAGAGCCCTGTGCCATCATTAGTGCTGCCCCGGAAAAGGCTGTGAATGAATGAAAGGAATGAAAGGCACAGCCCAACATCATTAGGGCAGTGGTGTAAGTGGATGGCATTGTTAAAGCAACAAACAGAAGGAGCCCTACGTCATCAGGGCATTGATGGACTTGTGTATGGTGTGAACAGAGCAAAGCGGAGGGCCCCCCACAGTGGTGGAACTAGGTGGGGTATGACGAGGCAAAGAGATGAAGTCTTGCATAATCAAGGCAGTGGAATACTTGGCAGGAGACAGGAATGGACACTGAAGAAGAAACCTGCACCATCAGAGCAGCGGTGTACTTGGTATGGGGTAGCAGCTGGGAAGAGAGGAGGGCCTTGCACTGTCAGTGAATGAAGCCCAGGGAGAGCCTTCCATGATTAGCAGTGGTGGAGGGGGAAGGGTGATAGTAACTGGCAGAAAGGAGCCCTATACCATCAGTGTGGGGGTAAGCCCTATGTATGAGGCCAAGAAAAGAACCTCACAACATCAGTGCAGTTGGAGGAACTGGACGCTGGATTGTAAACAGCTCATAGAGGAGCGTCCCCTGACCTCTGTGTTCTGTTGTACCTCAGTAGGGAAAGTGAAGTGGAAAAAAACAAAGAAGCATCCTCACACTATCAGTGCAGTAGTGTGACAGGAAAATGGACATGGGTGGCATAAGACAGACTAGCCTGCATCATCAATGCAGTGGTTTCAGCAGACAGGAGATGTGAACGGGGCAGAGAAGAGGAGGAATCTCAAGTCATTGGTGCTGTAGCATAATAGCATCAATTGTGACTAGCGAAGAAGAGGATCCTGACACCATCATTTCAGTGTTGTAACTGGACAGGAGGTCTGAGTGGGCCAGAGGGGAGTTCCCCACCTCATTTATGCATTGCTGTAATTGGCCAGGGGATCTGACTTGGCAAAGAGCGAGCATGTACCACAAGTGCTACTGGACGTGGGATATAAACGGGGCAGAAGGGAGCATCCCTACACCATCAGGGTGGTCATAACTTGGAAAGCGTAATTGTGCAGGGAAGAGCAGTCCACATCATCGTTGTGTTTACACAGGGACTGGGAGTGTGATGGGGGCAAAGAGGAAGAAGTACTCACCAGGAGCACAGTTGTTACCAGGATGGTGTGAACTGACCCATCAGGAGGAGACTTGCAGTCAGTGCAAGTCAGTCAGTGGTGTGACATGGTATTTGATCTGTGCAAAAGAGTATCCCTGTGCCATCAGTGAGGCAGCTGAACTAGAGAAAAGATGTGAATGGTGTAAAAAGAGGAAGGATGCATCGTAAGAACATTGGTTTCCTTGGTGTAGGGAAAGTGAATAGGGGGAGCAAAAGAATCCTGATGCTGTTATTTCATCCCTACACTATCAGTAGCATTAAGTGAAAAGGTGATATGAGTGGTGCAGAGAAGAACAACCCTGCATAGTCAGTGTTGTGGTGAAGGTTTTCAGAGGATGTGAAAGAGGCACCCTGGAGTATCCTCTCACCCTAGTACCATGGTAGGACTGGGCCTGGTGTGTGGACGAGGCAATGAGGAGGGATACCACACGTCAACACAGTCGTTGCCTGGGCGGGGGTTGAAAATGGAGCTGGTGGGAGTCACACACCATCAGTGCAGAGGTGCATGGCATGTGAAGAGCTCAAGGGCAGTGCACTATCAGGGTGGAGGGCAACTGGAAAGAAGAAGTGAACTGCTCGAGCAGGAGCCACCCCACATCATCATTTCCGTTGTTAGGGATGTAAAAGGAGCAAAGACAAAACCCACATATCGCCCAATGGAATATAGGGAAGTTGAACAGGATAAAGAGTTGGATTCCTTCCACTTTAGTGCATTGGTGGAATCGGAGGGGTGATGGGAACACAGTGACGGAAGGAGTCTCACCCCGGCAGTGCTGTACTGGATAGTTGATATGAACTGGGCAAATAATAGGAACCCTGAAACGTGAGTCCATAGGTGTAACTGGACACAAGGTATAAGGAGGACTATTAGGAGCATCCTCAGACCACAGGTGTAGTGCTGTGACCTGAGTGCATTAGTAACTACACATAGGAGCTGCCCTATGTCCTCTGTTGTGGTTGTGTATGTGGAGAGGGAATGTGAAAAGGGCAAAGAGGAAAAAATGCATCATTGCCATGTATACCTAGGAGTGGAGTGGGACAAAGAGTAAGATTCTTTTATTGCTGCTACAGTGGTACAAATGGAAAATTGATGAGGACAGGGCAAAGGAGAACCTTCATTAGATGAATGCAGTCACGTAAGTAGAGGGGGAACGTGAAAAGGGCATATCACCACTGAAAAGGCACAAGTGGAAACTGGGCAAGAACGGGGCAAAGAGGAACCTCCCCCTCCCATTGGCCCAGTTATGTAAGTGGAGTGGGGTGTGAATGGGTCAAAGAGAAAGATCTCTGTGTTGGCATCTTGATGGTATAACTGGACGGGGGACTTCAGCAGCAGCAAGAGGATTATGCCCACACCACCAGGGCAAGGCTGTCATTGAGACATGTATGTGAATGGGATGAAGAGCACGAGCCCTTCTTCATCACTGGCATGGGCTGATTGGACAGCGTTGTGGACGTGGCAAATGGGAGGACCTCTGAATATTCAGTGAAGTAGTATTTACTGGGCTGAAGGAGTGAACAGAGCAAACAGGAAGAGCCCTCCCTGCTCGGTCATGGGACCGGGGCCTGGACAGTGAATGTAAACAGGACAGTCAGGAGTATGCCAACCCTGGCAGTACAGTGGCACTGATGAGCAGCATATATGAATGGGGTAAAGAGGAGGAGCCGTTCACCGTCAGGACAGTGGTGAAATGCCAACTCAACAAAGAGCAAGAACACCAAACCACCAGTGTGGTAGGATAACGGGACAGGGGATATGTATTGGGCCCAAAGCAATAACGCCACCCCCTCAGTGCAGCTGAATAACTAGATACGGGAGTGTGGATGGAGCAAATACACAGAGCTCTAAATCTTCCATGCATTGGTGTAATTGGGAAGAATATTTTATGGATATGAAGATGTGGAGCCTTACAACTTATTTAGATAAGGGCTGCGTATAGAGCAATGAAGATACAATAGGTGCAGTGCAGTAACTGTATAGTGTCTATGACTGGAGTCATTTGGGAAGATCCACATCAGTGCTCTGGAGTAACTGACAGTATACATGAACTAGGAAATTCTTAGGAGTCCTCCCACATAAGAGCAGTAGAGTGATTAGACAGTGTATACAAATGGGGATGTTAGGAGAATACCTGCCTCATCAGTGCAGTTGAGTAACTGTGGTGTATGCCAATGAGGCAATTAGGAAGAGTCCTACAATATCAGTACAGTAGAGTAATACACAGTATATATGAATGGGACAATTGGGAGCAGCCCTGTGGTGGAGTAACCAGACAGTGTGTGTTAATGTGGCGATCAGGTGGAGCCCTGCCCGTCATTAGTGGAGTAACTACATAGTGTATGCATGCAGGGTAGTTAGGATGAGTCCCACTATCTCATTATAGGGGAGTAAGTGTACAAAGGTAGTGAAAAGGACAATTGTGAGGACTCCTGCTGCTCAGTGCAAGCAACTAATTAGGCTGTGTATATGCATGGGGTAATTAGGTTGAACCTTGCCCCACCACTGTAGTGGAGTAACTGGTAGGTGATGTGAGTGGGTCATTTACGAGGAGCCCTGCCGCATCAGTGCCCTGTAGTAAAGTGGACAGCGTATGCAAACAGGGCAATTAGAATCCCCATCACATTGGTGTGGTGAAATAAATGTACATTGTGAACAGAACAGTTAGGAGGAGCCGCACCCCATCAATGCAGCAGAGTGACCAGGCTGGGGATGTGAACAGGGCAGTTGTGGAGAGCTCCACTGTGTGTGTGTGCAGTGCAATAACTGGGAAGACCCCTACCTGTGCACTGCTCTGATGGGCTCAGCATTCCCACCGCTATACTATTTGGAGGAAACCAGGGATGGCTTTGAATGCCCTCCCAAGTCAGTAAGACCTGCAGTGCTGTTATCCGGTACCCCAGGAGAATTACAAGTGTGCCTTCAAGATGGTATGATTTATGGTCACGGTGTCGTAAAACATTTCATCTGCAGTAGGCTGATCTGCTTTTCGGAGCTTGAGGTGACCTTCCAGATACTACTGAGATAGTTAATGGAAAACCAATTTTCTTGCCATCCTGCTCACAGCCTGTCATGTATCGTGTAATATATATCACCAAACACTCTGAAAGCAGAGGTTCTAAATTTTCAGACATTGTAATTGCTTAAGATATATACCCTGACATAAATATGCATGATGGTTACACTCTAGAATATGAGGTAACTAACATGGAAACCAAGTCAATGACCCAAATCCAGCCCAGGTTGTTGTGACTGAAAGTCTTCATGGACTGTCTGGCAGCCTTGACAAACCGAGTTTCAGCCGAAAAGAGAACGGATCACAAAGCAACCCCTGCCACAGTTGGCACCTTATTGACGTTTCTGCAGGCATGGCCAGGAAATCAATGGGCTGTGAACGCTGAATTATCCTCTTATGCCCGGAAGTGACCCCTGCAGGCCAGGCTGCAGGATGTTAGCGGACTGACTTGCAGGAACACACACCATTCCTGGCTGCTGCTCCTTCTGCTCTGGGAATGGAGGGGCTGCCTCGGGTTCAAGGTTGTGGACCTGACATTCGAAAGCAGCACTGTGTTCGCCACGGAGCCACCTAGTTAGCCAGATGTCTCTCCCTACATAGTTGTGCTACATTAAATGTGCCAAAGTTAAAGTACATTGAAAAAGATAAACCAAGTCAACTTTAATGGGTAGAAACTCTGAACCTTTAGACAATATTTAATACGTAGGGGTATGGTGCTCGTGGAAGAAAGAAGAGGAAATAAGTTTAGGACATAAAGTGGGGAAAGTAACTTTGAGCAGTGTAACCAGGGTTCAACAGAGCCTCACCCCTTCTCCAGGATCCGGTGACTATAGAGTCAGTGCCTCACAGAGCTGGGGCCCCTAATGTACCCTCTCCAGTTATACCGATCGGTTAGTACTTGTGCCTATATATTTGTGGTTTTATATTTCTATTCATTTTATATGTATAATATTTGTTGTTAGATAATTCTCATAACATCCTCAATCAGAGGCTCAGAAATACACTTGCACATCTGACACCGATGAGCCTGCATCCCTGTCTCCTAGGATATTTTCTTAACCGGTTCAGGTTAGTTTAGGCCGGTCTTGGAATCCATGACTATCTGAATGTCAGCAATCACTCTCTCTCGGAATTCCTAAGCCGCAGCATCCCTGAGAGGTGGCCACGGAGGGGTTGTCTGGGAGAGGCTCAGCCGGGCTTCTTAACCAGCACCGCTGAAGAAGTCAGCCTCTGCCTGAAAGACTGTGCCAGGAGTTATGTGTCAGGAGTTACGAAGTAAGCAGGTTGCAGTAGAAACAGAGATACTTAAGACAGTCCTGAGCAGACATTGTCACACTTTTCAGAAGTGTGCTACCAACACCCCTTTCTCCGGCTGACGTCTCCCTGAGGGATTCCCTCTGCTCCCTGAGGACCTCACCTCCCTGCACCTCACCCACAAGGCAGTTCTTGGATGGGCTCTTTGGTTTTATGACAGTTTACGATAATTCGGATCATTTGGAATTTCGTGTGTCACAGCAACCCAGCTACTGGTTCCCCAGCCCTCCCCTCCTCCCTTGTTGCAACACAGTCCTCAGTAACTCGTACCTCATTTGATACCCCGAGGCTGTGATCTTCTTTTCCACAACATTAGCCTCAAGAACGGAAAACACACTCCCACAGTGACTTTTATAGCCCAAACCCACCTGCAGTAGGAAGACGAGGCAGAGAAATTTCCGAGTCTGGCTAGAGAAACTTAGCCACAGAGACATAGGTTGGCACAGTCCTTCATCTGCCCACTTTGGGCTGTCCTCACCCAGGTCCGCCAGCCCTTGGCCATCTCAGTGCCACACTAGTGAGAAGTGCCAGTGACCCATGCACTCGGACCCTCTGAAATACCAGCCACTAAGCTATGGGCTTCTGCTGATGTCCTTGCTGCCTGTAGAGGATGCTGTGGTGCCCCTTCCCTGTCCCCTGGTGCCTTAGCACAGGAGCACAAGCTCTGCGACTTCTACCTGCCTGAGGGCTTTGCTCGGCTGCCAGGGCCCACTCTGCCCAGTCAGGACAGCTGCGAGAGCCAGAGGCTTCATGTCCCGGACGCGGCCCTCCGTTGTCTCAGAAAACATAACTGAGGTGCATGCGCTGCACTGACTCTCCGGGCTCCCCAGTGGGACTGAGCTCTAGGAATCATCCACAGTGGTAACTTCTTGATACTGTACCTTGTATTGGCTGCCTTCCCTGCCCTGTCTCCCGACTCCTGGGTGGCCTGAGATCAATCCCACCCCAAATGTAACTACTTGCATTTCAGTGTGGTCTCAGGTCTGCTTCCAGCAAATCCAAAGTCAGCTACCGCTTCAGCGCCCACATCCAGTATCAGATGATTGGCCCCACTAGTCATTATGACCAGCACCCACACTCTTGACATGGAGGAGGTTTCCTGGAATAAGACTGGAATCCTGTCTCTAGGTCTTTCTCACATGGGATGAAGTATGTGAAATGATGCTTTTCTAGAACTATTCCTGCTCTGTGGAGCCCAGCATTTATGTATTTTTCTAGGTCTGTCATGGAGAAACCACCTATTACACGTTTACCCTTTGCTGACAACACGGTGCAGGGACAAGTTCACTCAAAAATGGCAAACTGCAGGAGGTACGCCCTTTATTCTGTGTGCGACCACCTGCATGGCCCTAGGTCCGTGAGGGGGCCGCATTAACAACCCCATCAAAACCTAGGAGTGCTGGCTCCTAAGTGCTTCCCATCACAGACAGAAGGTCAGTCGCACTGCTCTGAGACTTTCTCGAATGGCTACTCTTTCCAGCCCACTGATGTGCACGTACAAATCCGTCATGAGCAGGCAGACTGTTTTGTCTCTTCACTGCTTTCCACTAATACACTTCAGGCCCGATGCACATGAGAAACTTAAACAAGAACCAGACCCGGAAGCACTACTGGATTAGAAAGAAGTTTATCTTTACAAGTGTCTACGTGGCCTCGTGGTTTCCCTTTCACCCTCTAAGTGACTTCTGTTGCTTCTTCTCCAACTGTCTGCCCCTAGAATTCACTTTTATTTTATGTCTGATTACAGATACCACCAGTTCACACTACTGTGCAATTTGCAGAGGAATTTGGATAAGAAGAACCATCGAAGATTGGGAACCTACTGGGAAACCTAGAACTTCCCAGGTAAGTTTCGTTCATTTGTATATTCAGCCTACAAACATTTGTTAAGTATTTCTATGTACCAGGCACTGTTAGAGGTATTGGTGATTCACAGTTTTAATACTCTTTGAAAAGTCTCTATTGCAGGTAAGGAGTTAGATGTTAATAAAGAACTCAATGCTTCTGTCATAACCATTGCTTTAAATTAGAGAAATAAAGTGAAAACATCAACAAAATGAAATACCTTTAATGTTTTATGAGACAAACACAATCACCATTTTCAAATATATGTTATCAGCATACACTTTGGGGGAGTCATAATTAAACCAAATTGTTTTTATTAAAAAGAATTTTTAAAAACAAAATAGGTTAAAATTTGAATTATTAACATTTGTAGTGCTTTACAACCATATTTACAGCAACGATTCAGACTTACTTCCTCTGTTTAATTGATTTCTACATTCACCTTCAGGACTTAAACTATGCACTTCTACTTCAAAGGTTTTACTTTGATTAATTATTTGAATTTTGATGAATAGTTGCAGAGAGGGTGGTTTATTCAGAGTCCATTTATAATTGGAATTATTTCTGTGGCTTTCAGATATGACTTGATATAGAATTATTGAGTCAGACACAGCCTTTTCCCCTTAACATATTTCATGCTGTTCTTTTTGCATCCTGTTACTCTATGACACTCAGGAGAAGCCTGCTTTGGTACCCTTGTGGAAAATTATTTTTTTTCCTGAAAACCTGTTGTATTCTTTATCTTTAAAATTCAAAATGCCAGCCATTCACATTCAGATATTAGACAGTTTTTTGTTAATTTTGTTTGACCATGACAAGATGTGTTCATCTGAAGATCAACGTTTTTCTTCATCTCAAGAAAACTTTATTTTCTTATTTAAATATTGCTTCTCTTCCATTTGTTCAGGGATTTTCTTTCAAACATGCCAGTAATTTGCATATTGGATCTCCATTCTCTGTCTTTTATATCTGTTTTTCTTAGGCTGCTAGTGTGCATCTTGTAGGATAAAAGTGTTTATACTTTTATTTTTAAGTGATCTCTACACCCAACATGGGACTTGAACTCACAACTCACAATATCAAGAGTCGCATGCTCTACCGATTGATTGAGTCAGCCAGGTGCCCACAAAAGTGTTTATACTTTGAATAGTCACATTCATACTATAAAGATGGACATGGTACATAACTATGTGAAATTTTTTGCCTTCCTTCATGATTCCTTTGGGTTTTCTTCAGTGGATAAATGATTTTCTGTAGTACATTTTACGTGCTAGTAAATGCTGGAGTGCCAGCCGCAGTTAATGTGATCAGCAGCCATCTTTCCCTCCTTCTAATGCAGTATCCCAGCAAAATTTGTGCATGTCAGAAAAAAGGGGGCAAGTATTCTAGTCTTCTTGTTTCACAGAACTGTGGTGGTGCCAACCAAATTTCTTTTGATATTAGACTGTAAGTTGCCTCTGATGGCATTGACCACTCATAAAGCTGCTGGGGGGATTAAATGACTTAATAACAAGTAAAATGCCTACAACAGAGCCTGATGCCTGGTCAGCTCTCTGCATTCCCAGAACTGGGTTCCCCCCCCTGCCCTGATGGCAAACCTCATGGGGAGCCCTTGATGACTGTGAAGCCAAGGAAATCAACAGTGTTTCACAGCGATCATGGCTATGGCCTGCAGAGTGAGTGCCAAACCAGCTGGACCTCATCCCCACTGAGTAATTTACTGGCTATATGTCCCTGAAGAAGTTAACTTATCTGGGCTTTTCATGGCGGGAGGCTGCAGAGGGATCTTCTCCACAGAGTTCTCATTCTCAAGTTCCTGTGGTTCTACACTTCCAGCCAGGAGGACTCCCTACCTGTCATTCTACTACCTTGACCCTGCCCAGGCAGATGAGCAGTGGCTGTCGCTGGCAGCACACACACAAAAGGCCCTGTTGAAGCCATGAACTCCTGGGCCGTAAACTGCATCAGTTGTGCTGTTGAGGTGCACACGTGAGCACAGTAGTGGTATGGGTCTTGTCAGGTTGCAGGTGTGCGGGGCATCCAGGTCTGGCTATCTGGCTGCCGCAGGAACACAGCAGTGGTATGCCGATCTCATCTAAGACCTTTCAGAATTTCTTTCTTTTCCTTCTTTCTTTCTTTCTTTCTTTCTTTCTTTCTTTCTTTCTTTCTTTCTTTCTTTCTTTCTTTCTTCCTTCCTTCCTTCCTTCCTTCCTTCCTTCCTTCCTTTCTTTCTTTCTTTCTTTCTTTCTTTCTTTCAAGTTTATTTATTTTGAGGGCGGTGGGGAGAGAGAGAGAATCCCAGCACAGAGCCTGATGTGAGGCTCCAACTCATGAACCATGAGATCATGACCTGAGCCGAAGTTGGATGCTTAACCAACTGAGCCACTCAGGCTCCCCTTTCAGGATACTTTAGAAAAAATTAATAGATTTTATTTTTTTGAACAGTTTGAAGTTTACAGATAAATTGAACACAAGGTAGATTTCCCATATACTCCCCTTATACATTATGCATTTTCCCCTTATATTATTTACATCAGACATTAGTGTGGTATACTTGTTGAAGTTGATGAGCCAACACTGATACATTATTATTAGCTAAATCCATAATTTACATTAGGGTTCATTCTTTGTATTGTAAATTCTGTGGATTTTGACAAATGTATAGTGACATGTCTCTGCCATTATAGTATCTTACAAAATAGTTTCACCGCCCTAAAAATCCTCAGTGCTCTGCCTGTTTGCCCCTTCCCTGCCCCACTCCTGGCTGAACTTTTTACTGTCTCTATAGTTTTTCTGTGTTAAGTTTGTTTTAAATAATCTCTACACTCTATGTGAAGCTCAAACTCATGACCCCAAAATCAAGAGTTACATGCTCTTCTGACTGAGCCGGCCATGCACCCCTGTTTCCATAGTTTTGTCTTTTCCACAACATCATATATTTGGATTCATGCAGTATTGGAGCCTTTTCAGATTGTTTTTTCACTTGGTAATATGCATTTAAGCTTTCTCCATGTAATTATGTATTTATTTATTTATTTATTTATTTATTTATAAAGTAGTCTCTACACTAATGTGGGCTCACACTCATGACCCTGAGAGCAAGAGTTAGATGCTCCACTGGCTGAGCCAGCCAGGTGCCCGTCCCCCATGTCTTTTCATGGCTTGATAGCTCATTTCTTTTTATCAATGAATAATATTACAATGTGTGTTTATACCACAGTTTGTTTATACACTTATTTATTGAGGGACATCTTGATTACTTCCAAGTCTTGGCAATTAAGAATAGAGCTTCTGCACATTCATGTGCAGGTTTTGCGTAGGTACACGTTTTCAAATCCTTTGAATGAATATGGAGTAGTATAACTGGTGAATCATATGACAGGGTAAGAGTATGTTTATTTTTGTAAGAAACCACCAAACTATCTTCCAGAGTAGTTATATTATTTTGCATTGCCACAGTAATGAATAAAAGTTTCTGTTGTTCCACATCTTCACCAGGATTTGGTGTTAGTATTTTGAATTTTAGCCATTCTGATGGGTATGTAGTGATAGTTCATTATGATTTTACCTGGCATTCCTTTAATAGCTAATGATGTTGAACATCATGTCATTGCTTTTTTGCCATCTGTGCAACTTCTGTGGTGAAATGTCTGTTCAGATCTTTTGCCCCTTTAAGTTTTTGTTTTCTTCTTGTAGAGTTTTAAGAATTCTTCGCATATTTTGGATGCAAGTTCTTTATCAGGTATGTATTTTGTAAATATTTTTCCCAATATGTGGCTTGTCTTTTCATTGTCTTAGCAGTGGCTTTTCTAAAATTTATTTTTATTTCTTATTAAAAAATATTATTGAAGTATAGTTGGCGTACAATTCCTGATTGCCATTTTTTTTCCTTTGAGCGTTTTAAATATGTCATCCCACTGCCCTCTGTCATTCATGATTTCTGGTGAGAAATTGTCTCTTAATCTTATTGAGGATCCCTTGTAAGTGATGTGTAACAACTTAATACATGCCAATTCCCAGAAGTAACTATATAACTTTCTAGAATGAAAGATCCTAGTAAGTGTCAAACACAGTGGATAGGGAAAAATAAAGGAAAACATCACCACTGCCACCATCCCGACAACAATAACAGTTGGAGGGAGTTTATGAAGTTAGTCTTAGGATCTGATTTTCAGTACAGACTCATCACACCACCTGATGCAACATTTGGTGAGAAGTACTTGGCAGCTCTGCCCTACCTTAGCCCCGTTTGCATGGACCCATTCAGTAGGGAAGGGGAATCAGTGAATAATAATTGGTGATATCATGAAGAATGACATTGGGGGGTGTCTGGGTGGCTCATTCGGTTAAGTGTCTGACTCCTTCTTTTGGCTCAGGTCATGATCTCACACTTCGTGAGTTCAAGCCAAGCATTGGGCTCAGTGCTGAAAGCGTGGAACCAGCTTGGGACTCTTTCTCTCTGCTCCTCCCCTACTCATTCTCTCTCCTTCTCTCTCTAAATAAATAAACTTAAAAAAAAAGAATGATATTGGTAAAGGAGATACTAGCAAAGAGATGTTTTTAAGCTGTAAGATGATTTTTTTCGTTCTGCATTTGCCTATTTCACTGCTCATGTGGTGAATCCAATTTTGGACTTTTGGTACCCTGTTAAGAGTACCTTCATGTATCCCAATAGCAAACTAACAGGTAGGTATAGGATCCACTGACAGGTTAGGAAGCACAAAGTAGGTTATCCCTACCATCTTCATTTCTACTGTTAGCACAGGACTCTTCTAGTATTCCAGACAGGGTGTCTGAATAATTTTGTTTAAATGACCTGGTCAAATGAGGACTGAAGGAAAAGCAAACTACATATTTGCCAAAATTTTCAACCAATAAATAATTAGGCATGATGTTTGTATAGTCTGTGTTTCATGTTTGAATATTCCCCTGTGCCAGTATAGTTTCCAGTTTGAACATCCCATAACTCCCTATTTTCTGGGGCAAAGCAGACAGAAGGTAATAGATTAGTAATAGGCGTACTTTGTGGAACCTTACACTATTAAATGTGATATGTAGACAATGACACTTGTGAATTTATGTTTAAAATTAGGACAAGCTTCCAAAATTTTTGTGCTTTTATTTCTTAGTGCCATCCTATTAGTAGAGTACATCTGTAGGACAGTGATGCTTTCTCAGAACTCATTAGCCAAAGAAGAATGTGTTTCATTCATAGCCCTGGGGAATCTCGGTTGTGTTCTGTGACAACTAGTGATACACATTATGGTCCTGTCACCTTACATGCCAATTATAGAGTTCCTTAATCTTCACCTGGTAAGTTGCTGAAAAGAAGTGTTATTCAGGCACTTTGGCTGAGAACCGGAGACATTCTACCAGGCAGAAACATTGTGTTTGAAATAGTTTCCTTTGTTCAGAAAATTTAAATGCCAGTTCTAGAAACAAAATGAAGTAAATTCAAACCATGCTGCTCATGATGCAACTTGAGGTGTTTGAGGCAGTGGTCATGTGATTTAGTATTGTTTTATAATTCCATTCGATCCTGCAGTGCTGCAGCTATCAAAAACCACAGAATACTCTTTGTTTCCTCCATTTGTGATTATAGTGAGCTGACACCTGAGATATGGACCCAGGGTATTTAAACCATAATTTTATACAGAGTGACTCTCCTGCTCTGTTTTCTTCCTGCCTTCACAGCCTAACTGGTTTATATAATTTCCTTTGAATTATCTTACAAATCTCATGATGTATTTTGCTTATTATTAACTGAACCTAATTTGTATTATGTGCTTTGTAGGCCAGTGGTCCAGTGCAAACTGATATAAATGCCAGTAGATCATTCTACCTGTTATGGTGTGCATGTCTTGTGTGGACATGTGTAGAGTCCTTTACCACCAACACAAGTCATGTTCCCTGTCTACTAACACAGTCTGTTAACTTCTTTTCCCTGCTACCATTTCAGCATCAAGGGCAGGTAAATTCTGTATTCTAATTAAGTTAAAGACCCTTTCCCAACTTGATTCTCTAAATCGTCAAGTAAATAAAGTTGGGGCGCGAGATAGATATTATTGACCAAGTATCTGACTTGAAAGACAAGATAATTATATCGATCCCAAGAACATGAATAAGCAGTACTTATCTGGTGTGTGGCTGTAAGACAGAATGAATGTTAGGTGTCTGATGGTTTTAAAGGTTTCTGTTGAAACAATGGCATCAGAATTGAGGGGTGTCTGCTTACTATGCTATTCATTGATCTGCATAATGAATAACTGTCAAGTACAGGTAATTTAAATAGCTTTTGGGTAATTAAATAGAATATTTTGCCCAATCAGCTTTCTTGAGAGATAGTACAGTGCTCTGATTTGGTCTTGAAAGTATTCTTCTGGCTGTTTATGTTGATTAAATCATTCCCTATCGCTTTCTCTTGCCTAATCCTAGATTACACTTGAACCATTTCTTACCCCTTGGCCCTAACCGATCCACTGTTACATGTCAAATGTGAATGCTTTTACATGACTAGCATTTTGGATTGGACTTTGAGTGGATGGCTCTATCCTCTGCCCAAATAAGGGCTGCAAGGCAATGACAAGCAATTAGATTGTCTTTGAACACAGAAGTTCACAAGTTCTGAAATCAGAATGCAATCTTTGTGTAATACCTGGTAAATTCAGAGTTAGAAAGCCCAACTGCTTGACCTTAAAGTGCATTCTGTACCCTTGTCAGTCCAGGTAAATGGGAAGTCCCCGTTCCTAAAGCAAACCTGACAGTACCACCTCCTTTACCCTTTAAGTCACACAAGCATTGAGCACTGCAGTGTGGTTCGAATTCTCTTCTACGTTAGTAGACAGCAGCAGCAGAGAGACATTTGACCTCCTTCCCTGGACCCCTGCAATCACAGTAGAGAATTTGCCTCTTATCCCCATATTTAAGTAGAAAACCCACAGACACTTGCGAACCAGGAGTAGAAAAACTCACTGAGTCGCTGAGGGGAGCCTTCCTTCTGCATTTATACCCGAGTCAGGACAGTGGAAGTGACTCAGGCAAACCACACACACTCATTTGGAATGTTCCCTGGATTTCGTAGTTATACTGCTTACTGTCAGTCCAGAGGTGGGACTTAACGTAAACCCTATCAGTTTTAAGAACACGAACCTTTAACAATTATGAATCAAACTAAGTTTAAGTTAATGGCCCCAAAGAGAATGACAGGGAAAAGTGCATAAAAATGGATTTATGGCCTCAAGTTCTCATGGTGATAGTTCTTAAGGGATTTCTCTTCCATTCAGTTAGTAGCACTAATGCCCTGTCTTGTGCACAAGCCGGACACCATCATTGTCATTTCCCCAGTAGCTGACAAGTTCCCTTTAAACCATAATGCCTGCACTTGTGACATTTCCCAGTGATTTCTGATTAAAGCCGCCTGGCACCCAGTTGTGTGTGTGCTTTGAGGTTTGATTATCGGGTGGCTTTAGAACTGTGCAGCCATGTGCTCTCAGCCTGGTTGGTGGCCCACTTTTAATGCCAACCAAGGTCCCTGGCTGTCTGCAAACCGTGACTACAAAGAGGGAGGAGGTGGTCTGAGGAAGCTGAGAAGAGAGACAAGTATCTTTCCAGACAAGAAAAGCTGGGAGCCTGCCTCCCCGAAGCCCTGTGGCGGTGAATGCTGGCTTTGAGCTTCCTGAAGCCAATGTACAGCATATAATCAAACGTGATTTCTCCTGATTACCTCAGAAGTAATTAGGGAGTACCTCCCCACCCAAGACCTCTGCCTAATTAGAAGTATCTGGTAAGAAGGTATTTGCATATCTTCAAGTCATACTATGTTATGAGGACGTTTGAGCTGATGAAAACTGACATTTACTGTACAATAAAAATGCATCCCATTGAAAGCAGGAGTCATGAGAAACTCACAGCTGAGGATTCGGGAGCCAGTTTTAATTGATGAAACACAGCGGCTCTGCCTCAGGAAGCAAATCAGAGCATGAAGTAGGAGGAAGGTAAATATGCAGAGGTCAGAATATGAAGCACAGAGCTGCAGATGCTGTGATCGGCGGAGGTCCCCTGACTTCGGGTTCTGGCTTTTCTCTTCTCTCTTCCCTTGGGATGTAGAAATCAGAACTTAGGGGAAATGCTTCTGTCTCCCACCGTCTCACTCTGTTTTATCTTTGATGTGCCATTTTTGCTTATTAGAGAATTACCACCAACTCCTTATGGTGATAGTGATTTTTGGATGACAGAGGCCAAGAGGGGGAAGCAGTTTTACAGTTCTCAGGAGCATACCATCATTTCATGTGACTGTATTTGCCTTCCAATAATTATAAAGAGTAGTCATTAAAACTATAGCAATAACTACTGCTTATTATATGCTAAGCATTGTCACATGATTTCATTCATTTAATCATTACAAAAATCCTCTGAAGTAGGTACTCTTATTGTCCCCATATTAATGGTTAGGAATCTGGACCAGTGTGGTGGAATAATTTATTTAGGCTCACTCAGTTTGAATTCAGAATTTGAAAATAACCAATCTAACTCCAGGGTCTGAGCTCATAGCAGTGCACTTCTGTTGCTAGTTGTTATTTCTCCAGTATGTTTACATGTGAGCATGCATATGAACACACACAAATGCATTTTAACGTTTTTTAATTTTTTTATTTTTATTTTTGAGATAGAGACAGAGCATGAATGGGGGAGGGGCAGAGAGACACAAATGCATTTTAAATCAATATCATTATCTGTGTTTCTTTGGTGGTATTGGCTTTAAAGTGTCATTAGTCAATTGGGAATGCAAGCTGGTGCAGCCACTCTGGAAAACAGTATGGAGGTTCCTCCAAAAACTAAACATACAACTACCCTACGACCCAGCAATTGCACTACTAGGCATTTATCCATGGGATACAGGTGTGCTGTTTCGAAGGGACACATGCACCCCCATGTTTATAGCAGCACTATCCACAGTAGCCAAAGTATGGAAAGAGCCCAAATGTCCACTGATGGATGAATGGATAAAGAAGATGTGGTATATATATATATATATATATATATATATATATACACACACACAATGGAGTATTACTTGGCAATCGAAAAGAATGAAATCATGCCATTTGCAACTACGTGGATGGAACTGGAGGGTATTATGCTAAGTGAAATTAGAGAAAGACAAAAATTATATGACTTCACTCATATGAAGACTTTAAGAGACAAAACAGATGAACACAAGGGAAGGGAAACAAAAATAATATAAAAACAGAGAGGGGGACAAAACAGGAGACACTCATAAATCTGGAGAACAAACTGAGGGTTATGGGAGGGGTTGGGGTAGGTGGGATGGGCTAAATGGGTAAGGGACATTAAGGAATCTACTCCTGAAATCACTGTTGCAGTATTTGCTAACTAATTTGGATGTAAATTAAAAAAAAAAAAAATAAAGCAAGTTAATAAATAAATAAATAAAATAAAGTGTCAGTAGTCAATATACAAAAGTAACTATAAATTGTTCAGGGATAAAGATGTCTATAGTAAGTTCATTTAAATCAAACCACACAAAGAACATTTTCCTACTCTGTTCTCTATTTTTATTGGTCATGTTTAAACTGTTTTTAAGTCTTCCCATTTATTTTTTTAGTATTTTTTTAAAGTTTTTTTTAAGTGTTTCTTTTTGAGGAAGAGAGAGAAAGAGAGAGAGAGAGAGAGAGAGAGGCAGGGAGGGAGGGAAAGAGGGGCAGAGAGAGAAGGAGACATAGAATCCGAAGCAGGCTTCAGGCTCCGAGCTGTCAGCACACAGCCTGACGTGGAGCTCCAACCCACAAACTGCGAGATCATGACTTGAGCCAAAATCAGATGCTTAACTGACTGAGCCACCCAGACGCCCCATTTTTTTTTTGGTATTTTTTAATGTTAATTTATTTATTTTGAGAGCACAAACAGAGGAAAGGCAGAGAGAGGGATAGAGAGAGAATCCCAAGCAGGCTCCACGCTGTCAGCCAGGAGCCGGACGTGGGGCTCTCAAACCCATGAATCGTGAGATTATGACCTGAGCCAAAATCACAAGCCGAACGCTTAACCGAGTGGGCAACCCAGACATCTCTCAAGTGTTCCCGTTTAGACCTCCTCTTGCATCTTTTTCTCTCACATTTTCCTTTTCTGTTGTCAACTTTCTTCCTTGCTTCTAACCGTCTGCACCTTACAGTAGTGTCCAGAACACATGTGTGCCAGATGTGCTTGCCTCAGTGCTGACTGGAGGTGTACAGCCTGTCTGGACTGGGGAGGTCAGTCGGCTGGTAAGCACCTGCCGTTTGTTGCTTCCTCTGCGTCTTCAGATGCATGTGCCAGCAGTTGCTCATCTTCCTCTCTTATATTTGTACAAGCTAATTTGTATCACAGCTTTTCCTAACTCTCTCTTCTGTGTCATAGTTAACTAATAAAGGGATTTTGTAAGAATCTTTCCCGGGTGTGATAAATTTTTTTGGAGGGGGGCAGGGATAGGCATTCTTAGATTAAGAAGACTGGTAAAAGGAAGGTAATAAACCATGGACAAACACACTAATACCTAGTGACCTACATGAGGTAAGCTTTTGGTAGTTTTAAAAATATTCCATCCAAGGGCACCTGGGTGGCTCAGTCGGTTAAGCATCCGACTCTTGATTTCGGTGCAGGTCATTATCTCATGGTTTATGGGATCAAGCCCCACGTTGGGCTCTGTGCTCACAGTGTGGAGCCTTCTTGGGATTCTCTCTCTTTCCCTCTCTCTCTGCCCCTCTCCCCCGCTCATTCTCTCTCTCTCAAAATAAATAAACTTAAAAAAATAAAAATAAATAAAAATATTCAGTCCAATCTCAATGACAAATGTCCATTTTCTTACTAATCTTAACCATGGATATGTGAATAAAAAACTTCATTGTTTCTGAAAATGCATATTTTTTAAGATCAGTTTTAGATTCTAGCAAAATTGAGCACAAGGTAGAGTTTCCCCATATCCCTAGACCCCCACCTCTGCATAGCCTCCCCATTATTCACATACCCCAGCAGGGTGGTACATTTGTTGCAACCGAGGAACCTACATTGACATATCACCCACATAACACAGTTTACATTAAGGTTCATTCTTGGTGTACATTCTGTAGCTTTGGACAAAAGTATAATGAGATGAATCCACCATCATAGTACCTTACAGAGTTGTTTCACTGCCCTAAAAATTCTCAGTTCTCTGTCTATTCAGTATTTCTTCCCTCCTGAATCCTGGCAACCACTGATCTTTTTACTTGTCTCCATAGTTGTGCCTTTTTCAGAATGTCATATAGTTGGAGTCATACAGTATATAGCTTTTCAGATTGGCTTTTTTCCCTTAGTAATATGCATCTGAGGTTCCTCCATGTCTTTTCATGGCTTGATAACTTATTTCTCTTTACCGTTGAATCATATTCCATTGTCTATGAACCAGTTTATTTATACATTCACCACTGAAGGATATCTTGTATTTTTCTAAGTTTTGGAAATTGTGAATAAAGCTGTTATAACCATTTATGTGCAGGTTTTTGAGTGGACAAAATATTTAACTTTTTTTTTTTTTGGTAAATACTAAGGAGTGCAGTTGCTGGTTTGTATGGTCAAAGTATGTTTAGTTTTTTAAGAAACCGGCAAACTGTCTTCCAAAGTGGCCTTACCATTTACCATTCCTGTCAGCAATGTACGGAGGTTACTGTTGATCCATATCCTCACAAGCATATGAAATTGTCAGTGTTCAGGATTTTGGCCATTCTAATAGGTGTTTAGTGGTATTTTGCTGTTTTAATTTCCATTTTCCAAATGACACATGATGAGGAGTTTCTTATATACTTGTTTTCCATCTGTATTTTCTTTTTGGTAAGGTGTTCATTATGGTCTTGGTTCAGTTTTTAGTTAGGTTGTTGTTGTATCACTGAGGTTTAAGAGAACTTTGGGCAAAAAGTAAAATAGCAGTAGAGAATGTTTTATTTATTCAAGAGCTATATGTTAATATTTGTGATAAGATAGTCCCTTTGGAAAGATAAAGCCATGATAAACTATGCATTAAACTGAACCCATTTCCACAATAGTACTGTAGTCAAGATAGAGCCATATCTCTTGGTGAAAAGGTAGAATATTTAAGTAATAGGTTAAATTTTAAATTTTAAAAAATCGTATTAAAGGAAACTGACATACAGTAGATCAAAGCTCAGCTTAAGACAAGGATGTGCAGCCTAGGCTGCTGTTCAAACTGCCAACGTCCAACAGCTCACATCCAGGACCTCCAACTCACCTGTGATTTATGTGTCTTTCCTCACATTAAACACCCTCCAAACAAAATCTATAAATAAAAACCCGTCGAGATAGCTATTCCAGTAGCATGACAGTAGAATTTGATCTTTTCTACTTGAAGTGTGTGCAATTTCAGATATGTGAGCTATTTGAGGAAAGGCATTTTAAACTAGAGCAGTTTAAAACACCCTTGCCTCCTACAATCCATTAGAGCTGAATTATACAGGCCTTCAATCATTTGACGACTGAGTTCTGTGTAAGAAGAAGGCCAATGTCAAAAGAAGAGTGACAGGGACAGTTTTTTATAGCATGTTTTAGGAAAGGAAATGTGGTTAATATGAATCTGCAAAGTCTTCCTCTGACAAAGTGCAAATTGCATCAAATTGGGGTAAATACCCTATATACACAATGACAAAAGAAAATAAATGGGAAATTATAGCCTTGGCACTTAACTATATCCCAAAGAAACCACCAGCCCTTTTAGAAAGAGCTATTTAGTCAAGCAGATCCTAAGGCTATAATTTTCTTCTTGTTTTGTTTGTTACCTTAATCTAAGATCCTGTGGAAAATAGGCTAAGGTGATTTTTAGAGAGAAATTCTCTCAGTTTGCCAAACAGGAGGGCACCCTTCCCTAAGTTCTCTGTAAATCTAATTGAATAAAGCATGCATATTTCCATCCTCTCTCAATGATGCTTTATTTGACTCTCTTCTACATTTATTAAAACTGTGTGTGATATTTGCCATCACTGTGTAGGTCTGGTTATGTGTGATTCATACTTCAAAAATGGTTTATTTATTTCCAAAATAGAATGTCTACAGTTCTAGGAGCTGAGGAGAATTAGTAGTACCTCAGTAACTTAAGATTTCCCTACATGTATGTAACAAAAAGCATTGACTGAACATAATTTGGTCTCATGTTCTTTTTATGAAATTAAATTATGTATGAAAATATTGAATGCATAGCGTTCATCTCTGCTAGGCTACCTCAGGGCCTTTCATCAATTCTGCCCCTTTCTCCCTTGGATGCACCAAATGTACACATGGCACAATTCCCTTTGAAAGAGATCTAGAAACCAGCTGAGTAACTCCAATACTTTGAGCAAATGAGAAAATACCACATTTAAATGGTAGGAAAGACTGAGACAAACTCGTACCATAAACTTCACCCCAGCACATGCCATACAGTCAGGAGAGAGGAGTAAAGGGGTTGGGCCCCACATCTAGCATTCCAACTTTTTAGACTCCCACCCAAGAGATGGGCCCTCAAAACACCTAAATTTGAAAAACAGTGGGGCTTGTGTCCATGAGGCTCATAAGACTATAGCAAACAAAGAATGGTTCTTAATGGCCATGAGAGCACTCACTATGGCTATCCCTCCAGAACAAAGTGTAGAGAGAGCAGGCAAAAACCACCCATCTCCCGTTCTTTCCCTGAAAGAGACTTCTCTGCATACTTATAAATCTGCTGCATGACTGTCAGGCTCCTCATTTAGTGCACATCTAGAGGCTAGCTATAATCTTCCTTAGAAGCCAGGGAAGCTGGCAGACACCTCTCCTGCCTTCTCCCTCCAGCCCACTCCAAGTCACCAATATCTCCCTGGAAGAAGTTTGTACACATGACTACACCCCAGGTTTTGCAGGTGCTGCCCAAGGAATGAGTCCCTGGATCACTTAGCTCTGAGAGCCAACATGACTTGTGTTTAAAAGTCCCAGATGACTGTGCAAGTGCAAAATAAAGAAGTAGTTTCTTAAAGGGTGCAGGAGGATTCCTCCTATGGCTATAAACCCAGTCACAGCACAGAAGAGGCAGACAAAAGTGCTCCACTTTCTCCTTGGAAGTGGCTTAAATATATACTTTCCCTGCCTGAGGGTCCAGCTTCGAATCAGCCTGCATCTAGATGCTGACTGTGATCCTCCCCTCAGGGACACTGACATGCCTTAGAACACTTAGAGAGCCTCTAAGAACGAAGAATACAGCTTGGATTATCTGTACGTTTTGAGAGACACCTAGGAGCTCAGGCTGTGCTAATTGGTGAGGTTCATCTCCTACACAAGACCATGTTGTTAAGACTGGGAGATGTGGCTATTTTATCTAATGTGCATAAACCAACACAGAGTCAAGCAAAAAAAAAAAGAAAGAAAAAAAAGAAGGAGGAGGAGAGGGAGAAGGACAAAGAGAAAAAGAAAAAAGAAATGAAATGGAAGAATGTATTCCAAACAAAAGAACAAGGTAAATCTACAAAAACAGATCTTAATGGGGCACCTGGGTGGCTCAGTTGGTTGAGCTACCGACTTCAGCCCAGGTCATGATCTCACAGTTTGTGAGTTCGAGCCCCGCGTCAGGCTCTGTGCTGGCAGCTCAGAGCCTGGAGCCTGCTTCGGATTCTGTGTCTCCCTCTCTCTCTGCCACTCCCCCGCTCATGCTCTGTCTCTCTCTGTCTCAGAAATAAATAAATATTAAAAAGAATTTTTAAAAAAAACAGATCTTAATGAAATGGAGATAAGTTATTTACATGATAGAGTGTTCACAGTAATGGTTATAAAGATGCTCACTATGGTCAGGATAGAAATGCATGTGAGAGTTTTAACAAAGAGATAGAAAATAAAAAATAATCAGGGCAGCAATCATGAAGAATGCAATAACTAAATCAAAATTTTCAACAGAGGGGTTCAACAACAGACTAGATGTAGTGGAAGAAAGGACCAATGAGCTCAAACACAGGATGGTGGGATTCATCTAATCAAGGGAACAAAAAGGAAAAAAAAAATGAAAAAGAGTTAAGATAGCTCAAAAGACTTATGGGGCACCATCAAATATACCAATATGTGTTATATGGGGTCCCACAAAGTGACGAGAGAGAAAGGAGCAGAAAATGTATTAAAAATTAATGGCCATAAACTTCCTTAATCTGGGGAAAGAGACATCTAGATCCAGGAAGCCCAAAGTATCATCAGTGAAAGGAATCTGAACAGACTCACAGAGAGAAACAAATGTCAAAAGCAAGGAGAAAAATCTTCAGACGGGCTAGAGAAAAGCAACTTGTTAAATACAAAGGAATACACATGAGACTACAGATTTTTCAGCAAAAATTTTCAGGCTAGAAGGGAGTGGAATGACATATTCAATGTGCTGAAAGAAAAAAAAAATATATGAACTGAGAATACTCTACCCAGCAAATTTGTTCTTCAGAATTGAAGGAGAAAGAGATTTCCAGACAAAGATAAATGGGTTCATCACCACTAGACTGAACTTAAAAGATATTAAACAGTAACAGAAAAATATATAAAAAGTACAGAACTTACTGGCAAAAGTAAATATATAGTTAAACACAAAATACTCCAATGTTGTAGTAGTGTTGGGTAAATCACTTATAACACTAGGAAGAAGGTTAGAAGACTGGTCACAATAATTTGTTAATGGATACACAGTGTAAAAAGATATAAATTGTGACATCAAAAACAAAATGTAGGGCAGTGGAGTATAAAATGGAGAATTTCATATGAATTCAAAGTTTTAGTTTTTATTACCTTAAAAAATATAAATATATATATATAAATATATATGACTTTTATGTAAGACTCATGCTGACAATAAAGCAAAATCCTGTAGTAGATACACAAAAGATAAAAATAAAGGAATCAATATACCACTGTAGAAAATTATCAAGTCACAAAGGAAAAGAACAGGAGAAGAAGAAAGGAAAAAGTAGTTAAAACAACAAGAAAACAATGTTTTAAATGGTAATAGTAAGTCCATACCTATCATTAGTTGCTTTAAATATAAATGGACTAAATTCTCCAGTCAAAAGACATAGAGTGCCTGAATGGATGGAAAAGTAGGATTCAACCCTATGTGGCTTATAAGAGACTCACTTCAGTTGTAAGGACACACATAGACTGAAAGTGAAGGGATGGGAATAGGCACTCCATACAAATGGATATTAAAAGAATACAATGGTAACTATACCTATATCAAACAAAATAGAGTTTAATTCATTTAAGAGATAAATAAGGTTATTATATAATGAAAAAGGGATCAAAAGAGGCTTTAACATTTAAAAATATTTATGAACCACACATAGGAACACCTAAATATCTAAAGCAAATATTAACAGATCTGAAGGGAGAAATAGCCAACAATAAAATAATAGTAGGGGACTTCATTATTCCATTTTCAACAATGGATAGATCATCCAGACAAAAAAATCAATAAGGAAACATTGGACTAAGGAAACTAAGGAAACGTTAGACCTTATAGGTAAGCCTTACAAACATATATAGATTATTCCATTCAAAAGCAGCAGAATACACATTCTTCTCAAGGGCACATGGAATATTCTGCAGGATAGATCATATGTTAGGCCACAAATCAAGTACTAAAATTAAGAAGAATGATATCACATCAGTCATGTTTTTAGACCAAAATGCTGTGAAACTACAAGTAAATTACAAGAAAACTGGAAAACTCACAAATAGAGGGAGATTAAACAACAAATTCCTGAATAACTAATAGGTCAAGGAAGAAATCAAAAGAGAAATAATAAAGTACCTTCAGACAAATGAGAATGTAAAAACAAGATAGCAAAACTTATGAGATATAGCAAAAGCAGTACTAAGACAAAGGTTTTTAGTAAAAAAAGCACCTACATTAAGACAAAAGAAAGTTCTTAAGTAAACAACTTTATACCTTAAGGAACTGGGGAGGGGGCAGGAAACTAAGCCCAAAGTTAACAGGAGGAAGGAAATAAAAAGATATAGTGGAAGTAAATGAAATGGAGATCAGAAAAACAATAGAAAATAATAATGAGGGGTGCCTGGGTGGCTCAGTCAGTTAAGCATGTGACTTTGGCTGAGGTCATGATCTCACGGTTCATGGGTTCAAGCCCTGCATCGGGCTCTGTGCTGACAGCTCAGAGTCTGGAGCCTGCTTCTGATTCTGTGTCTCCTCTCTCTCTGTTCCTCCCCTGCTTGCTCACTTGCTCTCTCTCTCCCTCTCTCTTTCTCTCTCTCAAAAATAAATAAACATTAAAAAAAGAAAAGATTAATGAAACTTATAGGTGATTTTTTTGAAAAGATAATCAAAAATTGACAGACCTTTAGCTAGACTTACCAAAAAAATTAGAGGACCCAGATAAAAATGTTTCTTTTTTTTAATGTTTATTTAGTTTTGAAAGAGAGAGAGCACAAGCAGTGGAGGGGCAGAGAGAGAGAGAGGGACAGAGGATCCAAAGCAGGCTCTGTGTTGACAATAGAGAGCCTGATGTGGGGCTCCAACTCACGAACCATGAGATCATGACCTGAGCTGAAATTGGACGCTCAAATGACTGAGCCACCCAGGTGCCCCCAAATAAAAATGTTTCTATGCACATTTACCAGCCCCAGCTAATACATCTCTTAAGATAAAGTAATCCCAGGTCGCCTGGGTGGCTTAGTCGGTTAAGTGTCCAACTCTTGATTTCAGCTTAGGTCATGATCTCACAGTTTGTGGGATCAAGCCCCATTTCGGGCTCTGTGCTGACAGCATGGAGCCTGCTTGGGATTCTCTCTCCCTCTTTTCCTGCCCCTGCCTGCTTGTTCACTCACTCTCTCAAAATAAATAAACATTAAAAAAAAAAAGAAATTATTAGCTTCCTCCCGTGTTGGCAGAAAAGCATGATCATGAGCAAAAATTGGGTAGCACAGAGGACATCAATCACTAGAGATGAGAGTGGTGATACAGTTGTGTACCTTTAAAGTGAAATTGGAAGGAATTGGTATACTTGAGAGAATGGCATCTTTATAGTCAGACACTTTTATGTTTTAAACTTGGTGCTTGGTAAATGGGAATGAGTGAATCAGTATCCAATTTGCAGTGCTTTGGAAGAATTAAAAGCCATGCATGTAGAATTTTCCCTAGGACTTGGCACTTAGTAACTATTGAACTATTTTATTATTAAATGCTAGGGGAAATGGGAGGGGGATGATGAAGGAGTAACATGTAAATTAAAAGATCATAAAATGTATATCAGTCATTGTAATATACAGATATTATTTAGATCTTTATCAGACAAAATATGAACACAATGATGATGTACAAGGCAGCTGTAATTTTGAACACCAGCTGCATATTTTGTGACAAAGATAACCTCTTTGTTTTAAGTGTGAAAATCATATTGTGATTGTTTATTTAAAATGTTTCTTTTAGATTCTGCTACTGAAACCAATATTACACTATATGTTAACCAACTATAATTTAAATAAAAACTTGAAACAAACAAAAAAGTTTCTTTTAGAGATGCAAACTGAACAATACACAGATTGTAAGAGGAAGTTGATGGAGTGTACATGGGGCAGAATTTTCCGTGAAGTGATGGCTTTTAGGGCTAGAGAATGGATATCTGAGTTAGCCTGTTTATATATTTGTGTATGTTCAAAATCCTTCTTAATAGACAATTTAAATAGTTCTCAAAAAAGGAGAGGGGAGAAAGACAGTTATACATCATAAGCATAAGATATTAAGCTATCCTAAAATCACAGGATCTCCTATAAGGGCCCAGGGCATTTGAAGAGTGACACAACATAGAGTTTGTGAAAGAGAACCAGTGAAAGCAAGAGAAGGCCTTTATTTGTGCCACAGATTTTACAGCGGCCAGGCTCTTGCATAGTAATCATCATGAGGGGCCCCTGGGTGGTTCAGTTGGTTGAGCGTCCGACTTCAGCTCAGGTCATGATCTCATGGTTCGTGAGTTCAGGCCCCGTATTGGGCTCTGTGCTGACGGCTTGGAGCCTGGAGCCTGCTTCCGGTTCTGTGTCTGCTTCTCTCTCTTTCCCTCCCCACACATGCTCTGTCTTTCTCTGCCTCTCAAAAATAAAGAAAACTTATAAAAAAATTTTTTTTTAAATAATCATCATGAATGTCACACGAAATAAAAATTTAGTTGTATTTAAGAGTGCCTGGGTGGCTCGTTGGTCAAGTGTCCAACTCTTGGTTTCAGCTCAGGTCAGGATCTCAGTTTGTAAGTTCCGGCCCCACATTAGCGGGGACAGCATGGAGCCTGCTTGGGATTTCTCTCCCTCTCTCTCTGCCCCTTCCCAGCTTGTACTCTCTTAAATAAATAAATAAATAAATAAATAAATAAATAAATAAATAAAAGAAAATTAAAAAAAAAATTTAGTTGTATTTATTGTCAACTTCAGAGATCTCATTTTTAATTCTGTGCCTTCATTAATCCCTTCAAATCCTTGTCCTAATTCATATCCATAATCGACTCATGGGTCAGTTTATGGCTTTGCTTGACTTTGATTGTTGACTATCCAACAATGTATTCTTTCCTGCCTTTGAACGACCTTTGCTTCATTTGATGGTTTATTTATGCTTCAAGAATACGTTTGTTAATATAAAATCTCTCTTTTTTCCCCTCAAGACATACACATTGTAGGATATAATATAAACCTTTGCTTACCTTTTGTTATGTTGTCCAAGGCATATACACTTCTCTTGAGAATAAAAATTCATTAAAAAATTATGTTAAGGTTTTTGCAGTATGACAGAAGTGACCCAAAGTGACTTATCACAGCTGAGATAAGTATTTTAGTTACAGAAAGTCTCAGTTGTTAAACACTTATCATAATTGTTAAGTTGAAAGCAACAACTACCAAGATGACACGTTGATTCAGACCAGTCCTTTTAATGACTGAATCAGAGTTCTGCACGTTTCAAATCTGAGGAAGTAACTGCTACTGAGCTGAAAAGAAATACCCCCACTATTGAGGGATGTACCCTTTTTCTGTGACATACGTCAGAAATCACAGCAGGAGGGAGTTAAAACAAATAACATTAATATTGCTGTGTAACAGTTCTACCACACATCAGTGTTTTCAAAGCACCTTCACGTGTAGCCAAAATTAGTCTTCACAAAATAATATTAAATATTATTATCCTTATTTTAGGCTGAGATATTGGTCCTCAAGTGATTCAGTTTAAATGACTTACCCAAAGTCATATATCTTATGAAGGCTGGCATTCCAACTTAAGTTGGGGCCTGAAACCAGTGTTTTTCCCTTTGTTCCTCAATTGGCAACCACAGATATCAAGTTGTAACTTTCCCAAATTTATATTATTCCTAAAAATGAATTCATTAACTTCATTTGTACTTTGAAACCTAGATTTTATATAGTTTCATAGTTATCATTGAGAATGATGACCAGTTTTCTGCCATCATAAATTAGCAGAGGCTTATCTCAAACTTAAGCTCTATTGGCAGTTTTAGTGGAAAGTCTCTCAAATTCCATTTTACGACTATTTTAAAGCAAATGCAAAGAAGTTTGAGCCAGGCTTTCTGTCAAAGGATTTTACTTTATCAGGTGAAGAACTTGTTATTTTCTAATGCATCAGGAAACCGTAGATATTCTTGACAGACCGATTTATCTATCAGCTATCCTGGCACCGCACTTTCTACAGCTTAATTTTTTTGGTTACAGTTTTTTATAGAGATTCTCATTGTTTCTTAACAATTTATCCAGAATCCTTTGTTTCCTTATTTCCTGGTTGATCCATTAACAGAAAATCAGTCTCACACATGATTATCATCATTATTTTGATTACTTGTATCCCTGAGCTACTCACAAAATATTCTGCTGTATATTTCAAGTACTCCAAATCTTTTACACATGTTTATTATTTGTACTTCATGAACTGTTGCTTTCTCAGAGGAAGAAATGTTATTTTCCCTAACAATGTATATGGAACTACTGTTTACATATGATGGTCATTATGTCTTCTTGGGAGTGAGAGTGTGTTGAGGGGCAGTTGCTTGGGGAGCAGAAATACTGCCTCAAGTCCCGGGCAACACAAGCCCCTTCTTAACCTCTGACTAGGCCCCGTGGGACAACTAGCAATCCACTTCTAGCCACGCTCTGCATACTCATGTCCTAGGATTTTCTTCTTAGCTGGCACTCCGTCCACTTCCAAGGCTGTGGGGGCTTCTTCCTTGGCCATCGTGCTGAATGCAGACCTGCCTCAGGTGTGTACATCCGTAGGTCCATGGGGTAACCAAGTGGCAGATATTAATGGGGGTTACATTTTATTTATTAATGAATAAGATGTTAACCTGTATGCGGGGGTGTCCACATGAGTGCAGGGACTTTCTCAGTGTGGGAAGACGCAAAGCAGGCAGAAGAGGAGGGGAGCGAGCCCCTAGCTCCTGCATAGGGATGGTGTTTTCTGTGCTGCTACCTTCAAACCTAGAACTCCAGAGTCTGAGAGTTCAGAATTTGAACCTGCCCTTCCAGGTGATTAGGAATGTACCTTGCGAAGGCAGGAGCATAGAACATGTTTTACTTAACAGTTTTATTGGCATTATTTATAACTTTTAATTACATAGATTTATGATATGTGGGCCTTTATTTGTTCTAGTGTAACAGTCCCCACAAGTGTTATAAGTAGCCTGTACAAGGGTGGTATTATCAGATAGGAAATCAGCACTTGCTTTGACAGCATTTGCCAGTAACACAGTGAATATGAGATGATAATATCAGAAAAATATGTCATGATGATTACCAGAGCCTTGATTATTTCTCCTTAGATTTAAGTAGCTTCCCAGCTTTCTTCTTCTAGATGCCCTAAAAGTAAGATACTACATTGGGAAGTCCCTATTCAAAGTTATGAATCAAATATTAACAATTCAAACTCTCCTGAAGTGACAATCCAGGGAAATTCAATCTAAAATTATTTATCCATTCAACAAACATATTAATCATGTGCTACGTAAATGAAAGATATTTTTAAGGATCTGTTTGGGGGCGCCTGCATGGCTCAGTCGGTTGAGCGTCCGCCTTCGGCTCAGGTCATGATCTCACAGTTTGTGGGTTTGAGCCCCGCATTGGGCTCTGTGCCGACAGCTTAGAGTCGTCTGGAGCCTGCTTCGAATTCTGTGTCTCCTTCTCTTTCTGCTCCTCCCCCGCTCGTGCTCTGTCTCTCTCTCTCCTTCAAAAATAAATAAAAACATTTTTTTAAAAAAAGGATCTGTTAGGAACAAAAAAGATTAATTGGGCATGGTTATCATTTTCTTATCCAATAATGAAGATCAGATAAGCATGTTGTTGACTATAATATAGGGCAACAAGTGATATGTCCGTAAGAGACGTGGTGAGACACTATGGGAGTTCCAAGGCAGATAAATTGTTGGAATTACATGCACTGCCTCAGTTGTGCTGTCCACACCAGAATCCCCAAAGCTTGCTGCTGCCTGCTGTTTCTGCTTACAATGTTCTTGCCTCATTCTCTTTTCTAGCTAACTTTAAGTTTTGATATTATAGCCTCCACAAGGTGCATTTTTAAAGTGTTCTCTTTTGCCTGGGGTAGGTGCATATCCCTCGAGCTCCCAGTGTACACTGTATCCTAGGAGTTTGCACAACTGTCTGTCTGCCAGAATGTTGTTCCTTCTTCTATTTCTGTATGTCCTCTGCTACACATAATGCCTAGGACATGTTAGGAATGACCCGAAGGCCTACTGAATGAGGATTGGAGGAATACAGTAACAATATTATCGAATGCATAAAGATGGAGCTTGAAGATGAAGAAAAAGGGGCATACTATTTGACGTAGAGGAAATATGACCAAAGTACAGGTGAGACACTGATATATGGAGAAAAGGAGGTAGTAGAGTTGAGCTTTTCTGTAGGTTTTCTGGAGCAGTGATTTGGGAAAGAATTTGTGGAATTCGTGCAGATTGAGAAGGCTTTTGAATATCAGGCTAAGGAGTCTTCACCTATTTTTGTTTGTTTTTTGAGAGAGAATGAGTGCAGGGGAGGGCCAGAGAGAAAGAATCTTAAGCAGGCTCCATGCTTGGCATGGAACTGACTCAGGACTCCATCTCAGGACTGTAAGGTCATGACCTGAGCTGAAATCCAGAGTCTGAAGCTTAACTGACTAAGCCACCCAGGCGCCCTGAGTCTTCACCTATTTGTTAAACAATGGAGTGTTGATGAGTGTTTATAACCAATAGAGTTTCATTATTTGAGCTCTACTTTGAGAATTTTAGCATCATGATTTGACTGAAGATGCATAGCAGGAGAGACTAGCAGCAAAAGGTGAACTAAGAAACCCTTCATTCACAGGCCTTGGTCTAGGATCTGGAGACACTGAGGCACATAAGTAATGGCCTGTCTTTGAAATCTTACAGTTCAGCAGGGGAGAATGACCTTTAAAGAAGGAGGAATGGTCCTGTAAGATATTGTAGAGGGTCTATGCAGGGAGCTTTGTATGTATGCAAGGGAGCTTGGCTATAGTTAGAAACCAACATTTATCTGGGAGGAAGAAATTCCCACTAAGTCAGTAAATACAAAAGTAGGGGTTGTCTGGAAAGAAAGAAAATGTTTTAATTACATTGAATCCTTTGGGGTTTTTTGGCAGTCACAGGCAGAAATAACACTACAAGTTTATTGAACAAATTATGCCTCATGGATCTACCAACTTCATTTCTACAATCACACCTGTTATGCAGCATAAGAAATGACCAATGTTAAATTGGAAGGCAGGCAGCTTCTTTTACATTTTAGAGTGCCAGGAGTGTAAATTTAGGTAGAAAAAAAAAAGGATGATGTAACTATTGAGAAAATAGTGTGCAGAGCTAACACCAATCACACAGAACCAAAAACCAATTTAGACCAGATACTGACAATCAAATGCCGATGTGACTGCTAAGAGTAAAACCCACTTTTAGGACTCTGTGCTAAGACAGTCCTACCTACAAACCCATGTACCTTGCTGTGCTGGGTTTCCAGAAACCTATTGGAACAAGGGCTCTGCTCTTTCCTTAAAGAAAATAACTTTCTACTCTTAATGAGTATATTTTCAGTTTGAGGAAGAATTTCAGATGGGAAAAGCAGTAGGTCAGGAATCCTTCCCTTTCAAGTAGGTGAGTGCATCTGTCATACTTTCTACTCACAAAGGCAAGAATAAAGCAAAATCATTGAGTTCATTTTCTTCTAGTTCTGGCCCTTTTCTCCAACTGCAGACAAGTCTGCCAGTCAGTGTCAGTTTTGTCAGGAAATTTTGTGACATGAATGCCTGGAATGAGTCCAGTGATTACGTCCTTACAGACTCTTGAGAACCTGTCAGAAATAACACTGTAGGAGTCCTCACAGAGTCTTGCAGTCTGTTTGATATCCAGGACAGTGACCTAGAGAGGGAAGATCAGAATCTTTCTATATCCTATTACAGATTGACCAAATCAATGTCTGTGGTAATTAAACCTATAATAGTTTAAGACAGGTAAAAGAGAAAGCGACAAAATTGGAAAGAATCACCTCAAGAAATCCATAGCCTCGATTAGATTTCCAATCCAACCTCCCTTATCTTGGATTCTAGTTTCATTAATGCATTGCTTGCACATGGAAAGTGATTGAATTAGGATAAACTAGTTTGTGTTCCAGAAAGAAACAGTTCCAAAATCTCAGTGGCCTAAAACAATAATATTTCATTTGTATCTTGGATTATGCTGAGGAATAACAGATGCTCCAACCTGGAATCAAATAAAAAGAGACACTGAACTTTAGGAGGGGTTGGGTGTCAAGGAGATTCCCATAGGTATGGACATAAGAACATGGGCTTGGAAGAGAGGAGTAGTTCCACCACCGTCACCCCAGAGCCTCTCCCGTGCCTGTCACATACTCCCCTTCATCAGTGCTTGAGTTGAACATTCCAGAAGATCTGAAGGTTATGGCCTAAGTGATTCCTGACATCACTGAATTCTGGTTTATTTTTCTATCATTTCTTTTTCCACTAATGGTTTCAGCACAAGGAAAGAAAGGTCTTCTGCGTATTTTATTTTTATTTTATTTTGTTTTATTATTATTGAAGTATAATTGACAGTGCTATATTTGTTTCAGCTGTACAGCATAGTGATTCCACTATTCTATTGCTCAGTGCTCACCATCACCATCTGACATCATATAATTACAATATTATTGACTATATTCCCTATGTTGTACTTTTCATCTGTGTGACTTCTTTTTTTAAAAATGTTTATTTATTTATTTTGAGGGAGAAAGGGAGAGAGTGTACATGCACGCGTGCCAGCGGGTAGAGGGGGCAGAGAGAGAGAGGAGAAAGAGAATCCTACCCAGGCTTCATGCTGTCAGTGCGGAGGCCAATGCGGGGCTCGGTCTCATGAACCATGAGTTCATGACCTGAGCCAAAATAAAGAGTTGGATGCTTAATCAACCAAGCCACCCAGGTGTCCTGACTTAATTTTTTTATAACTAAGGTTGGTACCCCTTAATCCCTTTCCCACCCGTTTTGCCCATCCCCTTACCCACCTCCCCTCTGGCAACCACCCGTTTGTTCCCTGTATTTAAGAGTCTGGATTTTTTGTTTGTTTATTCCTTTGTTTTATTTTTTATATTCCACATGTAAGGGAAATCATATTGGTATTTGTCTTTCTACATGTGATTTATTTCATTTAGCATAATATCCTCTAGATTCATCCATGTTGTCACAAATGGCAAGATGTCATTTTTTATGGCTGAGTAATAGTATATCCATTCATCAGTGAACACATGTGTTTGTTCCATACCTTGGCTATTGTAAATAGTGTTGTAATAAACATAGGGGTGCATATATCTTTTTTAATTACTGTTTTCGTTTTTGTTTTGGGGGTGGTAAATACCTAATAGTGGAATTACTGGATTATGTGGTATTTCTGTTTTTAATTTTTTGAGGAACCTCTATATGTTTTTCTCATTTGTTCCACCAGTTTACATCCCCCCCAACAATGCATAAGGGTTCCCTTTTCTCCACATCTTTACCAACACTTGTTATTTCTTGTCTTTTAGATTCTAGCTATTCTGACAGATGTGAGGTGATATCTCATTGTGGTTTTGATTTGCATTTCTTTGATTATCAGTGACATTGAGCATCTTTTCATGTGTCTGTTGGCCATCTGCATGTCCTCTTTGGAAAAATGTCTATTCAGATCCTCTGTCTGCTTTTTAATAGAATTGTTTGGTTTTTTTAGTGTTTAGTTGTGTAAGTTCTTTTTATATATTTTGGATATCCACCCCTCATTGGATGGATCATTTGCAAATATCTTTTCCTATTCAGTAGATTGTCTTTTTGTATTGTTGATGGTTTCCTTTGCTGTGCAAAAGCTTTTCGTTTTGGTGTAGTCCCAGTAGTTGTTTATTTTTGCTTTTGTTTGTCTTGCCTGAGGAGATATATTCATAAATATATTGCTAAGGCCAATGTCTAAGAGATTACTGCCTGTGTTCTTTGAGGAGTTTTATGGTTTCAGGTGTTACATTTAGGTCTTTAATCCATTTTGAGCTTACTTTTGTGTATGGTGTAAGAACATGGTTCAGTTTCATTCTTTTGCATGTAGGTGCCCAGTTTTCCCAGCATCATTTATTGAAAACACTCTTTTCTGCATTGTATATTGTTGCCTCCTTTGTTATAGATTAGCCACATAGGTATGGGTTTATATCTGGGCAAAAGTTTTTCTGTTTAATTATAGTGGGGCCTATGATATTAGCAAAGATATATTTATATTCATTAAATAGCATTAAAATTAAAATTAAAGTTATAGTGGTTTGCTAAGAGGCCAGACATAGATGTATTTATGTATTTATTTAGGGACCTTGGTCCAGTTTTATGAGTTTTTTAATCTATATTAAATTTTAGAAAATACTTAAATATTCTTGTGCCCATAAGATTATCTGGGAAACATTATATGCTTTTAAGTAGTAAATCTGTGACACTTGAAAGCACTTCTAATAGAAGTTAAAACGAGGGAGGGGAATATAATTAACATTTATAATTATATTGATTATTGTATATAATTATAATATATTTATAAATAACATAATATTATAATGTTAATTATAGTATTATATAATATTAATAATTAATAGCTAACACAATGTTTTTGAGAACTCTGGTGGCCTATTATTATCCAAGCCCATCTAGTGACTTCTACTGGAATTATGTCGCACGTTGGGGGAATAAACCGGATATAGATGTGACATTACAGAACGTCCCAGGAGAAAGCAGGATTTGTTGTGGTGGGTATCTGAGACCCATACCATTATCATTTTAAGTTCAGTGCTTTGATAGAAATGCAAGGTTTTCTGAAAGTAAAAAATGTTTTTGAGGCACCTGGGTGGCTCAGTTAGTTAAACGTCCAACTTTGGCTCAGGTCATGATCTCCCAGTTCGTGAGTTTGAGCCCTGCATCAGGTTCTGTGCTGATAGCTCAGAGCCTGGAGCCTGCTCCAGATTCTGTGTCTCCCTCTCTCTCTGCCCCTCCCCTGCTCGTGCTCTGTCTCTCTGTCTCAAAAATAAATAAACATTAAAAAAATTAAAACAACAATTATACACAGTTTATATTACTCAGAACAAACTCCCTTCTTTCTTTCAAAAAAAAAAAAGGCCCAGAATGTGACATAGAAAACACTTTTAAAAAATAACTTGTCAATTTAATAGAAGAAATCATCACCCAGAGAGAATTCTGTTGGTTTTTTTAAAAATTCAAGTATAGTTAACATGCAGTATTGTATTAGTTTCAGGTGTACAGTATGTGATTCAACAATTCCATACATTACTCAGTGCTTATCAAGATAAGTTTACTCTTAATCCCTTTCACCTGTTTCACCCATCCCCTCCACCCACCTCCTCTCTGATAACCATTTATTCTCTATAGTTAAGGGTCTGTTTTTCAGTTCCTCTCTTTTTTCTCTTTGCTGTATTGTTTTGTTATTCAACTTGTGAGTGAAATCATATGTTATTTGTCTTTCTCTGAATGGCTTTTTTCTCTTAGTATCATACTCTAGATCCATCCATGTTGTTGCAAATTACAAGATTTCATTCTTTTATGGCTGAATACACACACACACACATGTATATATCTCACATTTTCTTTATCCATTCATCTGTTGATGGATACTTGGGCTACTTCCATAGTTGGGCTATTGTAAATCATGCTGCCCATGATTCCTTTGAATTAATGTTTTTGTATATTTTGGCTAAATACCTGGTAGTGCAATTACTGGTTCGTAGGGTAGTTCTATTTTTAATTTTTTGAGGAACCTCCATACTGTCTTCCACAGTGGCTGCACCAGTTCACATTCCCACCAACAGTGCACGAGAGTTCCTTTTTCTCTGTATTCTCACCAACACTTGTTTTCTCTTGTCTTTTTGGTACTAGCCATTCTGACAGGTGTCAAGTGGTACTTCATTGTGGTTTTGATTTGCATTTCCCTGATGATGAGTGATGCTGAACATCTTGTCATGTGTCTGTGGGCCATCTGGATGTATTCTTTGGAGAAATGTCTTTTCATGTCTTCTGCCCATTTTTTAATTGCATTATTCATTTTTGGTTGTTGAGTTATATAAGTTCTTTATATATTTTGAATACCCATCCTTTATTGGATGTGTCATTTGAAAATATCTTCTCCCTTTTTTAGCTTGTCTTTTGGTTTGTCAATTTTTTCTTTTGCTTTGCTGAAGCTTTTTATTTTGATGTAGTCCCAATAGTTTATTTTTGCTTTTGTTTCCCTTGACTCAGGAGAAATACCTAGAAAAATTTTGCTGTGTCCAATGTCAAACAAATTACTGCCTGTGTTCTCATCTAGGACTGTTATGTTTTCAGGTATCCTTAATCTATTTTGAGTTTATTTTTGTGTATGGTATAAGAAAGTTGTCCAGTTTTTTAATTTTTTTAACATTTATTTATTTTTGGGAGATAGAGACACAGCATGAACAGGAGACGGGCAGAGAGAGAGGGAGACAAAGAAGCGGAAGCAGGCTCCAGGCTCTGAGCTGTCAGCACAGAGCCCAACGTGGGGCTTGGCATGGGCAAGTGTCCACTCCTGTCCTCCACATGTTTTAGGTATATGGTGTCATGCTTAGCATCCTTTTATTTTGTGAGTCCCTTGGGTAATTTTTACAGACAATACTTATTTTTAATGCTTTGTGTTTCCTACTTTTCTGACTGATGCTTAGGTATGGTCTTTCCTTTTCACTCGAAGAGTCCCCTTTAACATTTCTTGTAGGGTTGGTTTAGTGGTCAAGAATTTCTTAACTTTTGTTTGTTTGGGAAACTATCTTCCTTCTATTCTGAGTGATAGCCTGGCTAAATATTCTTTGCTGTAGGTTTTTTTTTTCCTCTCTTTCAGCACCCTGAATATATCAGGCCTTTCTGGCCTGCAGTGTTTTTCCTGAAAAATCCACTGATAGCCTTATGGGGTTTCCCTTTTATGTAGCTGTTTTCTTTTCCCTTTCTGCTTTAAAATTTTTTCTCTTAATCACAGATTTTTGCCATTTTAATTACTCTGTGTTTAGGTGTTGACTTCCTTGGGTTGATTTAGTTGGGGTTTTCTGTGCCTTTTGGATCTAGATTTTTGTTTTCTTCCCCAGATTCAGGAAGTTTTCAGTTATTATTTCTTCAAATAAATTTTCTGCCCCATTTTCTCTTCTCTTTCTAGGATCCCCATAATGCAATTGTTATTATGCTTCATGATGCCACTGAATTCTCTAAGTCTGTTTTCATTTTTTTATTGCATTTTTCTCTCTGTCCTGCTCAGCTTGATTGTTTTTTATTACTCTGTCCTCCAAATCATTGATCTGCCCTTCTGCTTCCTTTAGTGTATTCTTTACTCCCTCTAATGTATTTTTCATTTCATTTATTGATTTCTTCATCTCTGATTGGTTCTCTTTTATATTTTCTGTCTCCGTGTAAAGGGTCTCACTGAGGTCCTGCACTCTTTTCTCAAGTCCCTTGAGTATCTTCATGACCATTACTTTAAATTCTCTAACCAGCATATTACTTATCTCTCTTTTGTTTAGGTCTCTTGTGATTTTTTTCCTGTTTTTTAAACATTTGGGACATATTCCTCTTTTCCATCATTTTGTCTGTCTGTATCTGTTACTATGTGTTAGGAAAGTCACCTTTGTCACCTGCTCTTGCAAGTAGTAGCCTTATGAAGAAGAAGTCTTATAGTGCCCTGTAGTGCAACGTCCCCTGTTCACTAGAACCTAGCACATGAAGGGTATCTCCAATGTGTGCTTGGTGTGCTCTGCTGTCATGGCTGAGCATCTTTTGTGTTCAGCCCAATCATCTACAAGGGCTCTCTTTGCCTGTTATGAGCAGGGTTTGGTCCCTTTGTTGTTTGTTGGCCAGTCTGTGTCCACCTTAGGCTTGAGTTGGGTCAGAGCAGGCATTTGCCAGAGATGCAATAACATGGAATTGCAAAAGAATGTAGGGGTGGGGTGTGCGGTGCCAGCAAGGCTTGCACTGATCCTCTCTAGAGGGGACCTGCAGTTTCAGAGACCAAAGCAAGCTTGGTTAGACGGGTCAGATTCCCAGAAGCACATGGTTGTGAGACCTGAGGTGTTAGCAAGATGTGCAGGGGTCTGTTGCATGAGGTGGCCAGGCAAGAGGTGGCATTTTAGCTGGAGAATGTGGGGATGCGACCTGCTCTTAGAAAGTTAGGTGGGAGTGTTGGCACAGAGTTAGTTCTGGCAGATATCCATGTGTTTATACTGGTGACATGACACCAGCCAGCTCCTTGTTCCTGGAGAAGACTCCCAATGATCCTTGCCCCTTTACCACATGCTGTGAGATTAGTAAACGAATCTCCCTATTACCCCAGGTATTTTTCAAACTACTGCTTCTATGCTGTATCTCAGCAGGGCTGTTCCTTGTGGTGTCTCTTTAAGGGAAGGGACTCTTTTCTCTTGATCTCCCCGCTGTTCTAGAGCCAAGCCCACTGATTTTTTTTTTAATTTTATTTTTTTTAATTCACGTCCAAAGTAGTTACCATATAGTGCAACAATGATTATAGGAGTAGATTCCTTAATGCCCCTTACTCATTTAGCCCATCCCTCCTCCCACAACCCCTCCAGTAACCCTCTGTTTGTTCTCCATATTTAAGAGTCTCTTCTGTTTTGCCCCCCTCCCTGTTTTTGTGTTATTTTTGCTTCCCTTCCCTTATGTTCACCTGTTTTGTCTCTTAAAGTCCTCTTATAAGTGAAGTCCTATGATATTTGTCTTTCTCTGACTGACTAATTTCGCTTAACATAATACCCTCTAGTTCCATCCACGTAGTTGCAAATGGCAAGATTTCATTCTTTTTGATTGCCGAGTAATACTCCATTGTATATATATATACCACATCTTCTTTATCCATCCATCCATCGATGGACATTTGGGCTCTTTCCATACTTTGGCTCTTGTTGATAATGCTGCTATAAACATGGGGGTGCATGTGCCCCTTCAAAACAGCACACCTGTACCCCTTGGATAAATACCTAGTACTGAAATTGCTGGGTCGTAGGCTAGTTCTGTTTTTAATTTTTTGAGGAACCTCCATACTGTTTTCCAGAGTGGCTGCACCAGCTTGCATTCCCCCAGCGGTGCAAAAGAGATCCTCTCTCTCTGCATCCTCGCCCAAACCTGTTGTTGCCTGAGTTGTTCCTGTTGGCCATTCTGACAGGTGTGAGGTGGTATCTCACTGTGGTTTTGATTTGTATTTCCCTGATGATGAGTGATGTTGAGCATTTTTTCCTGTGTCGGTTGGCCATCTGGATGTCTTCATTGGAGAAGTGTCTATTCATGTCTTTTGCCCATTTCTTCACTGGATTATTTGTTTTTTGGGTGTTGAGTTTGATAAGTTCTTTATAGATTTCGGATACTAACCCCTTATTTGATATGTCATTTGCAAATATCTTCTCCCATTCCATTGATTGCCTTTTAGTTTTGCTGATTGTTTCCTTTGCTGTGCAGAAGCTTCTTGTTTTGATGAAGTCCCAGTAGTTCACTTTTGCTTTTGCTTCCCTTGCCTCCAGTGACGTGTTGAGTGAGAAGTTGCTGCGGCCAAGGTCAAAGAAGTTTTGGCCTGCTTTCTCCTCAAGGATTTTGATGGCTTCCTGTCTTACATTTAGGTCTTTCATCCACTTTGAGTTTATTTTTGTGTATGGTGTAAGAACGTGGTCCAGGTTCATTCTTCTGCATGTCGCTGTCCAGTTTTTCCAGCACCACTTGCTGAAGAGACTGTCTTTATTCCACTGGATATTCTTTCCTGATTTGTCAAAAATTAATTGGCCATAAGTTTGTGGGTCCATTTCTGGGTTCTCTATTCTGTTCCATTGATCTGTGTGTCTGTTCTTGTGCCAGTACCATACTGTCTTGATGATTACGGCTTTGTAATACACCTTGAAGTCCAGGATTGTGATGCCTCCTGCTTTGGTTTTCTTTTTCAAGATTGCTTTGGCTATTTAGGGTCTTTTCTGGTTCCATACAAATTTTAGGATTGTGTGTTCTAGATCTGTGAAGAATGCTGGTGTTATTTTGATAGGGATTGCACTGAGTATGTAGATCGCTTTGGGTAGTATTGACATTTTAACAATATTTGTTCTTCCTATCCAGGAGCATGGAATATTTTTCCGTGTGTGTGTGTGTGTGTGTGTGTGTGTGTGTGTCTTCTTCAATTTCTTTCATGAGCTTTCTGTAGTTTTCAGTGTATAGATTTTTCACCTCTTTGGTTAGATTTATTCCGAAGTATTTTATGGGTTTTTGTGCAATTGTAAATGGGATCGATTCCTTGATTTCTCTTTCTGTTGCTTCATTGTTGGTGAATAGGAATGCAACCAATTTCTGTGCATTGATTTTATATCCTGCAACTGTGCTGAATTCATGAATCAGTTCTAGCAGTCTTTTGGTGGAATCTTCTGGGTTTTCCACAGAGTATCATGTCATCTGCGAAGAGTGAAAGTTTGACCTCCTCTTGGACGATTTGGATGCCTTTTATTTCTTTGTGTTGTCTGATTGCAGAGGCTAAGACTTCCAATACTATGTTGAATAACAGTGGTGAGAGTGGACATCCCTGTCTTGTTCCTGACCTTAGGGGGAAAGCTC
>NC_064817.1:30863635-30863839 GCF_023721935.1 Panthera uncia
TGAGAGTGGACATCCCTGTCTTGTTCCTGACCTTAGGGGGAAAGCTCTCAGTTTTTCCCCATTGAGGATGAAATTAGCATTGGATCTTTCATATATGGCTTCTATGATCTTGAGGTATGATCCTTCTATCCCTACTTTCTTGAGGGTTTTTATCAAGAAAGGATGCTGTATTTTGTCAAATGATTTCTCTGCATCTATTGAGAG
>NC_064817.1:30863849-31049794 GCF_023721935.1 Panthera uncia
AAAGGATGCTGTATTTTGTCAAATGATTTCTCTGCATCTATTGAGAGGATCGTATGGTTCTTGTCCTTTCTTTTATTGATGTGGTGAATCACATTGACTGTTTTGCGGATATTGAACCAGCCCTGCATCCCAGGTATAAATCCCACTTGGTCGTGGTGAATAATTTTTTTAATGTATTGTTGGATCCAGTTGGCTAATATCTTGTTGAGGATTTTTGCATCCATGTTCATCAGGGAAATTGGTCTATAGCTCTCCTTTTTAGTGGGGTCTTTGTCTGGTTTTGGAATCAAGGTAATGCTGGCTTCATAGAATGAGTTTGGAAGTTTTCCTTCCATTTCTATTTTTTGGAACAGCTTCAAGAGAATAGGTGTTAACTCTTCCTTAAATGTTTGGTAGAATTCCCCTGGAAAGCCATCTGGCCCTGGACTCTTGTTTTTTGGGAGATTTTTGATTACTAATTTGATTTCCTTACTGGTTATGTGTCTGTTCAAATTTTCTATTTCTTCCTGTTTCAGTTTTGATAGTGTATATGTTTCTAGGAATTTGTCCATTTCTTCCAGATTGCCCAGTTTATTGGCATATAACTGCTCATAATATTCTTTTGTTGCTGTTTTTATTTCTGGTGTGTTGGTTGTGGTCTCTCCTCTTTCATTCTTGATTTTATTTATTTGGGTCCTTTTTCTTTTTGATCAAACTGCCTAGTGGTTTATCAATTTTGTTAATTCTTTCAAAGAAACCAGGATCTGGTTTCATTGATCTGTTCTACTGGTGTTTTTGATTTTGATAGCATTAATTTCTGCTCTAATCTTTATTATTTCCTATCTTCTGCTGGTTTGGGGTTTTATTTGCTGTTCTTTTTCCAGTTCTTTGAGGCGTAAGGTTAGGTTGTGTATCTGAGATCTTTCTTCCTTCTTTAGGAAGGCCTGGATTACTATATACTTTCCTCTTATTATCACCTTTGCTGCGTCCCAGAGGTTTTGGGTTGTAGTGTTATCATTTTCATTGGTGTCCATATACTTTTAATTTTCTCTTTAACTTCTTGGTTGGCCCATTCATTCTTTAGTAGGATGTTCTTCAATCTCCAAGTATTTGTTACCTTTCCAAATTTTTTCTTGTGGTTGATTTCGAGTTTCATAGCGTTATGGTCTGAAAATATGCACAATATGATCGATCTTTTGTACTTGCTGAGGGCTGATTTGTGTCCCAGTATATGGTCTGTTCTGGAGAACGTTCCATGTGCACTGGAGAAGAATGTATATTCTGCTGCTTTAGGATAAAATGTTCTGAATATATCTGTTAAGTCCATCTGGTCCAGTGTGTCATTCAAAGCCATTGTCTCCTTGTTGATTTTTTTGATTAGATGATCTGTCTATTGCTGTGAGTGGGGTGTTGAAGTCTCCTACTATTATTGTATTACTATCAATGAGTTTCTTTTTTTGTGATTAATTGATTTATATATTTGGGCGCTCCACATTTGGTGCATAAATGTTTACAATTGTTAGGTCTTCTTGGCAGATAGACTGCCCCCTTGATTATGATATAATGCCCTTCTGCATCTCTTGATACAGTCTTTATTTTAAAGTCTAGATTGTCTGATATAAGTATGGCTACTCCGGCTTTCTTTGTTGATCATTAGCATGATAAGATGGTTCTCCATCTCCTTACTTTCAATCTGAAGCTGTCTTTAGGCCTCAAGTGGCTCTCTTGTAAACAGCATATAGATGGATCTTGTTTTCTTATCCATTGTGTTAACCTATGTCTTTTGATTAGAGCATTTAGTCCATTGATGTTTAGAGTGAGTACTAAAAGATATGAATTTATTGCCATTATGTTGTTTTTAGAGTTGGAGTTTCTTGCAGGGCTGGTTTAGTGGTCACAAACTACTTTAATTTTTGTTTGTCTGGGAAATTTTTTATCTCTCCTTCTATTTTGAATGACAGCCTTGCTGGATAAAGAATTCTTGGCTTCATGTTTTTCTGGTTCAGCACATTGAATATATCCTGCCACTCCTTTCTGGCTTGCCAAGTTTCTGTGGATAGGTCTGCTGCAAACCTGATATGTCTTCTCTTGTAGGTTAAGGACTTTTTTTCCCTTTCTGCTTTCAAGATTCTCTCCTTGCCTGAGTATATTGTGAATTTGACTATGATATGCCTTGTTGATGGTTGGTTTTTGTTAAATCTAATGGGAGTCCTCTGTGCTTCCTGGACTTTGATGTCTGTGTCTTTCCCTAGGTTAAGAAAGTTTTCCCCTATGATTTGCTCACATAACCCTTCTACCCCTATTTCTCTCTCTTCCTCTTCTGGGACCCCTATGATTGTGATGTCATTCCTTTTTAATGAGTCACTGATTTCTCTAATTCTTAAATCGTGCTCTTTTGCCTTAATCTCCCTCTTTTTTTCTGCTTCACCATTCTCCATAAGTTTGTCCTCTATATCGCTGAATCTCTGTTCTGCCTAATCCATCCTTGCCGCCACAGCATCCATTCAAGATTGCAGCTCAGTTATAGCACTTTTTATTTCATCCTGACTAGCTTTTACTTCTTTTATGTACGTAGAAATGGATTGTAATCTATTTTTGACTTCAGCTAGTATTGTTATTGTCGTGATTCTAAATTCTGGTTCAGACATTTTGCTTGTATCTGTGTTGGTTGCGTCCCTGGCTGTAATTTAATCCTGCTCTTTCTTTTGGGGTGAATTCCTTCGTTTCATCATTTTGAAGAGAGAAAAGGAATTAATGAGGTATAAAAAATTAAAATTAAAAAAATAAAAAATAAAAAATATTAAAATTAAAAAATTAAGAACAAACACACACAAAAATCGAGTAAATGATGCTAGATCCTAGGTGCATTTTGGTCTGGGTGTTTAAAGTGGCTTGATAGATTAGAGAAAAAAGGGAAAAAAAATCATTTGAAAATTTGAAAAAATGAATACACTGAAGTAGACTAAAATGAAATGATGGAAGTAAAATAGAAGTTGAATTTACACAAAAGTAAAAAATAGTAGAACAAAATTAAAGAAATATATTTTTAATAAAAATGAATTTTTTCTCTTTCTGTATTCATGAAAAAGAAAAGAAATGAAAAAGAAAAAAAGAAGGAAATAAAATTAAATAGTTGGACTGGCTAACAGACTTTAACACTACTGAAATTACTTCGTTTTCCCCTAAAAGTCAAACTATGAAGCGCTTTATAGTCCATAAACTAAGCAGGTGGTGAGACTTGTGTTCTTGAAGAGTGAGTTTGGCCCAGTTGGGCGGGGCTTCATGTAACAGCTCTGTTCTCCACTAGATGGCACTACTAGTCTACTGGGGTGGATTGTTGTGGTGCTTGTAGGTGCATATGCCCATGTGTAGGAGCGGTGAAAATGGCATCACCCAGATACCCAGTCTCTAGTATCAGAACTCTCTTCTCCCTGATCAGCAATAGCACACCTGTCCTTTGTCTTCGGCTTCCGTCTACTCCCTGTTTCTACCCTGTCGATGACCAAGCCCCAGGCAGTACCTCCCTCCCGAGTTGTGTCTCAGATGCGGCTGCCTTCCCAACCCCCCACTTCTGAGGGACTGCGGCTTTGACATGCTCTGCCTGTCTCTGGAGGCTTTCACCAAGCAATGGCCAGGTGTCAGCCGCACCCAGGACCACTTCCAGGACCACGCTGTGGCCGATGCCCAGAGACTGTGGCCAGGTGCTAGCCCACCCCAGAAAAAGCTTGTGAGACAATGTAGCAGCAGCACCTCAGGGAATATGGAAAATCACAACACACATCTGGCACCAGGCTTCACCCCCAACAACCTTGTTCCAGCACCAGCAAATGTGGCCATTCTGTGGGGTCTGCTGGGCCCAGGTGGCCTCACAGCATCTACCAAGTGTCCTTCCAGCAGTGGAACCGCTTCTCCCCTTGTGGCCTAAGAACCTCCCAGACCCCATTCTGTTCCTGGGGATTTGTCCTTCCCACCAGAACACTGCCAGGTATTGAGCTGCAGAGTTTCAGACTCTGCGCTCCTCCATTTACAGTTTTTTTAAAATTATTTTAACGTTTATTTATTATTGAGAGACAGAGAGACACAGAGCATGAGCAGGGGAGGGGTAGAGAGAGGGGGAGACACAGAATCCGAACTAGGCTCCAGGCTCTGAACCCTCAGCACAGAGCCTGATGCAGGGCTCGAACTCACAAACTGCAAGATCATGACCTGAGCCGAAGTCAGTTGCCTAACTAACTGAGCCATCCAGGTGCCCCTCCCCCTGTTTACAGTCTTTTGAAAAAAAATTTTTTTATGTTTATTCATTTTTGAAAGAGAGAGACAGAGCACAAGCAGGGGTGGGGCGGAGAGAGGGGGACACAGAATCTGAAGCAGGCTCCAGGCTCCGAGCTGTCGGCACACAGCTTGATGCAGGGCTCAAACTCATGAACGGTGAGATCGTGACCTGAGCTGAATCCAGATGTTCAACCGACTGAGCCACCCAGGTGCCCCTTTTATCTTTAAAAAAAAATGTTTTTTTATGTTGTTTACAGTCTTAATGGAATTTAAACTCTCTCCTTTCTCCTTTCTCCCTTTTTAGTTCAGTCCCTGTGGCTGTTTCCAATTTTCAACTTTCTCTCCAGCTGCTTTTAGGGAGGGGTTCTTTTCCCGTATTCTCTCCCCCACCACCCCATCTCCATCTTCTCTCTGCCTGCAAAAGTGGCTCCCTGACCTCCGTGGCTTCTCTCTCCCCACGTTCACCTCTCCACGCTGCATACCTGCTGAATTCTGTGGTTCAGATTGTGCAGATTGTTGTATTAATCCTCAGAGCAGTTTTGTAGGTGTGCAGGATGGTTTAGTGTTGGTCTGGCTGTATTTCATGGACATGAGACACACAAAAAACTTCCATGCTGTTCCGCCATCTTGGCTCCTTTCCCCAAGCCCACTGATTTTAAGGTTCCAGATTTTAAGCCACACTGATTGTAAGAACTGATGACATTTGGCCCCTCTGGTTTTCAGGGCCAGATATTATGAGGATTCTTCTTCCCCATGGATACTTCTGGTGTGAGAGCCTGTTTCTATCCCTTCTTCACACCTGCAGTGTCCCTCCCACGGGTCTGTTTCGCTCCAAACCACATCTCTGCACTTCCTACCCTCTTTCATGTGTTCTGTACTCTACATTTAGCTGTGGAAAGTTTGTTCTGTCAGTTTTTGAGTCATTTTCCGGGTTATTTATACTGATGTGACTGTTATCTAGAGGGTCCTCCTACTCTGCCATCTCCCACAGAAGTCCCATACATAATTTTTGAAGTCCATAATAATCTATCATTCAGAAGCAATTTTTTTAGGATGCACCAGAGGCTAAATATCAAGCCTCTGTGCTCAGTTAGAGGGATGCTTAGATGAAAAAGACATAGTTCTTGTTACAATGACAATGAAAAATAATGATTAAAGCACTGACTTTTGCAGCCCAAAGTTGCAGTACCCAGATTACTTGTTGATTCTTGAAAACAGTTCATTGATGCACACCAGGTAAACTGAGGTACTTATTATTTTTTTCATCCATCCAAAATAATATAATCATCAGTGCTACAGAATCTTTTTCTGTCTCATTTGTGGCTGTATCTCCTGTGCCCAGAGCAGCACCTGGCCAAGAGTAGCCAAAATAAATGTCTGTAGAAAGAAATAATGAATTCTCTTCTGAAATATTTCAGTTAATACTGTATTAGAAACTTCGACAGATTCTGACAGTGTATATAACATGGACACATATGTTCATTATACCCTGGAGGGTAGGGGCACAGCCCCTTGAGTCATATTCTGGGGTCAAATTCTATCCCCAAATCCTCCAACTGTGTGTGACCTTGGGTAGGTTTCATAACATCTGTTACCTTCACTTTTGACATTTGTCATTTTCAAGTGGTGGCCGTAAATCTCCTCCTCACAGAACTGTGTCCAGGTGCAATTATGTAATGTATGTTCAGTGCTTGGCATGATGCTTGGGTGTGATAAAGAACTGTCCTTTTTTTTTGATGCTTCTCATCATTTAATAACTTTCAATTCATCTGAATTAATTCACGTCTCTAAAATGGTGTAAAATTACCCCGGAAGATGAAAATCTCAAATGATGTGATATCTAGGACATACTGCAGTGCCTAAGGCACAGTAAATGACAGTCCGTTTCACTGTAACAACAAAGAGCCTGGGGAGATTTGCTTTCTAGTATTGTAGCCCTGCAGCACTTCCTGCTCCTGACATGTATCTCGCAATTAGACAGGCAGCAGCAACTCCTTTCCTAGGAAGTGTGGATGGAGACAAAGGTTCTGGAATGCGTGAGGGGTTGAAAAGAGCTGATAAAGGTGTTCAGGGCCCCTGCCTGGAGAATAAGAGAAAACAAAAGCCCCACAGGAACCCCATGGGACAGCGCTACAGGTATTTTCACTTCATCACCACTCCTGGGGAAACTTCTCCCCCAGCCCCAAGCTGTCCATGAAAGCTGAGAGGAGAACATGTACCTCCATGCCAGGAAAAGACCGTTCACCATTGCTGCCCCTATGAAGAGATTAAATATTTCTAGTGGAGCTAAAGTTGATATATATTTTACAGTAACTTTATTATAGTTGATAGGAACACAGTTTTGCAGTATCAGTAAGTACTTATGAAAGGTAAACCCATAGTGGAATGAAGAGATAGAAATATCAGGATGTCCCGCGATGCCATGATGCGGATGCAGCTTCAGGAGACAGGAGGTACGGCCTGCTGACAGAACGCTGTCCTTACACAGCTGAGAGACTGCCACCCTGATGTGAAGTTCCTCCTGCCCCCATCATTGATTCCGTTTAGGGGAAATCCAGCGGGCTTCACTGTGAGCCCAACATTAGGGGGATAAAGTTCAGACACTTAATGAAAGGAGCAAATAACTGCTCTGTTTTCTTCATGCTCACCTAAGTCAGAGATGGATTTTGTGCCAACATTAGAAATCAATTCTGATGATATGTGGAGATTAAAATTCCCTGCACATATTTTTAAGAGTAGAAGTGGTAAGGCCAGTGTCACATTCCAATTCGTGTTCCAGAGTTGCTCTTCTGCCTACTTAATGCCCCATTTGTAATTGTAAAACTTCCTGAATTTCCATACTAAGTGAATGGCATGTAAGGTTTTAATAGATGCAGAAAGGCATATTTCTACAATTCTGGTTGAAAGACTGGGAACATGTCCTCCACCTTGTTTTCTCCCAAGCTTGCAACTCACTTCTCCCAAATCCCTCACCTCACTGTGCTTGCCAAAGCCACAGATGCATAGACCTCACCTGGCTGCCCAGAGCTTGGTTTACTGTAACAGACTAGGGCACGGTTCACACCAAATATTAAAAGGGGTTAAGCTTGCTTTGCTGCTATTCAGTCTTTCCCTTCTGAATCTCTGTGCACAATTGTCATGTGCACAAATGTGCACCAGGACAGTGAACTCTCTGTTGTGCTGTTCCTCCAAATTGTGCATCCCTCCCGTCCCACATTTACCCCCATCCAATGCAGTTTTTTTCTAAGTAGAATCATCATAGTCTCTCTTCCTCTTCCCCAAATAAGACTTCTCTCATTTTGTCTCTTTTCTTCATTTGCCTGGTATCCTAGGATTGTTATAGGATATGATAAAACATCAATGATTTATCACCCTGGAGGTATATTTGCCATACAAAATGGAGGTTCTAGAGCTACAGTGATTTGCTCCAAATAAGGAGTTGTGAAATCCCAGGTACTAGATCTGTTAAGTGGCAGGGTTTTGCCACATGGTTTGGAAAGACATGAATCACACATACATTGGTGGAACGTTCAGGCTGTGTGTAACAGACCTCACTGAGGCCAACTATATTTGGAGTAGGCTATACGGGACATAGTTGCCCATCTTTCAAACTTAATACTCACAAATAATTTCACAGTATTTTACAGCATATATTACCTCATGACAAAAACTCTGTGAGTGAAGAACAATGGGTTTTATATTGTTAGAAATCTAGTTTTGGAACCACAATATGAGTCTCTCAATTCTTTTACTAAATCCTATAGGAAAGGATAAGGCTACATTAAATAGAAGTATTTATCAGGATTAGAAATCAAATAAGGAAAGGACACGATATGTGCAAGTGTCAGTTATTCTTCATATTAATCTGTAAATCCAGAATGATTCCAAAATAAATTCTAACAAATTATTTTTATGGAACTGTAAAGTTGATTTAAAACTCAGGATGAAGGGGCACATGGGTGGCTCATTCGGTTGAGTGTGTGACTCTTGGTTTCGGCTCAGGTCGTGATCTTGTGGTTTCTGGGATTGAGCCCCACATCAGGCTCCATGTTGACACTTAGAGCCTGTTTGGGAATCTTTCTCTCCCTCTCTGTCCCCCCCCTGCTCACACATGCATGGGCTCTCTCTCTCAAAATAAATAAATAAACTTAAAAAAAATTAAGATGGACCCATAACCAGTAAGGAAATCAAATTAGTAATCAAAAATCTCCCAAAAAACAAGAGTCCAGGGCCAGATGGCTTTCCAGGGGAATTCTACCAAACATTTAAGGAAGAGTTAACACCTATTCTCTTGAAGCTGTTCCAAAAAATAGAAATGGAAGGAAAACTTCCAAACTCATTCTATGAAGCCAGCATTACCTTGATTCCAAAACCAGACAAAGACCCCACTAAAAAGGAGAGCTATAGACCAATTTCCCTGATGAACATGGATGCAAAAATCCTCAACAAGATATTAGCCAACTGGATCCAACAATACATTAAAAAAATTATTCACCACGACCAAGTGGGATTTATACCTGGGATGCAGGGCTGGTTCAATATCCGCAAAACAGTCAATGTGATTCATCACATCAATAAAAGAAAGGACAAGAACCATACGATCCTCTCAATAGATGCAGAGAAATCATTTGACAAAATACAGCATCCTTTCTTGATAAAAACCCTCAAGAAAGTAGGGATAGAAGGATCATACCTCAAGATCATAAAAGCCATATATGAAAGATCCAATGCTAATATCATCCTCAATGGGGAAAAACTGAGAGCCTTTCCCCTTAAGGTCAGGAACAAGACAGGGATGTCCACTCTAACCACTGTTATTCAACATAGTAGTGGAAGTCTTAGCCTCTGCAATCAGAAAACACAAAGAAATAAAAGGCATCCAAATCATCCAGGAGGAGGTCAAACTTTCACTCTTTGCAGATGACATGATGATCTATATGGAAAACCCAGAAGATTCCACCAAAAGACTACTAGAACTGATTCATGAATTCAGCAAAGTTGCAGGATATAAAATCAGCGCACAGAAATCAGTTGCATTCCTATACAACAGCAATGAAGCAACAGAAAGAGAAATCAAGGAATCGATCCCATTTACAATTGCACAAAAACCCATAAAATACCTAGGAATAAATCTAACCAAAGAGGTGAAAAATCTATACACTGAAAACTACAGAAAGCTCATGAAAGAAATTGAAGAGGAATCCTTAAAATACTATAGCCACTTTGGGAAAACCTTTGGCCGCTTGAAAAAAAAAAAAGGACTAACATGAAAGTATCATAGAGCCAGAAATTGCACATCTGGACATTTATCCCAGAGAAGTGAAAACTCTTGTTCTCTCAAAAATCTGTTAGTGAAATGTTTAGAGCAGTTTTATTAATAATAGCCAAATCCTGGAAACAATGCAGATGTCCTTTAATGGGTTAATAGATAAACAAGCTATGATACATCCATACCAAGGAATGCTTTTCAGCAATAAAAAGGAGTTATTGAGGCAACAGCCTAGATGAATCTCCAGGGAAGTATGCTGAGTGAAAACGAGCCAGTCATAAATAGTTAAATACTTTACAATTTTGTTTATATACAAAATTTTGTCACATATTCTGGAAATGACAGAATCATAGAAATGAACAATTTAGTGGTTGCTGGGTTGAATGAGGGCAGGCAGGTGGACATGCCCTGACAGAATTTTAGGGTGAGTGATATGTTCTGTGTCTTAACTACCACAGTCCATATCCTGGTTGTGATATTGTACTTTAGTTTTGCAAGATGTTGTCATTGTGGAAAACCTAGTAAAATTACCTAGGACTTCCCTATATTATTTCTTAAAACTAAATGTTAATATATAATTATCTCAAAATAAAAAGCTTAATAAAAATTAAATGAGGGCAAACTACAAACAAAATATGAAAATATTATTATAAAATTGAGATTTCAGTCATAAAGCATCAAGTGGGGTTACATTTTTAATAAAAATCACAAAATACAATGGGGAAATAATGGCCATGAATGTGTATGTGCCAAACTGCATAACAAAACCGTATGAAGCAAATTCTCAGAAAAGTAAGCAGAAAATTAAAGTAATAGGGAGTCTGAATATTTTGTTTATATTGGCCTTTATTATAGTGAATAAATAACTCATTTGGTGGGTGTTATGGGCTGAATTGTTTTCCCCCAAATTCCTATGTTGAACTCCTAATTCCCAGTACTATAGAATATGACTGTATTTGAAAATTACATCTTTAAGGTAATTAAGGTTAAATGAGGTCATATGGGTGGGTCCCAATACAGTATGACTGGTTTCTAAAGGATATGGAAGAGACCCCAGGGGTGTGCATGACATGTGAGGACATAGGAGAAAGGCAGCCATCTGTAAACCAGGGGGAGAAGCCTCAGAAGAAACCAAACCTGTTGACATCTTAATCTGGGACTTCTAGCTTCCAGAATGATGAGAAGATAAATTTCTGTTATTTAAGCAATTCAGTCTATGGTAATTTGTTATGGCAGCCCTAGCAATCTTTTCTTTTTAAATTTTTTATTTATTAAAAAAATTTTTTTCAAGTTTTTAAAATTTATTTTGAGAGAGGGAGAGAGTATGAGCAGGGCAGGAGCAGAGAGAGAGAGGAAGAGAGAATCCCAAGCAGGCTCCACACTGTCAGGATAGAGCCTGATGAGGGGCTTGAGCTCACTAACTGTGAGATCATGACCTGAGCTGAAATCAAGAGTTGGGCACTTAACTGGCTGAACCACCCAGGTGCCCCAGCCCTAGCAATCTAATATAGTAGCTCAGATAGCCACCTTCCATCAAAGATTTGATCTGCACTTGTATTATGAAAAGTTCTGGTCCCGTGGTAGCTCTCCAGTGAAATATTTCCCAGTCTTCTTTGTACCTAAGTCATGCACATGACTGCTCCTTATCATAAGAATATAAGTAGAAGTGAGCACTCTCCAGTCCTGGCCCATAAACATCTCCCAAAAGAGATGGAATGGTCTGCCTCCCACTGCCAGCTGAATGTGATCAATGGAAAGGCTTAAAAACAGATCAGGGTGCCTCAGCAGCTCAGTCTGTTGAGTGTCCAGTTTCAGCTCAGGTTATGATCTCACGGTTCATGGGTTCAAGCCCTGCATCAGGCTCTCTGCTGTCAATGTGGTGCCTGCTTGGAATTCTGTCTCCCTCTCTCTGTGTCCTTCCCCTGCTCACATGCTCTCTCTCTCTCTCTCTCTCTCTCTCTCAAAAATAAAGACAAACACTAAAAAAAAAAAAAAAATCAGAATCACAAGGTGGAAGAATCTGTCCATTAGCCAGGAAAATATTCTGTACCTTCTGCTCAATTTTGCTGTGAACCTAAAAAAGTTCTTAAAAAAATTAATAATGAAATAAAGACCTTAAAAATGAAAGAATTATAAGACATTGAAAGAATTCCACAATTTATTATTACAAATTATTATTAAACAGAAAATATATATATTACATAGAATGAATATAGCATTATGTCATTTTGTAAAGAGAATCTACATTGATCTGTATCAACATCTGTGCGTACACACATTAATAGTTATAGCCATGTGTATGTTCTTACCAATTTTAATGTAAATACATAGGCAATAGCCTGCAAGGACAACTCATAAAATGTTAACAGGGGTTGCTTCTGGATGATAATGTTATGAGTGATCTCAATGCTCTTTATCAACCTTTTCTGTTTTTCCTATTTTTTATACTACTCTTATTTTTAAAACAAAACATGGGATCATCTAGAGGGCAGAGTAGGAGACCCCAACCTCCCTTCACTTCGTTGCAAAAACCTTGTAATTAACTATCCGCAAATGAAAAGAGCTGGAGGAATGCTTAGGAGTCCACTTAAAAAGCTTTAGCAACATGATGAAACAAAAACCTGAGAAAACCCATACAAAAAGGGTAGGAGGAACAGTTTAACAGTTTAGTCTGCATAATCCCATCCTCCAGGCCAGCACTACTGGGTGCCAAGAGGGAACTGACCAGCCCAAGAGACTTCCCCTCGCCAGGAAAAGCAGTATGAACAGGGTGAGTGACAGGCTTTCCCAGCCTTTCAGGGCACTTCATGAAGGACCCTCTTCAGTTTCACCCTACTCAGAGATTGGCAAAGTTGAGACATGTAGACACAGCTAGGAACAAGTCAGGGGCTACCCGTATCAGTCACATGGTGGGAGTGACTGCAGTTCCTAGTCCCCTTCTCTGCCGAGGCTCCCACCAGCCTTCACCACTGAGAACCTTAACTGACACTGCAGATGCTGTAGACCTCCCCGGCTATCATCACTGAACACCTTGTCATGGATCCCAGCAGCATTTGCCACTGAAGAAACCAATGGCTAACAGAACCATCAGAGACCCCCTGCATATTCCACCACTGATGTTTTTGTCCCATAAGTTTTGGCATTTGCAGATGCCAGCTCTCTGTTCCCTCCCCCTGCCCCACCCTCCTGCTAGAGCCTAAGATCTCTACTAGCAACCAGCTCCAGCCTCTCTGCTCCTGTACACATGCAAGATGCCAGCCTAGGCCCCTACACAGTGGACCCCCATTGCTGTGCATGGGCCTATGGATAGTCCCTGTAGCCGCACTGACAGCCAAGGCTCCCACAGCTGCTTATAGGCTTGGACCCATCCCTGGCTCCCGTCAGTAGCGTGCACTGCTCTGTCTGCCTGCAGGTAGCCCCTACAGCTGTATACCTATATGTCGCTGGCCCCAGCTCCTGTCACCAGCCTCCACTGCCATGCACACACCCACATGTAACCCCTGAAGTTGCACAAGTACACACCAAAAGCCAAGGCCCCCACAGCTGCTTGTGGGTCCAGATCTGTCCCTGGCTTGCACTGTTGCACATGTATGCAGCTAGCCACGACCGTGCATTTGCACACCGCCGACCCTACCTCCCATTGCTCACCTCTTCTGCTGTGTGCTCACTGTCAGCCCGTTAGCCACTTGAGTGCATACTGACAACCAAGGCCCTCCACAGGGGCTCATGGATCCTATCCGGTCACAACATATGTCACTGGCCTGCACAGCTGTATGTGCCTGAGAGTAGAGCTTTAGTATTCTCACCATAATAGCAGCAATAAAATGATAATTATGGTGGGTGAAGGATGTGTTAACTAGGCTTATTATGGTAAACATTTCACAATATATACATGTATCAGATCATCACACTGTATACCTTAAACTTATATGTTAATTATATCTCAGTAAGACTGAAAAATCACTTTATGAACCAGTGATCTAGCTCAGTGCTTCTCATACTTAATGTGCAGACAGAACACCCTGGGAATCTTGTTAAAACTCAGATAACTACATTCTGATTCAGCAGGCCTGAAGTGAGGCCCGAGATTCTGCATTCCTAACAAGCTCCCAGGGGATACCAATGCTATTGGTTTTCAGACCATACTTGGCATAACAAGCCTTCGGTCATCCTCCTCGTCTCATGGGTTATATCAGAAATGAGAATTCTCTGAGCTGGAAAATTGAAAACAGAACAACCAGCGTGCAATCCCTCATTGCTGTGTTGTCCAGGCAAGGAGTTGAGGAGAATCTGGGCAAAGTCTTGGGCAGAATATGAGAAATAGTAAAATTGAGAAATGGTAGTGAGGAGACAGGAGCAGTTCAAAAGGAGTCCAGTTGTACATGTGAGATACAGCAGATGTGAGATAAGAATCGGACAGAAGAGCAAGAGAGAACAATGGAAGGAAGAACTTGGTCAAGGCCAATATAATGAATGTGGCGTTTCTGGTCCATGTTTCATTTGGAGAACTCACTGCCAAATGCCACATTTTTTTGTGTGAAGCAAAAACTTTTTCCTGAGCAATGTAAAGCCCTCAAAATGTCTTTTTGATGGATATAAAAAGAATTAGAGGGGGTAAATGATGGTCTGATAATTAGAAAGGCACAGGTCCAACCTGGGCACAACATACCAATCATTTTCTTTTCTGCTTGTTTCAATACCCACTGCTACTATGCCACATTTGGGAAATTTTCTTCTGGAGAGTATCCAAGCTGAAAGTATAAATGTATTGGAAAAAATAGAATTATAAAAAAATGCATCCCAGGCTACATGAAAATACATTTAATTATTTTCAGTTGACCAGAGCTAGAATAATTTCCAGTGTTTTCCTTGTCAAACACCTTACCATCTGTTTTGTTTATTTAGTTAATAGAAATTTCAGGGAGCATGTGGAGGTTGGTCATTTTTAGCAGTATTTTTGGGATAAACTGGAAGCATCCATGAATAGGAGTTTCCACTGCTATCATTTGGTGTCCAAGAGGAAATGACCATGTTCTGTCAAGGTTTCTTACAAGCACCATTGAAAGTCAGAGCATCTCACCTATAAACTCTATACCTTGCTTGTAAATAAATATGTTGAAACAAACTATTAAATGAGGTACTTTGCAGCCATCACAATCATTAGATGCTAAAAAGGATCAGTGTTTCTGGTCAAAATAAGAAAAGAAATAATTTCAAAATAAGAAAAAAATAAAAAGCGGTATATTTTTAGTCTCTTAACTGAATTAGAGGAAAAAATACATTTATTTCTCAACTTTAAAAGCAATTTACAATGGTCCTATTTATAAGAAACTGCAGGTTGTTTCAGAGGTAACTTACCATCTTGAAAGGAGAAATGAATTTGACTTTAGCTACCCAACATACATGGTTGCCATAAAATGAAAAATCTTTACCAAAACATAAACCCAAGACTACCATTTACTGTCTAAAATCTATATCCTGCTTTTCTTTAAATGATAATTTTCCCAGAAATTATATTTATATTCTGGTATATCACCCCCGTTATCATTTCTGTCTTTCCGTTGGGAAACAGATTTTGAGTGGTTTCATGATAGCAAAAAATAAATGCAAATGAATCATGAAGATTCTTTAAATGATTCTCTAACCTTATTAAAGTAGTTGAGTCATTTGTGTTTCCTTCCCACTGGGACAATAAAAATTTCATTTTGTCAAATTATCTTCATTTCTCCTACCAGTTTCTGGATTGTTTAAACCTGAAGAAAACTTCATAGCATTATTACCCTTTAAGGGTTTTAGAAACCCTTATGTGGGAAAGATGGATTTGTCATTGTCTCCTCTGATGGCTTTAATCCTCTTCTGCATAATAACAAAGTATTATGGCAAATAATACTTGCCTGGCTGGCTCATTCGGTGGAGTGTGCTGCTCTTGGTCTCAGGGTTGTGAGTTTGAGCCCCACAGTGGGTGTAGAGATTACCTAAAAATAAAATCTTGGGGGAAGATATGGCCATCCCCATTTAAGTAACTAAAACCTTAAACTTCCATTTTTTCTTCATTTCTGATTACAGGCTTTGTTCTCCTCTACCTCTCAGCACTTACCCTGAAGTGTGTTCTTGTAATGAAATGCCCACTGAATTTAATTAACTGAACTTAAGCAATTAACTGGAAAAATTATTAAAGATTTATTACTTTTCTGCATTTTCAAGAATTTTCGATCATACTGATTTGAGGACAGCTCTAGAAGGAATCCTTCTGGGATAGATAAGTGCCTTCAACTCCTAACCAAGACAACAAACAAATTTCCAGTCTGTATCCATATAATGATCAGGCTTATGAAAACATTGCCTACTTAGTGCAGATTCCAGAGGACTTTTGACATTTGTTCCTGTAGTGGTATATAGGCCTTGGGCTTTTAATACTTCTTAAATCAAATGTTAGATGTTAGAATGTTGGAGAATGTTAGAATGTTAGATCCTCAGCTCCCATGGAACTATTCTTTTAATTAATGTATATGGTGCAAAGACAGTGAATCTACCTTGGAAGTTAGAAGTTTGATTCTACCTTATTAATATACTGTGTTTCACTTAAGGAATGAGAACATCTATAAAGTTAAAATAGAAAATTATCAGTATAATCTTGGATTTGTAAGAAATATTTTAGTGTAACACTACCTTTTGATGTTTAGATAGTTATTTTTTTTTAATTTTTTTAAATAGGCTCCACGCCCAACACGGGGCTTGAATTCATGATCCCGAGACCAACCAAGAGTTGCTAGAAACTATAAATGAATCTGTGCAAAGAAAGTAGCCTTTCCTCTCTCAAACTTGTAATTTAATTGAATGGGGATATTATCATATTTGAAAATAAGGGGATCCACAAGAAACCATGCTGTGCGTCTCTCTCAGGCCAACAAATACAGTAGCAATGGATTCCAAGGGACAATGCCTCCACCATTCACAGTGTGAAGATGAATTCATTACTCCAAACATAAATTCTTTATGTTTAAGCCCAACATGGGGCTTGAACTCACAATTCTGAGATCAAGAATTGGAGGCTTAACCAACTGAGCTACCCAACACCCCCCAGACATGTATTTTTAACCTGTTTTCTACCAAACAGCTACTAGTTTGTATGAAAATCTAGCTTGGTGGATTTGGGTCCAAATTTGTCCTTCAATGTCATGGATATGCTTAACTTCAGCCTGAATTCGTGTATTTTAAAACTTTCCCATGCGTTTTGTCTTCTCATCACTCAACATAATACAACAGAATGTATATTCTTTTTTTTAAGTTGATTTATCTTGAGAGGGAGAGAGAGTGAGAGGGAGAGGCAGAGAGAATGGGAGAGAGAGGATCCCAAGCAGGTTCCACACTGTCAGCACAGAGCCCAATGTGGGGCTTGAATCCACAGACTGTGAGATCATGACCTCAGCTGAAATCAACCCACTGAGCCACCCAGCCACCCCCAGAGTGTATATTCTTGTTGATAAGGCAGGTGTATATAAGAAGATAAACAGTGGGGCAGGGAAGCATATCTTAGATGACAAATGAGCAATGCTGACTTAGGATTATTTATTTCTTTTGAACCTTTTTCTGACTCATTATTATCCTGTAAACTGAAAGCTTTCAGTTTTTACCGGGGTTACCCCAGGATATTTTTCATGTTTGTGGGCCCTGTAGGTTCTTTATTGGTCTTACATGCTATTTACATTACAGATATGGTGTCAGTTTCTTTCCTAAGATGTCACTTCTTTGCAGACCAGATGCTCCTTAGGCTTCTCCTGCTGTGTTCTTAACAGGTGCCTCAAATCTTTGAATGACTGGGAATTATCCATTTTCTGCACACATAGGTGACTCAGACTCCCTGACTTATGATAAAAAGCTTCTCATTTTTCAGTCTGACTTCTTTTGGGGGGCATACCTTTTTCTTTCTGAATGCTTTAAAGGCAACCTTAGTAATAAAAACTCACAATGTTTTGAATGATGTTACATATAATATAATGCTAAATAGTATTTTTGGTAATGCTAAAATAATTTTGTGGTTTTCTGTACAGTTTTAGGAGAAATTGCCAGTTTGGGCAGTGGAGAAAATTTGTAAGAATGAAAGTGTTAGCTAGCATTCTGGTATAGAATTCTAAATAAAATCCACCATAAGATATTTAGAGGTATATGTAGGCTTATATTTTTGGTTGGGAACAGAAGATAGGTGGGTGGAGATATGTAGGAGCACAGAGAACACACTTCATTATTCATTGTGGTTCAGTGGAGAAAAATTACTAAACGAGATGGGATATGGCCAGCAGAAATAGCAACAATTCTTTGTGATGAGGATCCAGTGCTGCATGGGGACTCATATTCCTGGGATGTGAAACACAATGAAATTCCAAACATTAAAGAAGATTGCTGCTTAGCAGGGATTTGTGGTTAAGTAGCACTTTTCTTAGAAGTAACTTACTAATCTTTATTGATGAATATATACCTTAGTTATTTAAGCACCCACTGCTTTTCTTTTTATTATAGCTGTATAAGCTCTTAGGCTATATCTTTTTTAAAGAACATCCTTATTGAGGTATAAGTGGTATACAAAGAACTGCACATATTTAAATGTGTACAATTTGATGAGTTTGGACACATGCAAGGACTCCTGAGGCCATTTACCATAGCCAAGGTAATGGACATATTCAGCATCTCCCAGAGTTTCCTTGTGTCCCCATGATTTTGTGTATGTGTGTTTGGTTTCTGTTTTTGTGGTACTAACACTTAAGATCTACTCTCTTAAATTTTGAAGGGCACAACACCATATTATTAAGCAGATTCCTAGAGACTTTGTTCTCTTGCATGACAGAACTTTCTACCCATTTAATAACAACTTCCCGTTTCCCCCATCCTCCAGCCCCTGGTAACCACTATTGTGTTCTCTGCTTCTACGGCTTTGACTATTTTACATACCTCATACAAGTGGAATCATGCAGGATATTCCTTCTGTGACTGGCTTATTTACTTATACCATATTTTCCCATTCCACAGATACATCAATGGACATTTAGGCTTCTTCCATATCTTGGCTATTGTGAGTAGTGCTGCAGTGAAAATGGCAGTGCAAGTATATCTTCAAAATGCTGATTTCAATTCTGTTGGAAATATACCCGGAACTAGAATTTCTGGATCATATGGTAGTTCCACTTTTAATTTTTTCAGGAATCATCATACTGTTTTCAACATGTGATGTACCATTTTGCATTTCCAACAGTGTGCAAGAGTTCCAATTTTTCTACAACTTCCTAGCATGTTATCTTTTGTTTCTTTTTAATAGCCATCTTAAAAGGTATGCAGTAGTATCTCATTGTGGTTTTGATTTGCACTTCCCTTATAATTAGTAATGTCGACTGTCTATTCATAAAGATTTTAGCCATTTATATGACTTCTTTGGAAAATAGTGATTTAAGTCCATTGTCCATTTTTAATCAGATTATTTAGTTTTTTGCTATTGAGCTATAGAAATTCCTTATATATTTTGGAAATTAATTATCAGATGTATGGTTTGCAGATATTTTCTCCTGTTCCATAGGTTGCTTTTTCATTCTTTTTATTCTTTATTTGGCTGTGCAGACGCTTTTAGTTTTATTTTGTCCCACTTGTTTATTTTTTGCTTTTGTTCTTTGCAGTTTCAATGTCACATCTAAGAAAGCATTGCCTTTAATCAATATCAGGAGTATTTTTCCTTAACTTTTCTTTTAGGGGTTTAAGAGTACCATGTCTTTCATATGTCTTTACTCCATTTTATTTTTGTTCATGGTATAACGTAGGAGTCCAATTTCATTCTTCTGCATGTGGATATCCACTTTCCCAGCATCATTAGTTGAAGAGACTATTTATTTCTCATTGTGTGTTCTTGGAACCCTTGTCAAAGATCAGCTGACCATATATTCATGGTTTTGTTTCTAGGACCTCTGTTGTGTTTCAGTAGTCTATATGTCTGTCTTTATGCCAAGACCATCCTCTTTTTTTTTTAATCCTGTTTTAATTACTGTATGTTTGTAATATATTTTCAACCAAGAAGTGTGATGCCTCTAGCTTTGTTCTTTCCCAAGATCACCTTGGCTGTTCTGGGTCATTTGTGGTTCCATATGAATTTTAGGATTATTTTTTTATTTCTGTAAAAAATGCCAGTGGGATTTTGATGGTGTTAGCACTGAAGCTATAGATTTTTTAATACTGTGGATATCTTAACAATATTAAGCCTTCTAATCCATCAAAACAAGTTGTCTTTGCATTTTTTCTCCTTTAATTTCCTTCATTAATGTTTTATAGTATTCTCTGGACACATCTTTTACTTCCTTGATCAAGTTTATGCGTATTTTACTCTTTTTGATGCTATTCTAAATGGGGCAATTTTCTTAATTTCATTTTTGGATAGTTAATTGTTAGTGTCTAAACTGATTTTTGTATGTTGGTTTTGTGTCTTTAAACTTTATGGAATTGATTTATTCTAACAGTTTTTGTATGTGTGTAGTCTTTAGGGTCTTGCACAGGTAGGATGATGTCATCTGCAAAGAGAGATAATTTTACTTTTTCCTTTCCAACTTTGATGCCTTTTATTTCTTTTACTTGTTTAACTGCCCTGAGTAGGACAACCAGTACTTTGTTGACTAGAGGTGATAAAGGTGGGAATCCTGGTCTTGTTCCTGATCTTAGAGGGTAAGTTTTCAGCTTGTCAAGGTTGAGCATGATGTTAACCGTGTACTTATCACATATGGCCATTATTGAGGTACATTCCATCTATACTGAGTTTGTTGAGCATTTTTTATCATGAAAAGGTATTGAATTTTGTCAAAGTATTTTTCTGCATCTATTGATATGATCACTTGATTTTTATTCTTTATTTTGCTAATATGTTGTATGTATCACATTTATTAATTTGCTTGTGTTGAAACATCCTTGCATCCCAGGGATACATCCCTCTTGATCATGGCATATGAACCTTGTAATATCCTGTTGAATTCAGTTTACTAGTATTTCTTTGAGGATTTTTTAATCAATGCTCATCAGAGATACTGGCCTGTAATTTTCTTTCCTCTTTTTTTTTTTTAAGTATTTATTTATTTATTTTGAGAGAGAAAGGGAGGGGGGAAGTGGGCAGAGAAAGGAGAGAGAGAATCTCCAGAAAGCTCCATACTGTCAGTGCAGAGCCCAATGTGGGGCTCAAACTCACAAACCGTGAGATCACTACCTGAGCTGAAGAGTTAGATGCTTAACTGACTGAACTACCCAGGTGCCCCAATTTTCTTTTCTTGTAGTGTGTTTTCCTGACTTTAGTATCAAGGTAATTCTGGCTTCATAAAATGAGTTTGAAAATTTTCCCCCTTCAATTTGTGAGAAGAGTTTAATTAGTACTGGTGTTAATTCTTTTTTAAATGCTTGGTAGAATTCACTAGTGAAGCTATTTGGTTTTGAGATTTTATTTGTTGGAGATTTTTGATTACTGATCTAATCTCCTTATTTCTTGTAGGTCTATTCAGATTTTCTATTTCTTCATGATTCTGCCTTGGAGAGGTGTATGTTTCTAGGAATTTATTTGTTTCTTCTAGATTATTCCCTTTTTTGGCATATGATCTTTTGTAATAATCTTTTATGGTCTTTTCTATTTATGCAATAACAAAAAATTGTCCTGGGGTGTCTGGATGGCTCAGTCACTTAAGCGTCTGACTCTTGATCTTGGCTCAGGTCATGATCTCACGGTTCATGAGTTCAAGCTCCGCCTTGGACTCTACACTGACAGTGTGGAGCCTGCTTAGGATTCTCTCTCCCTCTCTCTGCCTCTTCCCTGCTTGTACTCTCTCTCTCAAAATAAATAAATAAGCTTTAAAAAATCAAAAAGATTTTCCTGTCTCCTCTTTAATTTCTTATTTTATTTATTTGAGTCTACTCTCTTTTTTCCTAGTTAATTGAGCTGAAGGTGTATCAATTTTATCTTTTCAAATAGCCACCTACTGTTTTCATTTTTTTTCTATTGTTTTTCTAGTCTCTATTCATTTATTTCTACTCTAATATTCATTATTTTCTTCTTTCTGCTAACTTTGGGCTTTGTGGGTTTTTTTTATAGTTCCTTGACATGAAAAGTTAGGTTGTTTATTTGATACTTTTATTGTTTATTTTTATTATTATTTTTTTAATATATGAAATTTATTGTCAAATTGGTTTCCATACAACACCCAGTGCTCATCCCAAAAGGTGCCCTCCTCAATACCCATCAGCCACCCTCCCCTCCCTCCCACCCCCCATCAACCCTCAGTTTGTTCTCAGTTTTTAACAGTCTCTTATGCTTTGGCTCTCTCCCACTCTAACCTCTTTTTTTTTTTTTTCCTTCCCCTCCCCCATGGGCTTCTGTTACGTTTCTCAGAATCCACATAAGAGTGAAACCATATGGTATCTGTCTTTCTCTGTATGGCTTATTTCACTTAGCATCACACTCTCCAGTTCCATCCACGTTGCTACAAAAGGCCATATTTCATTCTTTCTCATTGCCACATAGTATTCCATTGTGTATATAAACCACAATTTCTTTATCCATTCATCAGTTGATGGACATTTAGGCTCTTTCCATAATTTGGCTATTGTTGAGAGTGCTGCTATAAACATTGGGGTACAAGTGCCCCTATGCATCAGTACTCCTGTATCCCTTGGATAAATTCCTAGCAGTGCTATTGCTGGGTCATAGGGTAGGTCTAATACTTTTCTTGTTTATTGATGTAGGTCTTTATCACTATAAATTTCCCACTTTTGGTTTGTATTCTGAAGATTTTGGAAAGTTGAGTTTCCATTTTCATTTGTCTCAAGGTATTTTTTTTTTCTTTTGATTTCTTCTTTGGCCCATTGATTGTTTGAGGGTGTGTTACTTAATTCCCCAAATTTGTCAACTTTCCAGTTTTCTCCCTGTTATTGAGTGCTAGTTTTATAGCATTGTGGTTGGAAAAGATACTTATGATTTCAGTGTTTTTAAATTTGTGAAAATTTTTTTTGTGGCCTGATATGTGATCTATCCTGGGGAATGTTCAACGTGCCCTGGAGAAGAATGTATATTCTGTTCTCTTGGGTGGAGTGTTCTGTTTAAGGTTAAGTTTATTGGTCCATAGTTTTCTTTCCTTATTGATCATCTGTTTGGAAGATCTGCTGATTGTTGAAACTGTGGTATCTAAATATTATACTATTATTGTATTGCTATTTCTCCCTTCATTTCTGTAGATATTTTCTTCATATATTTAGGTGCCCTAATGTTGGGGGAATACATATGTAATTGTTATATCTTTCTGATGAATTGACTCTTTTATTATTATATACTTTCCTTCTTTGTCCCTTGTGACTATTTTGAATTAATGTCTCTTTGTCTAATATAAGTATAGGCACCCCTTGTCTCTTTTGATTTCATTTTACGTGGAATAATTTTCTATCCCTTTTCAGCCTATACCTTTCCTTAAATCTAAAATGAGTTTTCTGTAGACAACATATATTTGGGTCCTGTTTTATTGTCCATTCAGCTACTCTATGTCTCTTGATTAGAGACTTTTATCCATTTACAATTATTGATATAATTATTAATAGGAAAAGAGGACCTAATACTGACATTTTGTTAATTGTTTTCTTATCTGGTTTGTAGTTCTGTTTTGCTTGTCCTCTCTTGTTGTCTTCTTTTTTGTTTTGTTGATGTTTTGTAGTGATATTCTTTGATTTCTTTCTCTTTCTTTGTTTTCTATATGTATACTTTTGTAGTTATCATCAGACATGCATAAAATATTATAGATATAACAGTCTATTTTGAGCTGATAGCTTCTTAACTTCAATTACATACAAAACCTTTACCCTTTTACTTCCTCTTTTCACACTGTGTATTGTTGATTTCATAATTTGTATTTTTTAATATCATGACACCATTAACAAATTAGGGTGATTATACTATTCTTACTTTTTTTCTATTAACTTTTATATTAAAATTAAAAGTGATTTATACACCAGCGTAACAGTATTCCAGTATTTTTTATTTGTTTATATATTTAGCTTTAACTGTGACTTTAATAATTTCATATGATTGTGTTGCTATTTAGTGTCCTTTCCTTTTAGCTTGAATAACTGTCTTTAGCATTTCTTGTAAGACAAGTCTAGTAGTAATGGACTCACTTCTCTTTTGTTTGTCTGGGAAAGTCTTCATTTCTGAAAGACAGTTTTGCCAGATACAGTATTATTAATTGGCAGGGTTTTTTTCTTTTGGCACTTTGACTATATCATTCCACTTCTACTTCCTTCAAGCCTTCAGATTTTCTGCTGAGAAATTTGTTTATAGTATTATATGGGTTCCCTTGTACATGGTAAGTCATTTTTTCTCTTCATGCTTTCTGAAGTCTCTATTTGACTTTTCACAATATGATTATGATATGTCTCAGTGTACACTCTGGATTCATCCTCCATAGAAGTTTTCCAGTTTCACGAATCTGGATGTCTATTTCCCTCCTAGTTTTGAGAATTTTTCAGGAATTATTTCCTCAAATAAATTTTCTGTCCCTCTTTTTGTGTTCTCCTTCTGAGACTCCTATAATACATTAGTCTGATTGATGGTCTCTCATAAATACTATAGGCTTTCTTCACCCTTTTTTTCTTTTTTTTCCCCTCTTTGTTCTTCTGACAGGATAATTTCAAGTGACCTGTCTTTGTGTTCACTGGCATGATTTTGTGTTCTGCTTGATCATATTTGTTGTTGAAACTCTCTATTGAATTTTTCCCTTCAGTTATATTCTTAAGCTCCAGAATTTCATCGTTTATGTTTGTTTGTTTTAATGGTTTCTATCTCTTTGTTAATATTCAAATTTTGCTCATGTATTATCTTCCTTATTTCATGTAGTTGTCTATGTGTGTTCTCTTGTAGTTCTCCAAGTTTCTTCAACATTTTGAATTCTGTGTTAGACAATTCATAGATCTTTATTTATTTAGGGTTATTTGCTGGAGACTTATTTTGTTCCCTTGGTAATGTTTTCTTTATCTGACTATTTTTGCATTCCTTGTAGCTTTGCATTGGTGTGTATAAATTTAAAGAGGCAGCTTCCTCTTCTAGTCTTTGTAGGCTGGTTTCAGCAAGGAAATACCTTTACCACTCAGCCTGGGTGGAGATTCTGGGAGGCTTTCATAGGTTCTCTGTGGATGTGCCTACTCTACTCCTTTTTCCCCTCCTGATGGAGAAGTCTCAGGGTTGTGAACCTTCTCCCAATCTCACCAAGACATTTTGGCTGCCATAAGCCACCCTCCCCTTTTCTGTAAGGTATTCACTGAAATGCTGGGAGACTATGTGCAAGCTCCACTTCTCTTTCTATTTCCTGAAGGAAAAGTCTCCAGATTGTACACTTTCTCTCATTCCCACAGAGCTGTTCAAGGTGCTGAGAGCCTCTTGCCCCTTTTCCCTCAAAAAGAGCACTGTAATGCTGAGTGGCTAGCTGCAGCTCCACTTCTCTCCCTTCTTCCTGAAGGTTAAGTATCAGGATTTTGCCCCTTCTCCTAGACCCACACTGCCCAGAAGGATGCTAAGAATGCCTGTTCACTTTCTTTCTTATTAGTTTCATTTTATCATACTAAATATGCTAGTTGCCTCAGCACTCAGATGAGATGAGACAAAAGTAGGTCTCTAGGGTAGTTCTGTGAAAGGCCAGGTATATTGAATGGACACTTCATTCATTCTTTTCACTGAGGGAGAAGTCACGGGCTGTGTGAATCTCACTTGGTGCTGGATTGTGGTGTCCTGGGGAAAGGGCTAACACAGATAGAGTAAAACTGTTCCTCTTACATGTTTCAAAGTGTTTTTCTTGGTTTTGTGCTCCTCTGAAGTGTTGCAAATTCTTAACTGATTCTGGAGTTCTCATAAAGATATTTTGTCCCAAGTATCATTAGTTTATTGGTATTTCTGGGTGGGGATGTAGCCTGGGAGTTCCTCTTCTACCACCTTACTGATGTCGCTCCAAGAGACAGTGCTTCTGAGCTTAATAGGTTGTTTGATAACTAACAATGACTAACCATCAAGAAGACATTTTCAATTTCTTGGTCCATAACACCATGCAAACACTGAGGAGTGTGTGGTCTATTCTACAGTTGAAGATTCTCCAGCTTACTTACATTTCTCCCAATAACAAAAATGTTTTGACAGACAATTCTAAATAGTTGTCTCAATGATTTTAGCCCTGTAAGGAACATACAGTATGTATCCTTTGTTTTTCCTTAATGAGAGAACCATTTATCCAAAATATTGAGTCCCTTAAATGATTATGATATTAATCATACATTGAGATGAGAAAATGGAAGACTAAGTTTTGAGCCAAGGTATTGTGAGTGTTAACTGTGATACTTAGAAGATACTTAGAAGAGAGGAGAGGGAAGATGGTGGCATAGGAGGACGCTGGGCTCACCGCGCATCCTGCTGATCACTTAGATTCCACCTACACCTGCCTAAATAACCCAGAAAACCACCAGAAGATTAGCAGAACGGAGTCTCCGGAGCCAAGCGCAGACGAGAGGCCCACGGAAGAGGGTAGGAAGGGTGGCAAGGTGGTGTGTGCTCCACGGACTGGCAGGAGGGAGCCGGGGTGGCTCTCCAGCCAAGCAGAGCCCCCGAGTCTGGCTGGCAAAAGCAGAGGGGCCTGACGGACTGTGTTCCTACAGCAAGCGCAACTTAGCGTCTGGGAGGTCACAAGTTAACAGCTCTGCTCAGAAAGCGGGAAGGCTGGAGGACAAAAGGCGGGAGAGCTGCTGAGCCCCTGGACGACAGAGCTCAGTTTGGTGGGGAACAAAGGCGCTCACCAGCGCCATCTCCCCTGCCCATCCCCCAGCCAAAATCCCAAAGGGAACCAGTTCCTGCCAGGGAACTTGCTCGCTCTGCGCAAACACCCAACTCTGTGCTTCTGCGGAGCCAAACCTCCGGCAGCGGATCTGACTCCCTCCTGCTGCCACAGGGCCCCTCCTGAAGTGGATCACCTAAGGAGAAGCGAGCTAAGCCTGCCCCTCCTGCCCCCGTGCACCTTGCCTACCCACCCCAGCTAATACGCCAGATCCCCAGCACCACAAGCCTGGCAGTGTGCAAGTAGCCCAGACGGGCCACGCCACCCCACAGTGAATCCCGCCCCTAGGAGAGGGGAAGAGAAGGCACACACCAGTCTGACTGTGGCCCCAGCGGTGGGCTGGGGGCAGACATCAGGTCGGACTGCGGCCCCGCCCACCAACTCCAGTTATACACCACAGCACAGGGGAAGTGCCCTGCAGGTCCTCACCACTCCAGGGACTATCCAAAATGACCAAACGGAAGAATTCCCCTCAGAAGAATCTCCAGGAAATAACAACAGCTAATGAACTGATCAAAAAGGATTTAAATAATATAACAGAAAGTGAATTTAGAATAATAGTCATAAAATTAATCGCTGGGCTTGAAAACAGTATACAGGACAGCAGAGAATCTCTTGCCACAGAGATCAAGGGACTAAGGACCAGTCACGAGGAGCTGAAAAGCGCTTTAAACGAAATGCAAAACAAAATGGAAACGACGACGGCTTGGATTGAAGAGGCAGAGGAGAGAATAGGTGAACTAGAAGATAAAGTTATGGAAAAAGAGGAAGCTGAGAAAAAGAGAGATAAAAAAAATCCAGGAGTATGAGGGGAAAATTAGAGAACTAAGTGATACACTAAAAAGAAATAATATATGCATAATTGGTATCCCAGAGGAGGAAGAGAGAGAGAAGGGTGCTGAAGGGGTACTTGAAGAAATTATAGCTGAGAACGTCCCTGAACTGGGGAAGGAAAAAGGCATTGAAATCCAAGAGGCACAGAGAACTCCCTTCAGACGTAACTTGAATCGATCTTCTGCACAACATATCATAGTGAAACTGGCAAAATACAAGGATAAAGAGAAAATTCTGAAAGCAGCAAGGGATAAACGTGCCCTCACATATAAAGGGAGACCTATAAGACTCGTGACTGATCTCTCTTTTGAAACTTGGCAGGCCAGAAAGGATTGGCACGATATCTTCAGTGTGCTAAACAGAAAAAATATGCAGCCGAGAATCCTTTATCCAGCAAGTCTGTCATTTAGAAGAAGGAGAGATAAAGGTCTTCCCAAACAAACAAAAACTGAAGGAATTTGTCACCACTAAACCAGCCCTACAAGAGATCCTAAGGGGGATCCTGTGAGACAAAGTACCAGAGACATTACATTACAAGCATAAAACATACAGACATCACAATGACTCTAAACCCGTATCTTTCTATAATAACACTGAATGTAAATGGATTAAATGCGCCAACCAAAAGACATAGGGTATCAGAATGGATAAAAAAACAAGACCCATCTATTTGCTGTCTACAAGAGACTCATTTTAGATCTGAGGACACCTTCAGATTGAGAGTGAGGGGATGGAGAACTATTTATCATGCTACTGGAAGCCAAAAGAAAGCTGGAGTAGCCATACTTATATCAGACAAACTAGACTTTAAATTAAAGGCTGGAACAAGAGATGAAGAAGGGCATTATATAATAATTACAGGGTCTATCCATCAGGAAGAGCTAACAATTATAAATGTCTATGCGCCGAATACCGGAGCCCCCAAATATATAAAACAATTACTCATAAACATAAGCAACCTTATTGATAAGAATGTGGTCATTGCAGGAGACTTTAACACCCCACTTACAGAAATGGATAGATCATCTAGACACACGGTCAATAAAGAAACAAGGGCCCTGAATGATACATTGGATCAGATGGACTTGACAGATATATTTAGAACTCTGCATCCCAAAGCAACAGAATATACTTTCTTCTCGAGTGCACATGGAACATTCTCCAAGATAGATCATATACTGGGTCACAAAACAGCCCTTCATAAGTTTACAAGAATTGAAATTATACCATGCATACTTTCAGACCACAATGCTATGAAGCTTGAAATCAACCACAGGAAAAAGTCTGGAAAACCTCCAAAAGCATGGAGGTTAAAGAACACCCTACTAACGAATGAGTGGGTCAACCAGGCAATTAGAGAAGAAATTAAAAAATATATGGAAACAAACAAAAATGAAAATACAACAATCCAAATGCTTTGGGACGCAGCGAAGGCAGTCCTGAGAGGAAAATACATTGCAATCCAGGCCTATCTCAAGAAACAAGAAAAATCCCAAATACAAAATCTAACAGCACACCTAAAGGAAATAGAAGCAGAACAGCAAAGGCAGCCTAAACCCAGCAGAAGAAGAGAAATAATAAAGATCAGAGCAGAAATAAACAATATAGAATCTAAAAAAACGGTAGAGCAGATCAACGAAACCAAGAGTTGGTTTTTTGAAAAAATAAACAAAATTGACAGACCTCCAGCCAGGCTTCTCAAAAAGAAAAGGGAGATGACCCAAATAGATAAAATCATGAATGAAAATGGAATGATTACAACCAATCCCTCAGAGATACAAACAATTATCAGGGAATACTATGAAAAATTATATGCCAACAAATTGGACAACCTGGAAGAAATGGACAAATTCCTAAACACCCACACTCTTCCAAAACTCAACCAGGAGGAAATAGAAAGCTTGAACAGACCCATAACCAGCGAAGAAATTGAATCGGTTATCAAAAATCTCCCAACAAATAAGAGTCCAGGACCAGATGGCTTCCCAGGGGAGTTCTACCAGACGTTTAAAGCAGAAATAATACCTATCCTTCTCAAGCTATTCCAAAAAATACAAAGGGAAGGAAAACTTCCAGACTCATTCTATGAAGCCAGTATTACTTTGATTCCTAAACCAGAGACCCAGTAAAAAAAGAGAGCTACAGGCCAATATCCCTGATGAATATGGATGCAAAAATTCTCAATAAGATACTAGCAAATCGATTTCAACGGCATATAAAAATTATTCACCATGATCAAGTGGGATTCATTCCTGGGATGCAGGGCTGGTTCAACATTCGCAAATCGATCAACGTGATACATCACATTAACAAAAAAAAAGAGAAGAACCATATGATCCTGTCAATCGATGCAGAAAAGGCCTTTGACAAAATCCAGCACCCTTTCTTAATAAAAACCCTTGAGAAAGTCGGGATAGAAGGAACATACTTAAAGATCATAAAAGCCATTTATGAAAAGCCCACAGCTAACATCATCCTCAACGGGGAAAAACTGAGAGCTTTTTCCCTGAGATCAGGAACACGACAGGGATGCCCACTCTCACCGCTGTTGTTTAACATAGTGCTGGAAGTTCTAGCATCAGCAATCAGACAACAAAAGGAAATCAAAGGCATTAAAATTGGCAAAGATGAAGTCAAGCTTTCGCTTTTTGCAGATGACATGATATTATACATGGAAAATCCGATAGACTCCACCAAAAGTCTGCTAGAACTGATACATGAATTCAGCAAAGTTGCAGGATACAAAATCAATGTACAGAAATCAGTTGCATTCTTATACACTAACAATGAAGCAACAGAAAGACAAATAAAGAAACTGATCCCATTCACAATTGCACCAAGAAGCATAAAATACCTAGGAATAAATCTAACCAAAGATGTAAAAGATCTGTATGCTGAAAACTATAGAAAGCTTATGAAGGAAATTGAAGAAGATACAAAGAAATGGAAAGACATTCCCTGCTCATGGATTGGAAGAATAAATATTGTCAAAATGTCAATACTACCCAAAGCTATCTACACATTCAATGCAATCCCAATCAAAATTGCACCAGCATTCTTCTCGAAACTAGAACAAGCAATCTTAAAATTCATATGGAACCACAAAAGACCCCGAATAGCCAAAGTAATTTTGAAGAAGACCAAAGAAGGAGGCATCACAATCCCAGACTTTAGCCTCTACTACAAAGCTGGAATCATCAAGACAGCCTGGTATTGGCACAAAAACAGACACATAGACCAATGGAATAGAATAGAAATCCCAGAACTGGACCCACAAACATATGGCCAACTCATCTTTGACAAAGCAGGAAAGAAGATCCAATGGAAAAAAGACAGTCTCTTTAACAAATGGTGCTGGGAGAACTGGACAGCACCATGCAGAAGGTTGAAACTAGACCACTTTCTCACACCATTCACAAAAATAAACTCAAAATGGATAAAGGACCTGAATGTGAGACAGGAAACCATCAAAATCTTAGAGGAGAAAGCAGGAAAAGACCTCTCTGACCTCAGCCGTAGCAATCTCTTACTCGACACATCCCCAAAGGCAAGGGAATTAAAAGCAAAAGTGAATTAGTGGGACCTTATGAAGATAAAAAGCTTCTGCACAGCAAAGGAAACAACCAACAAAACTAAAAGGCAACCAACAGAATGGGAAAAGATATTTGCAAATGACATATCGGACAAAGGGCTAGTATCCAAAATCTATAAAGAGCTCACCAAACTCCACACCCGAAAAACAAATAACCCAGTGAAGAAATGGGCAGAAAACATGAATAGACACTTCTCTAAAGAAGACATCCGGATGGCCAACAGGCACATGAAAAGATGTTCAGCGTTGCTCCTTATCAGGGAAATACAAATCAAAACCACACTCAGATATCACCTTACGCCAGTCAGAGTGGCCAAAATGAACAAATCAGGAGACTATAGATGCTGGCGAGGATGTGGAGAAACGGGAACCCTCTTGCACTGTTGGTGGGAATGCAAATTGGTGCAGCCGCTCTGGAAAGCAGTGTGGAGGTTCCTCAGAAAATTAAAAATAGACCTACCCTATGACCCAGCAATAGCACTGCTAGGAATTTACCCAAGGGATACAGGAGTACTGATGCATAGGGGCACTTGTACCCCAATGTTTATAGCAGCACTCTCAACAATAGCCAAATTATGGAAAGAGCCTAAATGTCCATCAACTGATGAATGGATAAAGAAATTGTGGTTTATATACACAATGGAATACTACGTGGCAATGAGAAAGAATGAAATATGGCCTTTTGTAGCAACGTGGATGGAACTGGAGAGTGTGATGCTAAGTGAAATAAGCCATACAGAGAAAGACAGATACCATATGGTTTCACTCTTATGTGGATCCTGAGAAACTTAACAGAAACCCATGGGGGAGGGGAAGGAAAAAAAAAAAAAAGAGGTTAGAGTGGGAGAGAGCCAAAGCATAAGAGACTGTTCAAAACTGAGAACAAACTGAAGGTTGATGGGGGGGGGGGGGGGGGGGGAGGGTGGGTGATGGGTATTGAGGAGGGCACCTTTTTGGGATGAGCACTGGGTGTTGTACGGAAACCAATTTGACAGTAAATTTCATATATTAAAAAATAAATAAAAATTAAAAAAAAAAGAAGATACTTAGAAGAATGGAGATTTTAGCTCTTTATACTGCCAAAATCAGTCTTCTCCACCAATGTGATCAGAAATAAAAACAGGAAATTTACTCTCTATGACTCACAAAATGGCACATACTAAGTTGTATATTAACGAGACCTAGGGTAAGCAGATAAGTCACCAAGATAGAGGAGACCAAGTAGTCTTAAGCATGGGTAGATACTATAAGGGAATAATTAGGATTGAATTCCATACAAAGTTAAAAAACATGGGAACACAAATTAGTGCAGTAAAAACAATGTATCATTGGAGAGTGGTGAGTATTTGAGTCTGGCTGGATTACAGGGTTCTTTCACCAGAGTAGCAGGATGAAATTCTCTTTTGCGGTTGGTAAAATTTGATGGTCCCATGAAAGAATATGAACACATTTTGTGAGTTGCACATTGATTGTTGCTTTAACAAATAAGAGATATTCTCACTGAAGTATTTCAGGAAGGCAAATCCTGGAGGCATAAGAAATGAGTTGAATTAAAAATGGCAGAGTGGGGGCTCAAAAGGTTCATTCCCTTCACTGAAGCAACAATTAAACTGTAAAAAAATTAAAAGTATCAAATTTTTTGGAGCTCTTTAATGTAATAAGAAGAACTTGCAGCTATCAAGGAAGTGTTGAATGAAGAAGCAGGTTGCTAAATTTTGCCAAGAAAGTGTTGTAGTGTTTTGCCTATCAGTCAAGCATCTCCCATTACCCTGGGCATTAACAGTCAATAGAGATGGAAGCCCATGATCCTGGTGTGGCTTTCTGGGGTGCCAATACAGACCTTGTTCTAAAACAATTGTGGTTGTGTGATTTTCCTGTCTGGTGGGTCTCTGAGAGACCAGCACAGAGGCAGACCTTTGCTCTGCCCACCTTTCACTGGAATGGCTTCCTGGTTGGCAGCATCTGTTTAAATTACTTAAAGATTTGTACCCCCAGTACCAACCTAATGCAAGGGATAACAGACAGGATTCACAGCACGGAGGAGTCAGGAGGAAGATCGTTAGGGGAGTAAGGGCTTTATAGGGCTTTCATGTTTACCAAGGAAGCTGGAAGGTTCAGCTCATGCCCAGGACAGGACATATGCTTAGTAAACACCTAAGAGGACCCCAGATTTTGCACCTCTGTCTGATTTGTAGACTCTGCACAACAAGGAGGTATAGGGTGAGACAGATTTGTAGTCAGCCTGGCTTAATATGCAAGGAGTTTCCCAATTCAGAGCCAATATGCAAAGACCAGGAGACTATTTTTAATCTCCAGGCACTTAATGATATCTCTGTTAGGTCACTGGCTGACCACTAAGATAATAGGACAGAGTCTTCAGTTACCACATATAACAAAGAATTCAATCTGAAAAAATCATTTGGAAATGTCACTAAACAAATGGATGGCTCCAACCACAGCAATCAATAGCAGCAAACTCTTGGAAAGAAAAAGCATCTGATTTCTGGAGCTACTATATCAAAACGTTTGAAATACCCAGTTTTCAAAAAAAAAATTCTATAGTAAACAAAGAAATGGGGAAGTATGGCATATGCACAGGAAAAAGAAAATTGACAAAAACATCCTGAGGAGGCCCAGGTATGGACAAACTAGACAAAGACTTTAAATCAACTATCTGAACTATGCTCAGAGAGCTAAAGGAAACCATGGACAAGAGTTAATTGATACCAGAGCAGTTTATAAACAAAGAATATTAATAAAGAGATGTAAAGTATAAAAAGGAAACAAATACATTCTGGAGCTGAAAATACAATACCCAAGTTGAAAACTTCACTAGAAGGTTTTTCAATAGCAGATCTGAGCAAGCAGAAGAAAAAATGAGCAAATTTAAAGATACGTCAATTGAAATTATCCAGTCTGAAGAACAGAAAAAAAAAAGAAGAAAAATGAACAGAGCCTGAGGGACCTGTGGGATACCATCAAGAATAGCACAATACATATTATGAGAGTCTAAGAAGAGAGAAGGAAAATGGCAAAAAGAACACTTGAATAAATAGTAGCTGATCACTTCTCAAATTTGATGAAAACCATGAGTCTACCCACCCAAGAAGCTCAACAAAAACCAAGTAGTCTAAACTCAAAAATATATACACTGAGACACATTATAATGAAATCATCCATCAACAAGTGAGCACATAAATTGTGAAATATATGTTTATAATTTATATTACTATATTTATTGTATATATAATAAATATATTTATTTCACCCATACAAAGGATTGAAGTACTGATACATAGATACATGAGTGTATCTCTGAAATACTATGCTAAGTGAAAGAAGCCAGAAAGAAAAGATCACATACCGTGTGATTCTGTATATATATATATATATATATATATATATATATATATATAATATCCAAAATAGATAAATTCATTAAAACAGAAATCATACTGGTGCTTGCTACAGTCTAAGGGGAATAGGGAATGGAAAGAACTGTTTAATGGTTCCCTGTTTTCCTTTAGGGTGATAAAAATGTTTTGGAACTAAATAGAGGTGGTGGTTGCACAGTAATGTGAATGCACTGAATAATATTGAGTTTTTCACTTTAAAATGATTAATTTTGTATTATGTGAATTTCACATAAAAATGATTTGAAATTAGATCTTGAAGGCTAGTAAGAAAAATATTGGAATATTTTTGTTTCTGCATGAAATAATAAGGTAAGACTTGGATATTAACATTTTCCATACACAGACAACCACTGTGAGAGATGTAAGAAGGAAACATCATTAGGATTTAAAAGACTTGTCTGAAGGGAAGAAAAAGAATTTCAGACTATAGTGACTTAGTGATCTAAATATTTATAAAAGATAAAATGAAATTTCAGAAAAGAACTTGGTTGCTTTTATATTGTTATATGGGTACTTATAACATTATATTGACCTTCAGGCAGGGTAATTCTGGCAGTGTCTGTAAGACAACAAAGTATCAATTCCAGGAGTATATTTTTTGTTGTTGTTGAAAATATCTTTAACATAAAGAACATAAATACTTATTAATTCCTGGTAGTAAAAACACAGGTGTTCAATTTTTCCATAAATTTCTGATTTTTAAAAAATTTTTCAAAATAAAGACAATAAATGAAGGCAAGGAGAATAAATGAATCTGTTTAAAAATGAGAGCATGAGGAAGAATAGATTAGCTAATTTCTAGTTGGGGGAAAGATGAGAATGTAGGTGTGTAAAGGCAATTGTTATTCAGTATGTATTAGTTCAGGCTGCATAACAAAATACCACAGACTGGGTGGTTTATACAGCAGAAATTTATTTTGTCAAATTTTGGAGGTTGGAAATTCGAGATCATGGTACCATCATTGTTGGGTTCTGGTGAGAACTTTGTTCCTAGTTTACAGAAGGCTGCTTTTTTGCTGTGTCTTTGGATGGTGGAGAGAGCTCTGGTTTCTTCTCTACGTCTTTTAAGAATACAAATCCCATTGGATTAGGGCCCCATCTTTATGGCCTCATTTGCCTTTAATTAATTTTGCAAAGGCTATATCTCCAAATAGTTACCTTGGAGGTTACACTTCAACATATGAATTTGGAAGTGGAGGGACAAAAACATTTAGTCCATAACAAGTATATGAAAATTAAAAAAAAAAAAAAAGAAAAGATGATGGACAGAGAGGAAGTCATTGTGCAATGTCATACAAGCAATTAGATAGCATGGAATCAGAAGCTTCAGTTGATTTGACAGGAATGTAGAAATCCTCTTGTATAGAGAGGAAGAAGAACTAGAATTCACAGAGACATTTAGAGGCAGTGACGAGAGGCGGTAATTAGAAAGAGGATTTTTTAATTACATGGTCTCAGTCTTTCAACTAGTTTGTAAATGTATTCATTTATCGAGAGTAAGAGATGCTGTGATTAAATTATACCCTGAGGAGTGCATGAAGAGTTTGAAATGGCTTCCATGGACATTATAACAGAAATTCAAGAAGAAGTGTATTTTTTTTATTGTCGAGGAGCAGTGAAGGAGCACTTGAGGTTAGAAGACATTAATTTGCAGTGGATTTTCAAAGTAAATGATCACAATTTTCTTCTGATCAACTCTTGACAGCAAGGCTTGGTAATTGGCATGACAGATCTGGTAGTGAAAGTTTCCATGTGAAAAAGAAAATAAGAACCATGAGAGATGGCAGCTAGTAGTTGATGTAGTTGTTTCTAGCTAGACTATGATGCTCTTCTGCTGAAGACAAAACCACAGAGTATCATCATCAGATAAAGGTTCTCCATGACTGTGATTGAACAAGACAAGAACAAAGACAAGAACTCCATAATCATCCAACCACAAACATCCCCCCTCTTTTAGCTAATACAAGTAATTACTGCTTCTTGCTTAATGATAACTTTAGTCCCACTCCTTTCCTCTTGCCACCTAGAAAATTATAATGACCCAATCCTCAAGTTATTCTTGCTTTCTATCTATGTACACTCCAGAACAGACATTCACTCTTTGGAGGGGGCCTCCCTAAATCAGTTAGCATAAACCCAAGTCCTAGGAAGATCCCTGAACTCCTTATTAGTGGAGTATCTCACAGTTCCTCCTGATTTAATCTCCCATGTTGCAACAATAAACTTAACTTTGTTGACTGTAGGTGTCCTTGATGGTCTCTCTCTGGAGGATGTCAACATAGGGCAAAAAATTTTTGACTTTCATCACTAACACAGCTGTTTGTGGGGTCCAAGCCAAGAAGACACTAGTGAAACCAAAAAGGATCTGATAGACATGAAAGCCAGAGAGCTAGCACTTAGAATAATGGTGGAGATCTGGTTTAATGTGTGAGAGACTGGACAGGGAACATGAGAAGACAGACTTCACACTGAAAATGACATCTTGTACGGAACACTTAATATTTACGGCTGTAAGCACAGCTTCTTGAATTCAGTAGACTGTACTTTGATTAAAAACTAATTGGTATTTTGAAGATGGAGCTTAGAGCTCCTTCTCTTAACCTTCTTTTATCTCAAGATGAATAGACATTTGCACATCAACTCAGCCTCACAAAGTATGTCAGAAACACAAAGATTCTGTAATGTTCTCTCTCTTTCTCACTGACCTAATAGAGAAGAAAATAGGAGGAACCATTGCCAAAGAAGAGAAGCTTAGGGATGCACTTTCTCTATTTTTCAGGCATGGCAAAGTCACTCAAAATAAAACGTAATTTATTTGTGTTGTCATTCAAAGACCACCCTTTCCCACTAACTTGTCGATGGAGAAAAAATATCACTAAATATTCAATTTGGTGTGAACTTAGTGTGATACAAAAATATTGAGGAGCATCAATTCAGAAATGCAGATAATACAGATCATCAGATTTTGAATAAAATATTTCATCTTTAAGACAGCCTTCCCTTACCCTTGCTTCCCTCCCTAAGGTGGTACCAGGGTATAAGGAGAGAAGGGTTTTAAGTACCTCCCTGACATTATAAAAAAAAGCCAGGGTCCTCACATGTGATGCCCTCTATTCTTGTGGTCTCTGGGACAAGATTCCTTGTAAACATTGGTTGTGATTAACCCTGCTGACAGTCATGGCTGAAGTCTCCGATTGGTTCAGTTAGTGATCTTACCTCTTTTAACTTGGTCAGAACAATTGGACCTCAACTTGGTTTCCACTGGTGACAGGTTACTGATTGCAACTGATCCCCCATGGCATCTGCTGGCTTGACAGCTACAGTGAGCCCCTCTTATCAAACCAGTCAGATTTCAATCTGTGCTATATGGGAATTGGGGTTGGCTCAGCAAAGGAAAACTTCAGGGCTTCCCTCTGTCAAATCCCATTATAAGGCCAAGTTCCTAGAGTCTTGTTCAAGATTGAAGGGAGAGGTAGCCCAAGAAATGACTTTTTCCTAACACACAATGGAGAGTGAAAGCATCAGCCTCCTTCTCAGCCTTTAATGTTATCCTTTTCTCCAGAAGCTACCTCCATTCCATATCCTTCAGTCACAGTTGGGAAATGGGTGATTACTTCCTTCTTTCCCTCTTTCCTTCCTTTTCCTCTTCCTTCCATCATTTCCTAGCCAGAAAAGGGCATTATTTCCCTAAACTTCCCCTATGCTCTATTTTCCTTGTACCACCAAGAAATAAACTTAAAAGCCAGTAGTTATTCAAGGGTGGGATAAGGAATAACTCTATAAATTCACTTAGTATGGTTGACACTTCATAGTCTAAGATTTGGAAAATACTTTCTAATGAACGACACTACCAGACTTGCAAGGCTGCCACCTAGTGTCATAATCCAATTTAGAAAATTAATGAATATTACCTAGGTCTTCCATGACCAGTTATGATCACCCTTCAGACAGATGAATGCATAGGAAAAATTAAATTAATTGTGGTTTGCAGTGAAAGCCATAAAGAGACTAACCTGTTAGTTCAGGGAGAACTGATTCATAAAGAAATTGTGATAATGGTGTCAATTTGTGAGAGTAAAAACAGCAACCAGAAAGACTACTATATATAATTTCTGATATTGTATACCTTAACATGTTCTATTGAATTTGAGTGTTTTGGGTGGCAGTAGAGGTCCTCTGATTATTTTCATTGGTAGTAGGACATATGACTATTAACTCTGAGAGAGACAGCACTATACAAAGGCTTTCCATCCCTAGGGACTTGATTTATCCTATAGGGTCAAGGAACAAACAGATGGTGGTTCATATGTTTTATATGCATATTTTGGATTAATTAAAAATTTCTAGTCTATGGTTATTATTATAAATAATTCTATTTTTCCAATCAACAGACAGATTCACTTGCCATGTAATTCTCTGTTGCAACTATTATAGAACTATGAGGAAAGTACCGGGTTTAAGATTCGAGCATTGCCCTAATCAGAAGAGAGAACTGAAAATTTTCATAAGCCTCTTTAAAATGCTCTAGGGTCTTTAATAAAAAAGCTAACATAACACAAAGTATACTATTAAACATATTTACACATTAAATATCCCCTAATGTTGTACAAATACTAGATCTTACCAGAAACTGGTTTATAGTCCATGTTATTAAAATCTCATTTTTCCCACTTCATAAATTATTTCAGAGTCACTTTTCTCCAGCAAGTGACTATAAAGTGCTGGTATTTTTTTATCCTCTTTAAATACATTTCAAAATTTAACACAGTGGGAAATTGCTCCTCTGTTGGAAATTACATATAGCTGTGCTCAGCAAATGAATGTTAGTTGTCTTTCAAATTGAACATATTAATTTCTTCCAGTTTTATTGAGGTATAATTAAAAAATAAAAATTTTATATATTTAATATTTTCATATGCTCACATATTATAAAATAATCACCACAATTAGACTAATTAACATATCCATCACCTCACATAGTTATCATTTTCGTGTGTGTGTGTGTGCGTGTGTGTGTGGTAAAAGAACACTAAAGATCTACCCCCTTAGTAAATTTCAGGTATACAATACAGTATTTAGTCACATTGCTATAAATTAGACCTTCAGAACTTACTCATTTTGCATAACTGAAAATTTGTACTTCTTGACCATCACCTCCCCATTTTTCCCTTCCCCTAGTCCCTGGCAAACACCATTTTACTCTGTTTTTATGAGTTTATTTATATTCCACATATAAATGAGATCATGCAGCATTTGTCTTTTTGTTTCATGCTTGTTATACTTAGCATAATGTCCTCCAGGTTCAGCTAAATTTTCACAAATGGCACGATTTCTTTCTTTCTTTTTTTTTTTTTTTAATTTTTTTTTTCAACGTTTATTTATTTTTGGGACAGAGAGAGACAGAGCATGAACGGGGGAGGGACAGAGAGAGAGGGAGACACAGAATCGGAAACAGGCTCCAGGCTCCGAGCCATCAGCCCAGAGCCTGACGCGGGGCTCGAACTCACGGACCGTGAGATCGTGACCTGGCTGAAGTCGGACGCTTAACCGACTGCGCCATCCAGGCACCCCACGATTTCTTTCTTAATAGACACACACACACACACACACACACACACACACAGGAATATTATACATACCACATTTCTTTATTCATCTGCCAATAGACATTTAGGTTTCTTCTATATCTGGGCTATTGTGAATAGTGCTGTAAGGAAAATTGGAGGACAGATAATCTCTTTGAGATCCTGATTTCATTTCTTTTGGATATATACCCAGAAGTGGAATTGCTGGATCATAACATGGTTCCATTTTTAATTTTGTCATTTAATTTCTGTATAATGATTGTAACCATTTACATTCTCATAATACTGAACAAGGGTTCCCTTTTCTCCACATTATGGTCAACACTTGTAATTTTTTGTCCTTTTGCTAATAGCCTTTCCAACAGGTGTTAGGTGATAATCTCATTGTAGTTTTGATTTCCCTTTTCCTGATCCTTAGTGAAATTGAGCACCTTTTCATAGAACTATTGGTCATTTGTATGTTTTCTTTTGAGAAATATTTATTCAGATTTTTTCCCTATTTCTTAATTGGGTTGTTTTTCTGCTATTGAGTTGTTTGAGTTACTTACATGTTTTGGATATTAACCCCTTATCTGATACGGTCTGATAATATTTTCTCCCATTCTGTAGGCTACCTTTTTACGCTCTCAGTTGTTTTCTTGGCTGCACAGAAGCTTTTTAGTTTTATGTAATCTCACTTGTCTATTTTTTTCTTGTGTTGCCTGTGCTTTCAGTGTCATATCCAAATAATCAGTGCCCAGACCAATGTCAAAAAGCTTTTTCCCTATGTTTTCTTCTAGTAGTATTTCAGTTTCAGGTATTATGTTTAAGTCTTTAATCCATTTTAAGTTATGTTTTCTATATGGTGTGAGTTAAGGGTTCAGTTTCATTCCTCTTTATGTGTATATCCAGTTTTCCTAACACAATTTATTGAAGCAACTATCCTTTCCCCATTTTGTGTTTATGGCACCCTCGCTGAATATTAGTTGACTATAGTTGTGTAGATTTATTTCTGGGCCCTATTCTGTCCAATGATCTATGCGTCTGTCTTTTTTAATTTGTTTTTTTAACGTTTATTTTCAAGAGACAGAGAGAGACAGAGCACGAGCAGGGGAGGGGCAGAGCGAGAGGGAGATATAGAATCTGAAGCAGGCTTCAGGCTCTGAGCTGTCAGCACAGAGCCTGATGCGGGTTCAAACTCACAAATGCGAGATCATGACCTGAGCTGAAGTTGGGCGCCTAACTAACTGAGCCACCCAGGCACCCCACTATGTGTCTGTCTTTATGCTAGTACCATATAGCTGTGTAATATATTTCAAAATCAGGAAGTGTGATGCCTCCATCTTTATTCTTCTTGCTCAAGATTATTTAGGCTTTTTGGGGTCTTTTATGATTCCATATGAATTTTAGGATATTTTTTTTTATTTCTGTTAAGAATGCCACTGGGATTTGGATTGAATTGGATTTGTAGGTCACTTTTGGTAGTATGGACACTTTAATAATATTAATTCTTCCAATCCATTTATATGAGATATCTTCCACTTATCTGTGACTTTAAATTTATTCATAATGTTAACTAAAGCAAATTAAATTCCATACTGTAGGATGTCAACCTGATTTAAAACTTGTAGTTTAATGGTTAAAAATAACTATTGTTTTTTAATTTTTTTTTTCAACGTTTTTTATTTATTTTTGGGACAGAGAGAGACAGAGCATGAACGGGGGAGGGGCAGAGAGAGAGGGAGACACAGAATCCGAAGCAGGCTCCAGGCTCCGAGCCGTCAGCCCCAGAGCCTGACGAAAAATAACTATTGTTTTAAATAACACCTTAAATTAGGTTAACAAAAAGTTAATCACCTTGTAGCAGTTGAATGATCAAGTTACATTCATTTGGAGATGACTTAGTTATAGAGTATTATTGATTTAGCAAGTGTACTTCATTTCATTTAGCTCATTTTATTTTTTTAAAATTTAAAAAAATAAATAAATAAATAAATAAAATTTTTTAAACATTTATTTATTATTGAGAGACAGAGAGACACAGAGCATGAGCAGGGGAGGGGCCGAGAGATAGAGAGACACAGAATCTGAAGCAGGCTTCAGGCTCTGAGCTGCCAGCAAGCACAGAGTCCGACTCGGGGCTTGAACTCACAAACTGCGAGATCATGACCTGAGCCGAAGTCAGACACTCAACTGACTGAGCCACCCAGGTGCCCCACGTCATTTAGCTCTTTTTACATACACATGCCCACAGACTGCAAAATATTTACTAGATATGTCATAAATATCCCTTTAATAAAAATACTGCAAGTATTAAAAAAAAATACTGCAAGTATTACTACTTCCACAATTCTCCTTACTTCTCTAACAATAGAAATATTTGGGGTCTTGCCTTTATAATGGCAAATTTATATTATAGAATGTTTTTCAAGGTTTCAGATTTCAAAGAGCAGAGAGTACTATTCCAGATAGTAATTCCTCAGAAGCATGGTCATAATAGTCAGTCCTTTGACTCTCTAATCATCTCACATGCCTACAGTGACACTCAAACCTTTTGATCCTTGGAACCATGCCATGAGTAAATTTGGTCTTTTAATCGGAACCTACTCAACCAGGCACATTGACAACTGGATTGAATTGGAAATCAACTTAGTTCTGTCAGTGTAACAGTACACAGTCTTCAGCGAGTCTTCTTGCCTTTGTGCATCAGTCAAGAGTGACACTACAGGGACTAAAAACAATGGAATAATGATTGTCTTCTAGATACCTGAATTGATCACAGAAACAAACATATCCAAAGAAACCTTTAGGCCTACCAAAGCCCTACCATCAGCAACATAGAGTAAAATGTCCTATGAATCTGGACACAACCCATTGTCCTCTGAAGCACAAAAAAGTCAAGACAGATCCAGCAATGTTGTCTTAGAACAAAGCACAATGACAAGAGATATGGAGTTGCAGGTCATTATGTTGTATGCTGTGGTGATGTAGTCATGAAGGACATAGCCTCTAAAGAAGGTATCTCACTGCATGTAGGAAGCCTAGCAAGAAAGGTACATATCCTAAACTGGTACTAGTAAGTTTTAATATCACAGAGACAAGATGAGTGTATGGTTTTAAAATATATCTGAAAACTCATTAATAGTCTGCCCATCAAGACATGAAGTCTCATTTCCCATCTCACTCCCTTTTGAACATAGAATGGCCTTAGTTAGCAACATCTAATAAAGAGAATGTACCTGAAGTGATGCTGTGTAACTTCTGAGGCTAGTTTAGAAAAGGCCGTACAACTTCCCACTGGCTTTCTGAGGATACTTCCATTTAGAACAAAGCTGCTATAGTGTATGGAAGCCTAATCCACATAGAGAGACCATGTGTAGGTTTTTCTGTTGTTAGCCTCTGCTGAAGTCCCACTCAACAACCAACATCAACCACCAGACATGTAAGGAAGGCTTTGAGATGGTTCCAGCTTCAGCCATCATTCTAGTGCAACATGAGAGATTCCAAGTAAATCTCTGCCAAGCTGAGCTCAAGTCAACACCTAGAACTGTAATGGAATAATAATTAAACATTAATTACTGTTCTTGTTTAACACCACTAACTACAGATCAGATTGTTAATCAGGAAGAGATAATTGAAACAATAGGACATATACAGGGGTAGTAGCTTTTAGACATGACCTGTGAGAACATTACTCTGAAGCTAGCATGTTTCCCTGTTATCATCCAAGGATTAAGGCAAATCTCAGGTCTCTATCAGAGACACTGAGATGTAATTCATGTAAAATACTGTGAGATTGAAAATAATAGCCACCTACTTTGTATATCGTTTCCATAATATGTAGGAAAATGATTTGTTGAAATTTAAGAAATGAAGAGTTAAAGAGTAAGAATTATTCCATTCATGAGAATATAACTTCACCATTTGTCACGAATATTCTAAGCATCTTGACAGGTATAGTCTTCCAGTAGATAGGGTATATCCATGTATGATACTATTATAGAACTAACCACTTAATCACATTTTATATGATTAATCTGTATGCTTACACTCCTTGTTGTTCCAAAAAAGGATTTGAGGAAACTTAAAAGAATATGTAAGATTGGAAAATAAGTGAGTTTAGAAAAAATTGTGGCAAGGGAAAATAAAATGAAGGGTGAGGACTAAGCACGCCCATGACTTAACATCTGTGGGCCACAAATTTCTAATGTTCCATATACAGTATTAAATTTAGACAATTATATAATTCAAGAGGCTTACCAAATGAAATCAAATAACTACTCAAGAGCACTTACTCCTTGAACTACAAAAATGCGACATTTTTTTCTGGAGAGGAGTGTCAAAAAAATAAGACATTATGTGCTACAATGAACATCTTTTCAATTATTCTGTTGACAAAGTCCAGGATATATATTTTATTTTGTTTTCTGTTTTTCTTTTGTTTTTCTTTCTTATGGTTTAAATTATGTAAGTGATACCTTTTTAATTGAAGAAAATATGAAAGATAAATTAAAAGATAAAAAAATATTTCTTCATCTTGCCACCACTTGATTTGAAATATCTCTGTTATCAAGTAAGAAGTTCTGCACAAATTACTTACTTTCATTGAAATAATGACCAAAAATCTTCCAAATTAGGTGAAAACTATAAACTTTTAGATTCAAGTAACTCAAAATCTAAGCAAAAGGAACATAAAGAATACTACACCAGCATACATCATAATCAAATTGCTCAACACCAGTGATAAAGAGAAAATCTTAAAAGCATCCAGAGAAAAAAGACATGTTACATAAAAAGTGATGAATTTAGGGATGACAGCAAATATCATGTTGGAAACCATACAAGTGAGAAGACAGCACTGCAAAACAAAAACTATAGAAACCTAAAATTATATTACCAGAAAAAAAATGTCTTTTAAAACTGAAGGCAAAATTCTTTCAGGTGTATAAAAGCTGGAATAGTTAATCACCAATGGATCTGTACTACAATAAATCTGTACATACACAACGTGATACCTTTTGTGGCTATGTCAGTCAGACTTTTTGAGTGTTGATGGAAACATTACAGACTTGGAGATGTTGATTTAGGATTCATCAACATAAAGATGACTGATATCATAGGTGGCAAGAAGATTCTGTAAAATAAGGAAGGAGGTACAGAGCCAGAAGAAGATGAGAAGTGAGAGTTAAATTTGATGAGTGCCTAATGTACCAGACACCATACAAGGTATTTAACGTACCTTATCTCATTTTCCCCTTCCATTAGGCCTATAAGGTAGATATAATTATCCTTGCTTTATAGATGAGAAAACAAACTCTTGAGAGTATAAGTAAATTTCCTAAGAACATGCTGCTTATAAAGAGCAGAGGCAGGATTGGAATCCAGGATACACATCTCCACTATTAGCTTATCATATTAATATCTCTACCATGTTGCTTAACTATACCTTTACCTGGAAAAAAAAAATACTTGTCTCTTCCCTCTAGCTACCTGTCTACCCATAATAGGTAAAGTCCTCCACTGACATAATCCTGTGCATTTCCTTTGTAGCTCTTTTTACAGCTGTAATTGAATAATTACTGATACAATTATTTGCCACCTCTGCTAGATTTTAAGTTCCATGGTCCATGGAATAAAGGTATCTTTTTCACAGTGCATGAAGCAGTGCTTCAGAAATAGCAGTTGCCCAATACATTGTGTTTGAATGAATGCTTCATCTGTACCATTGCAAACAGGCTGAAAAGGAACTAGTACCAGGACTGAGAACAAGCTATTGAATTTACCAACTAGTAATACTCTAAAGTCACATGATTTAACGTGAAGTGTCATTCTCATTACAAAGCAGCTATCTAGAAGAATGACCACAGTTAATAGCCTGTACTAGCACTGTACAATAGAAGCATAATATGAGCCTCATATGTAGTTTAAAATTTTCTAGTAATCCATCAAAAGGATGAAAAACAGGTGAAATTAATTTTAATAGTACAATTTATTTAATCCAATATATCTAAAATATTAACATTTCAACAACTAATCATTTTAAAATTATTTATGAGATATTTACACTCTTTATTTCCATACTAAGTCTTCAAAAGCCACTGTGAAATTTATACACACAGCAGATCTACAATTTTTCCACAAGAAAAATCAAGGAAGGCTTTCTATGGTGGAAAAGCATGGCACTGTTGTCATATGTTGAACAATTAAAAGTCATGTCTCATCTAGAAAAATACGTTTGAAACATGAAAAATGGTAGGGAGGGAGTTGAGAGGTTCATGCCAAGAAAAAAAAAGGAATTATGGAAGGGTATCTAAGCTAAGGTTCCTCCATCATTTTGGTCCTATTAAAGATATTAGTAACCAGGTTTTTGTCTAGAAAACCCCTACATTAATGCTATTAGGTATACTTTAGAAGTAGAAATTCATGAGTGAATTATTGCGAACTCTGAATTTTTCATCCCTATCTCTACTTAAATTCTGCATAGAATCCTCGCTACTAAAAAGTTTGGCTGCCAAAATGAAATGTTAAAAAGGAAGAAAACTCTGTTGCAAAAATCAACTATGTAATAATCACTAACAGTTTTGTCAGAGATATGACAATAAGAACTCCCTGCATTTTGAGTAATCACATTCATAATAGGAGGGAAAATGTGCAAAACTCTTTATGAGCCAAACCCATTTCCTGGGGGCATATACATTGGCTAATATTAGGATTTAAAAATGAGAGCAATCTGGCTTGTGTGTGTGTGTGTGTGTGTGTGTGTGTGTGCGCGCGCGCACGCGTGCATGCGGACAAGCAGAAAATGAACAGGGGTAGAACAAAAATGGAAATAATTGGAAGTTACTGAAAGACCTGTGGCTGCAGTGAGGAGCGTAATGTGCTCAACAATGGAGATTTCCAAGCAATCCAGAATTTTGCTGCCCAAGTCTCATTCCCACCTTCCTGCCCCCGATGGCCTGTGTTCATGCGAGATGAGCCACAGTCCTCTGGAGAGACAAGATCCTCTGCCCGACTTGCTGGTGTTTTAGTCTGGCCGTTTGGAAATATGCTCCTGTTGCTGCCGTGATCTCAAGATGCATGAGGAATGTTGATTTTTCAGTGTGTTCTTTCACACTGGCCATTTCTCTGGCAGGCTGTTTCGGTGAATGTAGTAAGAACAAGTGTGGGAAATAAAATCACAGCTGGGCGTTATCTCAGCCGCAGGCATCGCATCGTGAGCGCTGTGGTATTGTCTGGCTGATTGTACCCGAAACTGCCAGAAGGCCGAGAAACTTCTGTCACGGATAGCACCGTGAATTGGAATGAGAGGACTTCTGGGATCTCAGAGATACTTGGAGCTGCGTCTCTGCACGGTCCTAGAAGCCTCCTTTCCTGGACCTAACCTGGCTCAGAGTCTGAGGTGGTGACACGTTTACATTTATTGTCTTCCCTGAGGAAACAGTGACATTCTCCTCCCTCTCTACCATGGAAACACAGGTGCCTGGGGTGTTTATTGGCTCCCATCAGTCACACACATATGCAGCACTGGAGCATGAAGGTGGGTTATCTTGAGAGAGGCACAGGAAGATTATCTTTGCCCAAATAAATGTCTCTATTTTATTTTAATCTAACGAATGGAATGTAGTAAAATAGTGGCACAGAGTAAAGTGGCATTGTTAAAATCCTGATATATTTTCCCCTTCATAAATCCAATCTTACGAGCCATGTGAGCCTAACTAAATGGCAAACACATTCTCTTGTTGGAGACCAAGAGCGTCACACATTTGAACAGGAGCACAAATTGTAGAGCAGGATATGCCATAGTGAGGGTGGGTGACACTACAAAAATAGCAAATAACAGTTATCTGAGTAGGTTTCCCACCCTAGCAAGATGTGATTGTTCTTCTTTTTGTCATGCCTACTTCCAGATTTTCACTCATGTTTCCAGTGTACTTGTCAAGCTGAACTCCTAAGTTAGGCCCATGATGTCCTATTACTAAACTGTTTTTACAACAAATAGCATAACTCATAACAAAGTAGTACTGTATTATAACCCAAAGTATAAAACAAATATCCATGAGTCCATGCTAAAATAAATGATTGATTAAATAAATAAATTGGGGAAAAGAGACAAATCTCCCATGGAGAAGAATTCCAAATAATTTTAAGTAGATACTCCAGCCTCAGTGGGGTAGAGCATAGCTCCCACTTCTTAAGTATGGGCTGCTTATGGTGACTTCCTTCCAAAAAGTATTGTGATGGAAAGGGGAGAAAAAGAGTAACTTTACAATGGAGAAACCTGACAAACACTACATCAGCCAGGCGATCAAGGTCAACCTCAACAGTGACAAATCATGCTGACAGCATGTACCCTGGGTAGGATGTGTGAGAAAGACACTTCACCTCTATGATCTTCTTCCCCAAAACTCATACTCCCAGTCTAATCATGAGAAAAACATCACACAAATCCCAGTTGAGGGACATTCTACCGAATACCTGACCAATATTTCTCAAAGCTGTCAAGTTCATCAAAAACAAGGAAAGGCTGAGAAACTGTCACAGCTAAGAGGAGGGTAAGGAGACATGATAACTAAATGTAATATGGTATCCTTAATATGATCCTGGAACAGAAAGAGAATAGTAGGTAAAAACTAAGGAAAGCTAAATATATACTTTAGTTATAATGTATCAGTAACAGTTTATTAACTGTGATAAGTGTACCCTATTAATGTCAGACGTTAATAATGAGGGAACTGGCTATAGAACATACAGGAACTCTGTATAAAATCTTGGTATTTTTTCTGTAAATCTAAATTCATCCTAACAAATTATTTTTAAGGGATTAAGTTCCCCCAAAACACACAACATTTGCACATATAAACTGGAATTCAAATGTAGGGTTTTGTGATGGAGAATTCTGCACTCTTTTTACTACACCATACTGCCTCATTTCACAAGTCCCTCTAGGGTGTACCATGTGTGGCCATTTTTAGTTTCCAAAAATATCCCTATTTTATTTTATTTTATTTTATTTTATTTTATTTTATGTATTCATTTATTTTTGAGAGAGAGAGAGAGAGAGAGAGCGAGCACACACGAGCGGGAGGAGGGGCAGAGGGAAAAGGAGACAGAGAATCCCAAGCAGGCTCCACCCCCAGCACAGAGCCTGACAAAGGGCTCAATCTCGCAAGCCTGAGATCATGACTTGAGCCAAAATTAAGAGTCCGATGCTTAACTGAACCACCCAGGCGTCCCAGTATATCCCCATTTTAGGAGTGAAACACAAAATTCCCTTTTGTGTATCAGCTCCTGTCCAGTTCTGCATTTAAGGGTGGAAAGGAACATAAAGAGGAATTAACATTAAGAAAGTAATTCACTAAGTGCCAACCACTCCCCAGCATGTTTGCATGTGTTAATTTTCTCTAATTCCAATAACAATCCATGGACATTTTTGTCAAAGGCTGTCAACTGAAAGTAACAGAAAACTCTTTATTATTTTCTTGTCTCCTTCTCCATTATGTTGGCTCCTTTACGTATATTACTTGTCTTGTGAGTATGAGATGGCTAATCTCTGCCAGGCTCTTGTCTATTTGATAGACAGGAACAAGGAGTAATGAAGCCAACAGGAGGCACCTATATTGGAAAAGTAAAATATTTCCCTGAACACTACTACTTATAGCTTATTGACCAGAACTGTGTGAAAAGGGGAACGTCTCATGGCAAGGGATCCTGGAGAAGCAAATATTTATGCTGCACACATTGCCTAGACAACATCATGTTTCTGTTAGTAAAGAAGAATGGAGAATAGATCCTAGGTAGGTGACTAGCAGATACTGCCCTTCTTTCGATTGTATACGTGAAGAAATTTATAAATATTTCATAAGAAAATTTCATAAGAAATTTTAAGCTCCCTTCCCAGGTCATAGATAATAAGTAGAAGAGATGGAATTTAACATAGAACTGACTGGTTGAAAACATTTGCTTTTTCCTTCAAACTGGACTGGGAAAGCAAAATCTACCTACCCCTTTTTGCCTAATGGATCACTTCTCAAAACCTAAAGAATAGGTTCGTTACTTAAAATCACATAATTAGTAGAAAATCCATCTTACCACATGGTCTTGCAGATTTCTACCTGTGACTTTTAAAAACATGTATTATTGACTATATTCCCTGTGCTTTACTTTTCAGTCTCTTATTTATTTTATATTTGGGAGTTTGTACCTCTTAATCCCCCTCACTTATTTTGCCCATCCCCTCAGCCCCCTTTCCTCTAGTAACCACCAGTATGTTTCTCTGCATTTAAGAGTCTGTTTGTTTTTTAGATTCTGCATATAAGTAAAATCCTATGGTGTTTGTCTTTCTTAGTCTGATTTGTTTCATTTAGCATAATACCCTCTCGGTCCATCCATGTTGTCACAAATGACAAGATTTCATTCTTTTTTTAGTAGCTGAGTAGTATTCCATTAGAATGGAATAGTGTGGTGTACACACCACATCTTTATCCATTCATCTGTTGGTGGATACTTGGGTTCTTCTATATCTTGGCTATTGTAAATAGTGCTGCAATAAACATAGGGGTACATACATCTTTTTGATTTACTGTTTTCATTTTCTTTGGGTAAATACCCAGCAGGGGAAATACTGGATCATATGGTATTTCTGTTTTTTAATTTCTTGAGAAACCTCCATACTGTTTTCCACAGTGGCTCTACCAATTTACATTCCCACCAACAGCACATGAGGGTTCCCTTTCTTCCACATCCTTGCCAAGACTTGTCATTTGTCTTTTTTATAATAGCCATTCTGACTTGCGTGAGGTAATATCTCATTGTGGTTTTGATGTGCATTTCCCTAATTGGTGATGTTGAGAATCTTTTCATGTGTCTGTTGGCCATCTGTATGTCTTCTTTAGGAAAATGTCTATTCAGGTCCTTGGCCTATTTTTTGTAAATTGGATTGTTTGTTTTTCTTTTGTTGTTGAGTTGTATAAATTCTTTATATATTTTGGCTATTAACCTCTTATCACATTAACCGTCTACAAATATCTTCTCCCATTCAGTTGGTTGCATTTTTGTTTTGTCGACAGTTTTCTTTTGCCTTGCAAAAGCTTTTTGTTTTTTTTAAAGTTTATTTATTTATTTGTAAGTAATTTCTACATTCAATATGGGTCTCAAACTCATGGCCCCGAGATCAAGAGTCACATGCTCTTCTGACTGAGCCAGCCAAGCACCCCCAAAAGCTTTTCATTCTGATGTAGTCCCAATAGTTTATTTTTGCTTTTGTTTTCCTGGCCTCAGGAAACATATCCATAAATATGTTACGAAGGCCAATGTCCAAAAGATTTTTGCCTATGTTTTCTTTTAGGAGGTTTATAGTTTTGAGTCTCACATTCAAGTCTTTAATCCATTTTGAGCTAATTCTTGTATATGCTGTAAGATAGTGGTCCAACTTTTATTTTTTTGCATGTGGCTGTCCAGTTTTCCCAACACTTTTTCACATTGTATGTTTTTGCCTCCTTTGTCATAAATTAATTGACTGTGGGTTTATTTATGGGCTCTCTATCCTGTTCCATTGATCTATATGTCTCTTCTTGTGCCAGTACCATGTTGATTTGATTACCATAGCATTGTAGTAACTCTTGAAATCTGGGATTCTGATACCTCCAGCTTTTTTTTCTTAATGTTTGTTTATTTTTGAGAGAAAGAGAGACAGAGCCTGAGTGGGGAGGGCCAGAGAGAGAGTGGGAGACACAGAATTCGAAGCAGGCTCCAGGCTCTGAACTGTCAGCACAGAGCCTGACATGGGCCTCAAACCCACAAACCGTGAGATGGTGACCTGAGCTGAAGTGGGACATTTAACTGATGGAGTCACCCGGGCACCCCTATGATCACTCCAGCTTTGATCTTCTTTCTCCAGGTTGCTCTGGCTATTCAGGGATTTTTGTGGTTCCATACAAATTTTAGAACTGTTTGTTTTATTTCTGTGAAAAATGTTATTGGTATTTTGATAGGGACTGCATTGAATCTAGATTGCTTTTGGTAGTATGAACATTTTAATATTCTTCCAGTCCATGAGCATGTCATACCTTCCTTTTGTTTGTGTTATCTCCAATATCTCTTATCAGTGTCTTACAGTTATTAGACTATAGGTCTTCCACCACTATGCTTAAATTTATTCCTAGGTATTATATTCTTTTTGATGCAATTGTAAATGGGATAGTTTTATTAATTTCTCTTTCTGCTAATTCATCATTAGTGTATAGAAATGCAGCAGATTTCTGCGTATTAATTTTATATCTTACAGTTTACTGAACTCATTTATTCTAATAGTTTTTCGGTGAAGTCTCTACGGTTTTCTAAATATAGTATCATGTCATTACAAATAATGACAGTTTTATTACTTACCAATTTGGATGCCTTCTATTTCTTGTCTAAATGAAAAAGACTCTAAAAACAAGAATAACATTATCACTCCTACATAGTGAGTAGAATGTCTTAATCTCATACAATATCTAGCCTATACATTGCAATGGGTTATGTCCCTTAACTCTTTTTATTGATAGAATGCCTCTCTTTATTTTCTTGCCATTTATTTTTTTGGGGGGGAAAAACCCGTGAAGGGTTTCTTGTATACTGTTTCACACGATATGGATTTCGCTAATTGAATCCCTGTAGTTTAGTTTAACATGCTCCCTGGTCTCTTGTGTTTTATGTAAATTCTTGATTAGATCTAGAACTTTCATTAGATTCTGATTTGCATTTTTAGGAAAACAGCTTCATAAATGGGATGATATGCTGTTTTTAGAAGGCACAGAATATTAACACTCTCTCTGTGTCATAGTAACAGCCACCGATGGTCTTTGCCTTATTCCATTATTTCATTAAAGATTGCAAAGTGATGGTGTTGTAATTCAAGTTTTTTTTTTTTTCATTTATTAGCTGGAGTGCTTTTATAAAGAGCTACCTAAAGTTACATTGAGTTCTGGAAAAGCAAGACTAATGCTTAATACTTGTATTTATTTTCTAAGTGATGAATTTATTCCTTTGCATTCTGCATTCCCCAGAGTTAACCAATGAATGTGATGGGGTGTGTGTGTGTGCGTGTGTGTGTGCATGCATGTATGTATGTTAGAGAGTGCTCATGGATCTAAACATATTTTAAAACTTGTTTTCCATTCATTGTAGTAATTATTATTATTCATGTTCAAATTGTTCCATTTTTGACAAAATATGATTCTTCTCTAATTGGTTTGGCATGATTTATATATTATTTAATAATCTTCTTGTTTCCTAGTATGTACAGATGTTTTGGGCTCACTTTCTACATTTTTATCTCCCAAGTGTATAATCACCCATTTCTATAAGGAGACTTGTGTTTCTTGTTTTAAATCTTTTTTTTTAACTTCTGTTTTTATAGACTTTGCTTTTCATTTATTTCCTGTGTTATTTTTTTGCTGTGCTTTCTGTAGCAGTTATTCTGTGTTCCTTGTAATTTCATCATCATTTAAAATATTTTTTTCTATTTGTTTTCTGAATTCTGTTGATTCACATTTCACATTATCTTATTTTCAGGCTATCACTACCTGTTTCTGATCACCTGTTTTGGTTTTTGTTTTGTTTTGTTTTGAACTCTTATATTTGTGCTCTGTGCTATTCTTGCATAACTATAATTGCTTTTTCAAGTTTTTGCTTTTGTTTTCTCTTTCCTTTTTTTTGTTCTTATTGTAATGTTAGATTATAATATTTATCTGCTTTGTTGAAATTATTTTTAAATGAGTTTTCCTATTATATATAGGATTCAATGTTGCTTTCATTTATGATTTATTCTATGGTGACTTTCTGTGCAGGCAGAGCTGCCTCATTTCCTGTTACTTGCATTTACACGGGATGGGGTTTTCCTAGACTTGTAGTAGGAGATGGAGCAGAGGATACAAGGGTGTGACAACACATCATCCCAAGTTTCATAGCTCACATCTCCCTCCTGTCACTACAGTGAATGTCTTGCAATATGTTAATTTCTATAACCGGCCCTGCTCTGATTCTCAGAGCCCAGCCTGGTTCTGGTGACCTTCTCCCACCAGCCTTGCATTTCCTGCTCCCCTCCGCAGCCCTTTCTTTCACCAGGATACACTCTTAGACACTATTTCTTGCTGGCACATCTGCTATCTGCTACCTCTGGGCTCTTGGACACTTTCTGAACCATGTCTCTCTCTTCCTTCCCCAGTACTCTTGAGGTGCTCAATCTCAGTTATACTCACAGTAGTTCCCTCTCAGATGGGACACTCTCATTTGGGAATCAACTATCTGCTGGAGACGTGTGAGATCCACCGGCCCTCAGAACCCCTTTCCCCACTCTGCCCTCCCCTCAAGCTTTAAAATCACCAGCTTCTGTGTTGCCTCACAGTTGCTGTAATACTTATGCGGCTGAAGTCTGTGAGTTTTCTGTCTCCTAGTTTCACTAAAGATACAAAGTTGTTTTTAATTGCTTCTTTTTTCTCCATATGATTGCCAGGAGAAAAGAGATATTCCAGAATTAGTTGCTTGGTTATAAAGCTTTTGGTTATCAAGTTTGATTTCCAAACTTTTCCAAATACTTATAGGAGTAGATATCACTTACTAAGGGCTGCCGAGGCCCGGGCTCAGTGCCGTGGACTCTAGATATAATGACTCACTAGGACAAATCGGAGCACTAATTGCTGCCATTATCTCATTTTCAGATGGAGTAGCTGAGGTCCAGGAAGGTTAAGTAATTTGCTTAACCTGCCATGAAGAGAATAAGTTAGAAGAATTGGGATTTAAAACCAATTTGTTTTAAATCCAGAGACCAAACTCTGATCCCATGAAATGGCTTGCCACACTTCCTGCAGATTTTAATATCCCAAGACTAAAATGCTTATATACATTTCCTCTTGTGCATATAATGGTACATCTTGTCATGGTTTAATGTGGACCAAGCATAAAGACCTTGATTTATAAACTGCACTGAATATGATTTCCTGAAAGCTTCACATATTTTTCAGTCCACTTGAAAGTGGAAATATGACCTATAATTTTAACATGAAAAGATAAGTATGTCCTACATTTCAGTAATGTGTGAAAATAAAAGGAAATCTTTAATCTTTTCTCTAAAACTTGATAAAAATGCTGAGTTAAAGATAAACATGGAAACAAAGAAGATATTTTGAGCATATTGCATATGTCGAAATCCTAAGATATGATATCAGGGTACATAAGTTATCCACCGTGACAATTTGTACTTTTTGATTTGTCAACATCTTCATAAATTTATAATTAGTGCACTATATTCCACACATAAACTGTATCGTAACTATAGTTTCGAGGTTATACATTTGTGTAGTTTAAAACCAAAGTGTGTAGGGGTGCCTGGGTGGCTCAGTCAGTTAAGTGTCCAACTTCAACTCACGGCTCATGGGTTTGAGCCCTGCATCGGGCTCTCTGCTGACAACTCAGAGGCTAGAGCCTCCTTCTCTCGACCCTCCCCCGCTCACATCCTGTCTCTGTCTCTTTCAAAAATAAACATTAAAAAAAAATTTAGTTTTATTTATGTGTGTGTGTGTGTGTGTGTGTGTGTCTAATTTGTTTCCTATTGATTCTGTAAGAAATTACCATAAATTTAGTGGCTTAAACAAAACAAATTCCCTCTCTTACGGTTTTGGAGGTCAGATGTCTGAAATCACTTTCACTGGACCAAAGTCAAAGTGTCTGCAGGCCTGGTTTCTTCTGGAGGCCTTGAGGGGTGAATCTGTTTCCTTACCTTTTTCAGCTTTAGTGGCCATCTGTATTTCTTGGCTTGTGGCCCCTGCTGCCATCTTCAGTGTGCATCACTTCATCTCTGCTTCTCTCAGCACCACCTCTTCTCCTCTGTCTCCTTTATGTATAACACTTGTGATTACAATTAGGGCCCCGGAAAAACTCCCATATCAAGATCGTTAACTTAATTCCATCCACAAAGTTCTTTTTGCCATATAGGGTAACATTGACAGGTTCCAGGGTTTCAGACCTAGATACCTTTAGAGGCTATTATACAACCTACTATCCATATACTATATATACTATTCAGTCTAATACATATATATTATTTTTATATTATAATTTATATCATACATATTTATATTTTGTGTTATATGGCATAAATGTAAATGTGTATATATTTTATATGTCTATATCTATATTCTATAACTTTCACAAATTAAATACAATTACATTATTTTACATATATGATAACTGGCTTTTAGTCGTCATCATAAAACAACCAATATCAGGCTCAGAGTGTTTGAGCAATCTTCCAGAAGTACTTTAGCTCTTCAGTGTCAGGGGTTGGGATAGAATGCAGTACTCCTTGATTTTGAAAGTCCTTCCTGATTTTCTTGAAGAACTAATGTATTCAATAAAGAGAAACTGCATCTTGCAAAGATGTGAACTGGAATTAAAGAAGGAAAAATTAATTTGAAGCTAATTTATTCTGAAAAGTTTAATTTTATGGTGAATTCTGATTTTGTGGACACTATCATTTCTGCACCAAAATTATTTAGACATATTCAGGAAGTATCCACACTGCTCAAAAGCCCTGGATAATATCTGTTTTTTCTCATGATGATATCTTTCACTTGAGGACAAAGCCTGAAGGCAGAGCTAGAATTAGACAGTTAATACAAGTCATATACACTTCTGTTAGTCAGCACAAGCTGCCATAACAAAATACCATAGGCTGGATGGCTTAAACAACAGTAATTTATTTTTCAGTTCTGTAGACTAGAAGTCCAAGATCAAATTGCCAAAGGGCTGGATTCCAGTGAGAGTTCTCTCCTTGGATTCTAGATGGCAGCCTTGCTGTGTCCTCACATGACCTTTCCTTGGTGTGTGTATGTGGAAAGAGTGGCGGGGGGGCGCGGGGGATAGAATCTCTTTCTTTCTCTTCTTATAAGGCCACCAGACGTATCAGATTAGAACCTCACCCTTATGCTCTCATTTAATTTTAATGATACTAAAAGCCCTATTTTTACATGTAGTCACAGTGGTGGTTAGGGCTTCAACTTACGAATTTTGGGAGAACACAATTCAGTCCATAGCAACATTGGGCACTAAAATACTCTTTTCCTAATATTAAGTATTCCACACAACATAATTACACAACTTTGTGTTTTCAATTAATATATCCTTTAAATATGATTAAATGCATTGAAATGGCATCACACACAAATTTGTGTTTTTCTTTTTGCCATAGTACAGTAGTGGAATATGTGCACGTGAGATAAGGTAATCACCAGTCCTTGCAGCACACTATTACAAGCTTATGGGGCTTGAAGTACTATCCAGGAACAAGAACCATTTCACTTTTCTTCATTAGTTGGTGAATATTGATTCGATTCTTAACAAATGGAAAAGAGTGGAATTTCTTTTCAGGCATTTATGGCACCCAGCAGCCTGACTGACTAACTGCACAGTAACTTAGAATATATATTACTTTTTTAAGGGTGAGGACATGTACATCACTTAAAATGACATCTGCTAGGAAAAAAGGCACAAATGTTCAACAAATGTTGGAATTCGGTAAATGTGTAGAAATGAAGAGGTGATTGAGTATTCTAAGTAAAAATTCATATTTTGAGGGAGACTTCCAGGTTCAGCTCCAGCATGTAAAGAACTTGAGCTCATCATTCCTGTTCTTGAATCTATAAAAAGCCTGAGTAGGGGCGCCTGGGTGGCTCAGTCGGTTAAGCGTCCGACTTCGGCTCCGGTCACGATCTCACGGTCCGTGAGTTCGAGCCCTGCATCGGGCTCTGGGCTGATGGCTCAGAGCCTGGAGCCTGCTTCCGATTCTGTGTCTCCCTCTCTCTCTGCCCTTCCCCCGTTCATGCTCTGTCTCTCTCTGTCTCAAAAATAAACGTTAAAAAAAAATTAAAAAGCCTGAGTAAATTGAAAATGTATGACATTGTTTGAACTCATCAGAAAATTAAGGTCACGGGGCAAATGGCCACACTGAAATCTGGAGATGTGCTAATCCAGTGAGTAACAACTGAGGTTTGTTTGCCTGGAGCAAAAGACACTGGAGCCATAAGCATGTAGGAAAACTTAAATTATAATTTTGAAGAATTTCTGGAGACGAAGTGTGGACTAGTATGAGAACTAGTGTGGTAACCACTGTCTTAGTCCCCTCACCCCTTTCTTGGGTCATATAGACAAGAATCCCACCAAGTTCTCACAGTGAAGAATAAAGAAGGATCTCTTCATGACTCTGGCAAGAGGAGGAGAAAAGTGACCATTGTAAAGTATTTCCAAAGTATTCCTCATAACAAAGGACCATTCTTCAGGGGAAAAGACTTAACCAGAGCCTTATCCCATCTGAAAGAAGAGAATTTCTCTGACTTTAGCTTTCTCCAGCCTTCTGTCTTATGTAGATGGTGTGGAAATTAAGGTACACTTGTGAAGATCACAGAAGAAGGGCACAAACCTGCTAAAAGACTGATATTTAATCATAGGATTTTACACCAGTTATTACCATCCTTTTCACACTTTACCACCACACCAATAAAGCTTCAGTATAATTATAGTTGGTTGCAGCAGAAGGAGCTACAAGATCCAGACTCTATCTAAGGAGAAGTTTTGGGAAAGCCCAAAGACAACAGAGACCAAAACCATGACAGTGGAGGAGTTTGAAAACTCTGGGACCTACCACTATAAGTAACCATTTAAAACAGCTCAATTCATGGGTGCCTGGATGGCTCAATCAGTTAAGTGTCCCACTCTTGATTTCAGTTCAGGGAATGATCTTATGGTCATGAGATCGAGGCCTGTGTAGGACTTTGCGCTGGGCAAGGAGCCTGCTTAAGATTTGCTCTCCCTCTCCCTCTCTCTCTGCCCTTTGCCCATTTGCTCACATGTGCACATGTGCTTTCTCTCTCTAAAAAATAAAAATAAATAAAAAATAAAACAGCTCAATTCTGAGTGGCATTAACATAAAGTCACACCCTATAGGCCTATTTACTTTAGTTCCTATTACTTGATACTACATTTCCAGATTTCTATTAAAAATTACAAGGCATGCTAGAAGGCAAAACAAAAGCAAACAACAAAAACAACAAATCACAGTCTGAAGAGATAAAGCAAGCATCAGAACCAGACTCAGACATGACACAAATTTTGGAAGTATCAGATTTAGAATTTAAAATAACTATGATTAAAATAAATAAATACAATAAATATGATTAATGTATTAAGGGATCTAATGGAAAAAAAGATAATGTGCAGGGGACAAAATGGGTTATAGAAAGAAAGAGATGGAAACTCTAAAAAATAACCAAGAGGAAATGCTAGATATCAAAAACATTTTCACAGAAATGAAGACTGCAATTGATGGGCACATCAGTAAACTGGACACAGCTAAGGAAAGAATCAGTGAGCTTGAAGATAGGCCTGTGGAAACTTCCCAAATTAATGGCAAATAGAAAAAAAGAATTTAAAAATCAAAACAGGAATATAATAACTATGGGGCAATTTCAAAAAGTATAGCATAGGTGTAATTGGAATATCAGAAGAAGAAAGATAGAACAGAGATGGAAAAATGTTTGAAATCACGGTGATTGAGAACTTTCCAAGATAAGTGACAGACATGGACTACAGATCAAGGAAGCTCAAAGAAAACCAAGCAGGAAAAGTATTTTTAAAAATCTACCAGGCATAAAATATTCAAACTGCAGAAAGCCAATGACAAAGAGAAAATCTTTGTGTGTTAATGCTGAATTATTTTCTCCTTCAGTTCTTCCAGTTTTTTGCTTCATGTATATGCAGGCTCTTTTGTGAGGTGCATATATGTTTATTGTTGTCATATCTTCCTGATAGATTGACTCTTTTGATATTATGAAATATCCCTCTTTATCTCTAGTAACTTATTTTTTAAAGTCTAATTTATCTGATGTCATTAGAGCCACTCCAGCTCTTTTACGGTTGTTGTTTGCATTGTGTCACAGTTTTCCATCCTTTTTTCTTTTAATCTGTATCTTTGAATCTAAAATATGTCTCCTATAGATATCATAGAGGTGGATATTGCTCTTTCTTAAAATATGTTTATTTTTGAGATATGTAGAGAGAAAGAGAGAGCATGAGCAAGGGAGGGGCAGAGAGAGACACGGAGGAGAGAGAATCCCAAGCAGGTTCCATGCTGTTAGTGCAGAGCCCGACATAGGGGTCAATTTCATGAACCATGAGATCATGACCTGAGCTGAAATCAAGAGTCAGACACTTAACCAGCTGAGCCATCCAGGTGCCCCTGGATTTTGTTCTTTTATGCAATCTAACTATATCTGGTTTGATTGGATTGTTTAATCCATTCATATTTAATGTATTATTGATATGGTTAAATTTACATCTGACTTTTTTTGGTGTTGTTTTCGAAGATTTAAGTTTTTTACCTACCTCCTCTATTGCCATTCCACTCTCTGCTTTTATGAGTTTGACTTTTTTAGATACCACATGAAAGTGAGATCATATAGCATTTGTCTTTCTGTGTGTGGCTTATTTCACCTAGCATACATCCTCCAGGTTCATCTGCATTTGTTGCAAATGGCAGGACTTACTTCTTTTTTAAGGCTGAATAAAATTTCATTGTATATGTATATAAACTGCATTTTCTTTATCCATTGATCTGTCAATATATGCTTAGGTTGTTACCTTATCTTGGCCGTTGTGAATATTGTTGCAGTGAACATAGGAATGCAGATATCTCTTTGAGATACTGATTTCATTTTCTTTGGATGTGTACCAGAAGTGGTAGTTTTACATATATTTTTTAAATTTTTGCCATGTTTATTTATTTATTTTGAGAGAGAGAGACAGAGACAGAGCGTGAGTGGGGGAGGGGCAGAGAGAGAGAGGGAGACAGAATCCAAAGCAGGCTCCAGGCTCTGAACTGTCAGCACAGAGCCCAACGTGGGACTCAAACTCACCAACTGTGAGATCATGACCTGAGCCGAAGTTCGACACTTAACAGTCTCAGCTACCCAGGCGCCCCTAATTAGACCTTTTTTTGCAAAGAAATGCTTGTAAGTTTGAGTTCCACCTCGGGTTCTCTGCTGTCAGCACGGAGCCTGTTCTGGATCCTCTGTCCCTCTCTCTCTCTCTGCCCCTTCCCTGCTCCTGCTCTCTATCTCAAAAATAAATAAACATTAAAAAAATATTTTTAAGGGCTGAACGTCTCAGATAATTTATTACAGCAACTCTGGATACTGACCTTTCTCTAGAGATGATTGCGGTGGTTTTTTGTTTTTGTTTTTGTTTTTGTTTTTGTTTTTGTTTTTGCTTGTTTTGTGATTTGGCTCAACTATTTCTACAAAGTTTATTTCCCCTCAGTTATTTTTCCCTTATTTTTGTCTTTCAGTTATTTTTCCCTTTTTTATCTTTGTTTTTTGTCTAGAGCTCTCTTCTGTTGTTACAAGGCACTTACTGGTCAAGGTTATGTTTAAGTCCTCTTAGCCAGTATGTATTTTACTCTTTAACATGGGACATATGTGTGGTTTAGAGGCTGCCACTATCTGAGTTCAGACAATTTTCATTTTTTCCCCCATATTCAGCTAGGTACTAGTAGCTTGAAGTTTATCTCTTTGATAATTCTAGATAGAGTGCAGCTTTGGGTATGTATACAGTCTTCCAGACTGCCAGAGATTACTGTGCTGTTATTCTTAAGCCTTTCTTCTTAGAAAGTGCCTGGGTTAGAGTACTTCACTGGACAGTCAGTGTCTTGTTAGAGGTTTTGGTTAAACCCGTTGTGCCAGTGAGACTTCCGCCCTGTATCAATGGATCTTTGTGGTTCTGCCTCATGTTCTGCTCTGACTAGTTCTCAATGAGTGAAGTATAATATATATGCACAGACTTCAACTCTGGGATTGGCTGTGATCCTAGGGAGGTTCTTCCTGGCTCACTCTTTGGTTCTCACCATTAAAGTTCTAGCTGTTCTGCCAATTTTTTTATATCAGAATTACCACCTTCAGTCCACCAAGGTCTCCATTGTCATTAACACCCTTAGGCATGAGTTCTCCACTCCCTGTTCCAAATAATGTCCATCCATCCCCTCGGTCAGAGCTGAGGAGTTCTTGGCCCATAAAAGCTTATCTATCTTTATTGTTGGAAAGAACCCCTGTGTCACAGCACTGGAGATGATGATGAGGACCTACTTTTCCAGAGTAACAATCTCATTCTCACACTGGGCACTGGGTGACTGCAGTATTATCCCTGGTCTTCTCAGCTTCTCCTCCAGACACAAAACTTCTAATCTTTCAGTGAGCTGGGGCTTTGACAGTTGGGGCTAGTATTTTTGCCCCACAGCAACTGTGCTAGAGGTTTCACTTGATGATGAGTGGGAACTGGATGTGAGAAGGGAGACCAATTCTCTCTTCCCCCCACTCAAAATAGAGGTTCTACACTTTGAGAGTGAAAAGAGTGAGAAAAACCAGCACCGTGCCCTTCCTGTGATGACAATATAGCCTCAGACTGGGAACTGGAGTGACAGGGATCCAGAATATTCTTTGCTGCACATGCCTGGAGTAGAACTTCTATAACAGAGTACTGTGAATGGGTGGGTAACGGACTGGTTTGTGGCTCAAATTCCACAGATTCTCACCACTCTTACCATGATTCAGTAGATTTAAAAAATAAATAAATGTTTCTCCTATGCGGTATGGTTTTAGGAAAATTCCCAGAAACTTGAAAATATTTTTTTTTGTTGTTGTTTTGTAATTTTTACTGGTTAAATTGTTTTGCCAGGCAGGGGTTTTTGCCATGCTTCTTATGTTATCATTATAGAAGTTCCACCTCTAGTAACTATTTCATATTCTTTGTACTCATAGTTTCTACCCCAGGATCTTATGTTTCATGTCCAGTGTCTTCCTCCTTGTTGATGCTAAAATAATGAATGAAGTTTCAGGAGATTGGCCGGCAAGCTCTTCAGGATGGTGTTACTGTGTCCTGCACAGCTACTTGTCCTTTTCCGACTCTGACTGTGTACTGGGAAGAGGAAATTACGTCTTTGCTCTTTCCTGCATTGAGAGCACTGTTTCTTTCCAGTATATAGAAGGCAAGCTTTGTGCATTCTTCCTCTTTTATGCAATGTTGTGTCTGGGGACTTTAAAATTATTCAAAAATCCATAAGCAAATCAGTCCTTGATTATCTGCCCTGCTACCCCAGAATTGGTAATGTAGGTATGAAGTCTTATTGTGGCACTGGACCATTTATCTACTAAGCTAAAATCTTTATTGCTTTCCGATAAAGCAAAACAATCTAATTTTTCTGGAGCGCCTGGGTGGCACAGTCGGTTAAGCATCCAACTCTTGATCTTGGCTCAGGTCATCTCATGGTTCGTGAAATTGAGCCCCACATCAGGCTCTGCACTGACAGCATGAAGTCTGCTTGGGATTCTCTCTCTCCCTCTCTTTCTGACCCTCCCCCACTTGTGCTTTCTCATGCACACACATTCTCTCAAAATAAACTTTTAAAAAAATTATTTTTTCCATAAAAACTCTAAAAGTCTTTAGAAGAATTAAATGGTGTCCCTAGGAATCTTCTTTACACTTGACAAAAAAAATCCAAGAATACTGGTACTACTCCTTATATTATTACTTTGGGTTATTTCTCTTAGGCTACACTTGGGATGGTTTCAGAGTTGTTTCTGATCAGTACAATGTGACTCTTCCCTCTTGAAAACTGGACATTACCTCTTTTTAAGTTCATCCTTTTATTCTGAGAGAGAGAACTCAAGTTGGGGAGGGGCAGAGAGAGAGGGAGAGAGAGAGAATCCCAAAAAGGCTCTGCACTGTCAGCACAGATCCTGATGCAGGGCTCAAACTCATAAACTGTGAGATCATGACCCGAGTCAAAGTCAGACTCTTAACCAACTGAGCTGCCCAGGCGCCTCTGCAGACTACTTCTTTTAATGCAGCCTAAGATGGAGGCAGATAGGCTCTGGAATTAAGCACTGCTAGATGTTTTGGTTTATATTCTGAGAATCATCACTGCAATGAACAAATTTCTAAACAGAAATGTATTTATAAATAGCTGAGCTGCAGTTCTAATAATTCATAGTTCTCATGTCCACTTACAGCTCTCTATTTTCACCCTAAATCACTGCCTATCATGGCAAGTGACGGCCTGATCTATTTTCTGGGTTTGAGAAAGAATTTTGACTTTCTTTCATATTCAAAAGCAATTCTTTCTTACCTTAAAACTTCTAAAATTTTCTATTTCCCCTTATACACATGATCTCAGTTGAATTCTACTTTTATATGGGCCAATGTGTTTCTTTTTATATCTGTTTTTAGTTCTCTAAAAGACTGAAAGAACTATTAGGACACTTGCTTTTGGAAAACATAAACTTAGTCATTCTTTAAAACAGACAATTCCCTTAGCTCTCTCCAAAGTGAAAACACATATAGAAAGCTTACTGATTTTACAAGGTTGTAAGTAACATCAATGTAGGTGCCAGGAAATGGAGTTAGGGAAGGGGGTATTTTTTTTCCCGGAAATGTACTCAATCTGCAGTTAACTAATAGTGTGGGCCTTGCAATATTGTTGCCAAACTCACTAGAGGAAATGATAGGTGGGAAGGAGGAAGATGTCAGCAACAAACTTTATTTCCACAGTGTGTTTATTTCTCTCTCAGAGGATACATAACTGCCATCATTAAGTTATTTCTCACATTGTTAACCTGGAAAATACCATTTTTGATACCAGTGTCAAAGAGCAGTATCAAAGAGAACAGCTGTTTATGTGCTCATAGTATTTTGCTTCAGAAGCATGCGTGGCCTTTACTATTTCATGCATGGTACAGAAATATTTATATGAACAATAGGACTACTAAACTATTAAATGTATGAAAAGGATTCAGAAAAAGATTCTGCTCCCAGCATGCTGTAGAAGAGTTCCAATATCTGACTGCCTTAATGCCTTTAAATACAGGATGGGAACATCAAAGACTTTTTTCAGATTTCCAAGTTTTCTGGTTATAAATGTGAGCTGAATACACATATCTGACTATGTAAAAATCATACTGCTTCATGGAGATTAATAATATAGTGCAAGCAGTTAAGAAATGAAAAATAATCATGTTTACAAACAGAATAAAACACAGATATAAATGTTATGGGTTTTTTTTTAAATTTTTTAATGTTTATTTATTTTCGAGAGAGAGAGAGAGAGAGAGTGTGTGCACATGAGTGGGGGAGGGGGAGAGGGAGAGGGAGACACAGAATCCGAAGCAGACTCCAGGCTCTGAGCTGTCAGCACAGAGCCCGACACGGGGCTCGAACTCATGAACCGTGAGATCGTGACCTGACCTGAAGTTGGACACTTATCCAACTGAGCCACCCAGGTGCCCCTAAATGTTATGTTTTTTAATTTAAGCTAAATTGTAGGTGAAATGGTTCTTTTTATTATTAATTATTTTATTTTAAATTAATTAAAATTATTATCATTATTATTAAAATGGGCCTACAATATATTACCATGTACAATTTGCATCATGTATACACATTGTTATTTAAGGAATTTTATTTTACATAATTTATAACCACAATATTTTTTAAGGAGATAGATGTAGGTAAATATAATAATATATCATATAAATATTTAAATGTAATACATGTATAAGTAAAATTAAATGTTTTTTATTTGGTTAGAAAAGCTCAAAATCTAAAATTCAATACTTCATTAATGTATGAGAATTCAAAATTTATTTTTGTCAGAAGAATCAACATATTGATAGTCTGTGCATGTGTGCATGTATGTAATTATGTAATTAAATAATGTTTTACTTTTCACAAATAATAATGAATTTGCAGTTCAGTCTGGGAATATTTGAAAGGTAACAAATATTTAGAGATATAACAGTTCCTACAATACCAATATTTTTCTAGAGCCTTAAGTATAATCTTTTCCAACAAGAAATTATAATACACTCATGCAATTTCAATAAGGCAACTTAAATTGTACACTTTATCTCTCTTAACTATAAATCTGACAATTCAAAGTGATCTGTGAAAATAAAATCCTAAAACTCTGATGGAAGGTATGCTTTATTGTATCACCGAACTACTTTACATTCCTTTTGCTCTAAAACACGTTGGTGGTTGTCTTAGCACCACCAAAATAATTCAGAGTGTAGACATCATGTGATTCTCATAATATCATAAAAAAGCTTAGGTAACTTGTTTGGATAATAATATATTTCAATCTTTGTGTAGTTGTAATCACTACCAGATATGCGACTCCTTTTCCTTCAAAGTCAATTAAATACCTAATTACAAGTTACTCCTGCATGTGTTCCTCCCATGGCTGTCCTTTCAAATGCTTCAGAGTCATATAGCTCTTTACAAAATCATACAAAATAACTTATGCAAACTGTATCCTAAATAGCTTAAAAGTATTAAAAGTTCCATTTTATAATTTCTTCTGGGTAATGAAGTGATATATCTTCATCTTTCTTTTCTTTTTTAATATGAAATTTATTGTCCAATTGGCTTACATACAACACCCAGGGCTCTTCCCAACAAGTGCCCTCCTCAATGCCTGTCACCCACTTTCCCCTCCCTCCCACCCGCCATCAGCCCTCAGTTTATTCTCAGTTTTTAAGGGTCTCTTATGGTTTGGCTCCCTCCCTCTCTAACTTTTTTTTTCCTTCCCCTCCCCCATGGTGTTCTGTTAAGTTTCTCAGGATCCACATAAGAGTGAAAACATATGATATCTGTCCTCTGACTGACTTATTTCATTCAGCATAATACCTTTCAGTTCCATCCACGTTGCTGCAAATGGCATGATTTCATTCTTTCTCATTGCCAAGTAGTATTCCATTGTGTATATAAACGACAATTTCTTTATCCATCTTCATCTTTCTAAAGGCCAAAAAGTGTCTTCATTCTTGAAATGCCTGGTTTTGCAGGTTTGGCAAAAAAGTAAGAGTGAAGGGGAGAGCAGGTCATGAAAAAGAGATGGGAGTGCAGGCAACACCTGGAATGTGGCAGGATGGTGTTTAGGAAGAACTAAACAAATTTACCCTCTTTTGGATATTTCTTTCTGCCCTGTGACTCTCATCTTATTCAGTCGAATAGCCATTGGTGTGAGTCAGCCTTGGCTTTTGAATTTCAAACATCTAGAATCAGAAGAATAGGAATAATTTGTATTCAGAGATAATATATTCATAAGAAGTTATGATACGGAAAAAAAGATTTCTTGATTTGGTGATTTGGGTTAATAATAAAAGTGTGAAAAGTAATAAAAGTCTGTGAGGGTTTAGAATTTAGGATGAAAGGGAGTGACATTGGCAAGATGATCAAATAAGAAATTCTTTATTTATATTCCTCTCACAACAACAATTTGACATGCAACCATGAACAAAAGTGCCTTTGTGGGAGCTGGGAGATCCAGGTAGAAGGTTGTGAAACTTCAGTACAGTTTCACAAGAATGAAGAGAGTTGTTTTGAGAAAAGAGGCCTCCATTCAGGCAACCAACTTCCTGACCATTGTCCTGGCTATAGACCTAGATACAGGTCCAAGAAATAAGAGGAAAGATGGAAATTTCACAAATATATGGAAGCTAACAACATACTCCCAAAGAATGAATGAGTCAAGAAAGAAATTAAAATAAAAATTTAAAAGAATCTTGAAACAAAAGAAAATGAAAATCCAACTACCAAAATGTACAAATGCAACAAAAGCAGTTTTAAGAGGAAAACTGATAGCAACAAATACTGAATTTGAGAAAAAATAAAAATCTCAAATAAACACCCTAACTTCCTTACACCTCAAGGAACTAGAAATAGAATTTTAAAACTAAGCCCAATATTAGCAGAAGGAAAGAAATAACGTTCAGAGCATAAATAAATGAAATAGAGATCAGCAGAACAGTAGAAAAGGCTGACAAAACAAAGAGCCGGCTTGTGAAAAAATAAACAAAATTGACACACTTTAGCTAGACTAGAAAAAAAAAAGAATCAAATAAAATCATAAATGAGAGGGGAGATTTTATAACTGATACCACAGATAATACAAAGGATTGTAAGATACTATTATGAATGTTTGTATATACCAACAAATTGAATAACCTAGAAAAAAATGGATAAATTCTTCAAGACCTGCAGCCTACCAAGACTGAATCATGAAGAAACAAAGCCTGAACAGACCCAATAACATTGAAGGACATTGAATCAGTAATCACAATCCTCTCATTAAAGAAAAGCCAGGACCAGATAGTTTCAGTGAGTTCATTTATTTTTTTAAAAATGTTTAGGGGCGCCTGGGTGGCTCAGTCGGTTGGGCGGCCGACTTCGGCTCAGGTCACGATCTCGCGGCCCGTGAGTTCGAGCCCCGCGTCGGGCTCTGTGCTGACAGCTCAGAGCCTGGAGCCTGTTTCGGATTCTGTGTCTCCCTCTCTCTGACCCTCCCCTGTTCATGCTCTGTCTCTCCCTGTCTCAAAAATAAATAAAACGTTAAAAAAAATTTTTTAATAAAATAAAATAAAAATGTTTATTTACTTATTTTGAGAGAGAGAGACAGAGCATGTACACACACAAGCGGGGGAGGGTCAGAGAGAGAGAGAGAATCCCAAGCAGGCTCCATGCTGTCAGCACAGAGCCCCACGTGGGGCTCGATCTCATGAACTGTGAGATCATGACCTGAGCTGAAACGAAGAGTCAGACACTCAACCAACTAAGCCACTCAGGGGCCCCTCTACCAAACATTTAAAGAAGAATTAAAGACAATCCTCAAACTCTTCCAAAATAATTGAAAATGAAGGAATACTCCCAAACTCATTTTTTGAGTCCAGCATTACCCTGATACCAAAGGCAGAAAAACACACTACAGGAAAAGAAATTACAGGTCAATATCCCTGATGAATATAGATTCAAAAATTCTCACCAAAATACAAGCAACTAATTCAACACCACATGAAAAGGACCACACACCATGATCAAATGGGATTTTCCCCTGGGATTCAAAGGTTATTTAACATACACAAATCAATAAATGTTATATGCCACATTATTAAAATGAAAGATAAAAATCATGACTATTGGAATAGATGCAGAAATATCATTTGACAGAATTCAACATCCATCCATGGTAAAAACTGTCAAAAAATTGGGTATAGGTGGAATGTACCTCAACCTAATAAAAACACAATAAAGGACATACATGACAAGCTACAGCTAACATCATAGTAAAAAGTGAACAAGTGAAAGCTTTCCTCTAAGATCAGGAATAAGACAAGGGTGCCCACTCCAACTACTCTTACTCAACATAGTACTGGAAGTCCTAGCCAGAGTAGCTGTCAGCAGTGGAAGAAGAGTCTGCCTTGTGTGAATGGAGGACTCAGTTCTTGGATTTCCCACAAAAGATTTACATGAGAATCTGAGCTTGAATAAAGACAGCCAGGAGGAAAGTAGCAAGCACAAAGCAGTTTATTAAGGACAGTACATTTTATTTCTTTTTTTAAAAAATTTAAAATTTTCTTATTTTAGAGAGAGGGAGAGCATGAACAAAGGAGAATGGCAGAGAGAGAGAGAGAGAGAGAGAGAGAGAGAGAGAGAGAACCCTAAGCAGGCTCCATGCTCAGCACGGAGCCTGATGCAGGGCTTGATTCCATGACCCTGGGATCATGACCTGAGCTGAAGTCGATAATCAGACACTCAGCTAATTAAGCCATCCAGGCACCCCAAGGACAGTACATTTTCAAGAAGGGAGAGAGGCAAGCCCAGAGGTGGCAACTGCCTTTAGGCTACAGGGATTCTTTCCTTTTATGTCAGTGACATGGGGGGAAGGTGGATGGGGTCATGGGTCTTGGACAGGGGGAGTATTTGACCCTACAAAATTTGTACTAGAACCATCATGGCAGCCTTCCCCCATAGTGTTGGGAGTGTCTATAACCACAATGCAAATGGGTTATACTGAATCCAGAAGTTACTCCGGGGCAGAGGTAGAAGAGGAGAGTGCATGTTTTGTACCTGTGGCTCTTCATTTGTTAGCCTCAGGGTCTTAGAAGCCACAAGGCCAGGATGTTGAGGGGTCTTAGAAGCCACAAAGTCATGATGTTGTGCCCCCAGGCTTCTAATGTGTGATGTTGTGTCCCCACACCCAGCTTCTAATGTGTAACCTATTTATTACCATCCTTCCCTCCTGCTCATGTCTAACGAACTGCCTACTCTCATAACTAGGCAAGAAACAAAAATAAAAAGCATCCAAATCAGAACAGGAAGAAGTAAAATTATCTCTCTTTGCAGATGACATAATGTTATATATAGAAAATCCTAAAGACTCCACCAAAAAAAAAAAAAAAACTATTAGAACTAATCCACAAGTTCGGTAAAGTTGCAAGAATCAAAATCAATATACAAACATCAATTTCATTTCTATACACAAAGAGCAAAATATTTGAAGAATAAAGAAAACACTCCCATTTACAATAGCATCAAAACCAATAAAATACTTAGGAATAAATTTAATCAAGATGGTGAAAGATCTGTACACTGAAAATTACAAGACTTTGATGAAAGAAATTGAAGAAGACACAAATAAATGGAACCGTATCCTACATTTGTGGGTCCAAAGAATAAATATTGTTAAAATGTCTGTACTACCCACAGCCACCTGTAGATTCAATGCAATCACAAAATTCCAGTGGCATTTTTTACAAAAATAAGAAAACAACCCTAAAATTCACAGGGAACCACAAAAAGACTCTGAATAGCCAAAGCAATCCTGAGAAAGAACAGAGCCAGAGCATCACACTTCCTGACTTTAAACTATGTTACAAAGCTATAGTAACTAAAATAGTATGATACTGGGACAAAAACCGACACATGGATCAGTGGAACAGAATCAAACGCCCAGAAATAAACCTCCGCATATACAAGCTACTTATATTTAACAAGGGAGCTAAAAATAGTCATGGGGAAAAGATAGTGTCTTCAATAAATAGTGTTGGAAAGGCTGGATAATCACATGCAAAAGAGTGAAGTTGGACTCTTACACCACTCACAAATATTAACTCCAGTGCATTAAAGATTTAAACAGAAGACCTGAAACCGTAAAATTCCTGTGAGAAAACATAGGGAAAAAGCTCCCTGACACTGCTCTTGGCAGCAATTTTCTGGATATGATGCCAAAAGCACAAATAAGAAAAGCAAAAATAAACAAGTGTGACTATGTCAAACTAAAGTCTTATGCCCAGGAAATAAAACAATCAATAAAATGTAATGGCAACCAATGGAACGGGAAGAAATATTTGCAAAACATTTGTCTGGTAAGATGTTAACATCTAAAACATGTAAAGAACTCAGAACTCTCATAACTCAATAGCAAAAAAACAGTTCAGTTAAAGAATGGGCAGAGGACTGAATAGATATTTTTCAAAGCAGACATACAAATGGCCAACAGGCACATGAAATGGTGCTCAACATCACTATTCATCAGGGAAATGCAAATCAAAACCCCAATGAGATATCATCTCTTATCTGTTAGAATGGCTATTATCAAAATCGTAAGAGATAATAAGCATTGGCAAAGATGTGGGAAAAAGTAAAACCTTGTGCACTGTTGGTGGGAATATAAATTGGTGCAGCGATTATGGAAAACAGTATGGAGGTTCCTCAAAAAAATTAAAAATGGAACTACCATATGCTCCATCAGTCCCACCTCTGGGTATCTATCCATCCAAAGGAAGTGAAATCACTACCTTGACAAGATATCTGCACTTCCATATTCATTGCAGCATTATTCACAGTATCAAAGACATGGAAACAGCATCCATTGATGGATGAATGGATGAAGAAAATGTGATAAATATATATCATAAATGAGTATTTTATGTGTGTATGTGTGGGTATATATATATACACATACATATATATGTATGTGTGTGTATATATATATATATATATATATATATATGAAATTGAATATTATTCAGCCACGAGAAAGAAGGAAAGCTTGCCATTTGCAGCACAGTGGATGGACCTTGAAGGCACTGTGCTAAGTGGAATAAGTGAGACAGAGAAAAACAAATACTGCACTATCTCACTTATATGTGAATCTAAAAAAGCCGAACTCTTAGAAACAGAGTGGAATGATGGTTGCCAGGGACTGAGGGGTGAGGGAAATGGGGAGATGTTGATCAAAGGATAGAAAATTCCATTTAAAAAATTTATTTTTAATGTTTATTTATTTTTGAGAGAGACAGAGACAATGTAGGTGGGTTAGGGGCAGAGAGGGAGACACAGAAGAAGAAGCAGGCTCCAGGCTCTGAGCTGTCAGCACAGAGCCCGACGCGGGGCTCAAACTCACGAGCTGTGAGATCATGACCTGAGCCGAAGTCGGACACTCAACCGACTGAGCCACCCAGGCACCCCGAAAATTCCATTTATAAGATGAATAGGTTCTGGGAGTCTAATATATGGCAGGGTGACTATAGTTAACGGTACTGTATTATTTATGTGAAAATTGCCAAGGTCTTAATGTTCTCACGATAAAACAAAAATAGTAATTATATAAGGTGATGGAGGTGGTAGCTAACTTTATTGTGGTAATCATTTCATAATATATACGTGTAACAAATCATCACACTGTATACCTTAAACTTATACAGCGTTATATGTGAGTTGTCAATTATATCTCAATAAATCTGGGGGGGAAAAGAATTTAGAATGGAAGGACCCATCCTGGAATGAACAATGGACAGGAACAGAGACTAATAGAGACTGTGAACTTCAGGAGTGATTTCATTGTCTTACAGTTGGTCATTGGTAAAGATTTAAAGGGTAAAATATCCCTTTGTTAACAGTTTATTTCCTGTTGGCTGTCCAGCAGGTGTGATGTTACTTTGAGGTCTAGATTTTCCCAGTTCTCATTAACTTTGCTCTAGATTTTCCCAATTACCATTTAACTTAGGACAGGCCTCATTTTCAATGTCTAAAGCCACTCATATACCCTGAGGTATAGGGTGGGACCTAGCCATTTTGAGAAGTCAGTTTGAAGGAAAAGTCTCTTGCATATGGACATGGATGGAACTGAACAGAATCAGCTCAGTAACTTTCCCTGGTCATGAGAGACACAATCCAGTGAGATGAAAAGGATCTTCCAGGTCATTGCCATCTTGTGAACCTAAAGTTACATTGCAGAACACTCCTATAGAAGAGTCGAGTGTGTCTCTTTCACCCTTTTAGCATCATTCAAGGCAGTGGATAGGTTGCACAATGAACTTTGCAAGATCAACGTAAGCAGGGTTGTCAACTACACTGTCCTTGTGGACATGTGCAGTTCAAGGATGGATATATCTGTAGGATATTAGCTTACATGTTGTTCTTGTGTAAAATATACCATGACACTAAAAGCTACAGAGAGGAGAGAACTCTACAATATATTTCTTCACCTTTTTCTTAGTGTGGATTTTGCATAAAGGAACACGTGTCACAAAAGCTTAGGTGCTACTACTTTATTAAGGAGGTGCAACCCTAGAAGCAGGAGGGAGGAGGACATGATAAGGTAAAGGAGGAATGAAAATCAATACAAAGTCATACAGCATAGAACTTCTGACCGACCAAATGCTTGGTATCAAGCACTGTTGGTTGAGCCATCGCTTGGAACCAACTTCCAAGATGCCATGTAAACAACTGCATTTCGGGATAGTCCATCCAGAGGAGGAATGGGAAACTTAACCTGTTGGCTCCAATTTCCCATTGTTCACTGTTCTCATCATTACAAGATTTACTCCACTGCTCTTCTGGATGGCATTTGCGTTGGAACTAAGCAGATATTGCAGCATCCGAAGTCTTAGAGTCAAACAAGGATGTGCTAGAGAAATGTGACATGAGAATTGCTATCGGTTTGCACTTTTGTGAAGTTAGTCAGAATCTATGCCAAGATGATTGTCATAATAGCAGCTGGACCAGAACAAGTGCCCAAAGAAAATCTGAAGTGACATGTGACATGCATTTGATATAACCCTTCCTATCTGCACCCCCAGCCAAGGGCTACCCCACTTGGGTAGGAAATCCCTTCTAATTAGCCTAGAGATTTGATACCCATACACAGCCATGGGGAATATATTCCTCCTATTCCTAAGTGAAACAGTAATTGAAAGGTGAGCTATTTTTCAGAACTCAGATATGGACAGTGCAGAGGATTAAGATATGGATGGGTGGTCACAATCCGAGTCTGAGAAATGCCTTACATTTATGAAATCTGAGAGGCTAAGTATTTGAGGCTCTTGGCACTATCAGGGCAAAACAACCATTGATTGTGGCAAAATATCTGAGTTAAGTGGAGCAAGTTTATGGGCCAGTAGAGAGATGAAGGGAGTTAACAATCTCTTTAACACTCTCTAGAAGGCTAGACAAAACAGTAACCATATTTATGCTAAGGTCATATGAATTTGGTGCACTCTGTGTTGGCAGAAACAGCTCTAAGTGAACCTTAGTAGAATACAAGAAGAAGCCAAAAGCAGGACAGGCATTCATACAATATTACAAAAACATAAAAGTACAGATAAAATTTCGAATTTCCTAAAACTACTGTACCAAGGAATCACAAAACAAAATATGGCCAAATGAAATTGGAAGAATCAATGGCAAAAATGTTACAGACACAAAACACCAATCCAGTTATCTCAAAAATTAGGTGTGCATGCTGAATAATTCTTTGGTAAAAGTGGAAATCACAAAATCTTTGTAAAAGAAAATGAATCACCATATTTCAAACCTGGGTTTTGTATCTAAAGCAGCAATGAAGGTGAGATGCTTAGTAATTAACATTTACTAGAAAACTAGAAAGCCTGGAAAAGAAAGAATATTTCAACTGAAGAAGGCAAAAAAAGAACAAGCAAAAACAAAGCACCAAAATAGGGCAACAGTAATAATTAAATCAAAATACCAAAAAAAAAAAAAACCAAAAACCCACACACAGACTTGATCAATAAATTAAAATTTTCTCATTTTTTGGTAAGAAAAATGAAATAGGACATTCTGTCAAATATTGTTTTGTTTTTTAAAAAGTGGGTAGGAATAAACATCAGTAGTGGAAATGTAAACATATAATTTAAGATTTTAAAAATAAATGTAAAAACAATATAATACTTTGAACACATTTATAAGGATAAATATGAAAAGCTAAGTGGCATGGAAAATTTTTTTAGGAAAGTATAAATAAGATGGTTGGTTAATAAGAAAAAGAAAGCTATATAATGAGAAAGTAGTTAAATTTCTTCAATAAAATGGACATCAGACCCATGTGGACTTATAGGTGGGTTCTACTAAATGTTAAAAAAGCAGCTAATGCCAATTGTATGAAAGCTGTTCCAAAACACAGAAAATAAGATGGGAAACTACTTAACTGATTTTATGAGGTTAGTAATGACTGTGACCCTAAAGACAGAAAGTCACAAGAAAATAAAATTTTAATTAATCACACCTATAAACATAGAAACATAAGTTCTAAACAGATCATCACCAAACCTATACAATCAACAGTTTACTACAAAAATTATGTAACATCAAGGGCTAATCTCAAGACTGAAAGAATAGCACCATATTAGAAAATTTATCAAAGTAATCGAATCACTATAATAACAAATGAGAGAAATATTTCATTAATAATAACTCTTAATATACCATCGAATAAAATGCAGCAACTATTTGTGGTAAATATTTTTGGCAAAGTTAACTTTCATAAGTGTATCTACCAGACATCTATAACAAATGTATGTACGGTGTAAGGTTCAAAGATCTAGAATAATTTACATTAAAGCAGGAATAAAATTATCACCCCTTATAATAATAGCATTGTGCTCAAAGTCCTACCCTTTGCAATAAAACAAGAGAAAAAAAATATGGAGTGTGGTTGTAAAAGAGAAGATGAAAAATATATTATTTGCAGACAATTTGATCATTTATGAACAAGTCAAGATAATCAACTAACAAACTTAGAAGAGAAAATTCAGCAGTGGAACTTAAATTTATTACTGACAGCTACCTATAGAGTTACGCTGTTTTACTACAATTGTGCTTAGTACACCAAATGCAAGAAGGAAGACGGAAGCATTTTGAGTTGGTTTGTCAGTGCATGTGGTTAAAAAACAGCAGGTTAGGGGTGCCTGGGTCGCTCAGTTGGTTAGGTGTCTGACTTCGGCTCAGGTCATGGTCTCACACTTTGTGAGTTTGAGCCCCATGTTAAGCTCTGTGCTGGCAACTCAGAGCCTGGAGCCTGCTTTGGATTCTGTGCCTCCCTCTCTCTCTCTGCCCCTCCCCAGCTCGCTCTCTCTCTCTCTCTCTCTCTCAAAAATAAGCATTAAAAAATAATAATAAAAAAATAAATAAAAATAAAAAAATAAAAAAAAATAGCAGTCTAATGATATTAAAGGAAATTGTTTGGAAATAGATTAATCAGTGAGTGAGATCTGCATTTTATTTTTAGACTTACCTGTCAAATCTAAATCTACCAGATAATTGTCAACTACATTTCCAATTATCCTGTAGAGATGCAGTTTAAATGTGAATTTCCATTAGGAGAATATAAATAAACCAAGAAAGTAAAATTTAAAGCACAAACATCCTGGCTTGTTTTTGTTTTTAATATACTCCTCCCAAAAAATCAGTTGAAAATCTCTGAGAAAGAGCAGAGTTAGTTTCTTTAGTGGAACAAAATGTCCTGACTAATAAAAATAATGTGTTTAGATCTCTTATTCAAAGGAACATGGTTTAGTTAACGAATGAATGATGAGAGATGAAATTACCTTCAAAGCAAAACAAAGCTACCATCATCAGAGATGCTACTTCAAGAATAATATATAACCTTTATTACTCCATTGATACATAGTTATGACAATAAATAGACATTGCTTTGAGGTGATAACAGCATTCTATCACTTCCTGAAATGTATGTGTCATGTAGTTTCTTGATTTAATGTACACGTGAATAAAAAGAAATCAATGCAAAATTCATTTTTCATACGGAAATGAAAAGGAATGAAGAAACCAAGATAACTACATATGCTTTGCTCAGCCCTCCTGCAATGAATTGTACCACATTGAAAGCATTTTTATTAGATTTTAAACCTGTTGATTGATGAGCTATTTTTAATATTCCTTCTCTTGGAGATGCACTGGGTGTGCACACACATAATGCAATTCATTTCTCATATACAGAACCACTTAAAGTTGAATAAAAACAAACAGCATTCTAATCTCATGACATTTGGAAAACAGCATGTGGAAAAGAAATTAGAGTATAGATTTGGCAGTAAAATAAAATGACAGAATTGGATTCCCTCATCTATTCTTCTCCAGCTTGAGAGAGACCTAAATTTAAGAAGGTGGTAAAGAAAGTAAAATGAGCCAATTATAAGTAAAGCCAACTATTTCAAAAACATTTCATTTTTAAATGTGCCTGTGATTTATTTATCTGCATATTACTTTAGCACGTTTCTTTCACTTGTAAATTTTGGAAGTTTGCCTTTGTGGCAAGTTACCGACAATGAGCTCAGTCTTTTTCAATTTAGGAAAATCAAGTCTGCTCTAAGTGCTAGCAGACTTATAAGAAATGCAATCCTGCCTCTACTGTAATAGATTTAGAAGTCTCCAATGCAACAGCGCTAATAATAAGATTTTGAAAGCAATTTTAACCCAAAAAGTCAATGACCTGTAGGATTGATTCTACTTCACTGAGGGTGTATTAATAATGCCATTTCTTTGGATTTCAGAAATAATAGATTTATTTCACTATAGACACAAAAGCAGTGAAGTCAACTTTATTTTTGATTTACTAAATTATTTCATGTCTGTATCTTACAAAATATTATTTAGAATTAGATATGGAATTAGATACTTGGGAACTACTTTAATGTGTCAGGTTAGTTTTCTGTAGCTCTTGTGAGTATAGCTTCTGTTAAATAGGAAAGTTTTTCCTTTTACCCTTCTAGGTTCTTTGGCTGGTCTAATAATTAAACTGACATAAGACAGATTAACAGGAGAAAAACAAATTTAATTTCATATGTACAGGAGCCCCATAACAATATGAGACTCAAAAGTAGCTCAGGGGTTTATATGCCATCCTAAACTAACAAATGGGATAAGGGCCTGGGACTTCAAAGGGAAAGGGGTAATTCACAGGACAATTAGAAAAGCAGATGTTGGGGCACCTAGGTGGCTCAGTCAGTTGAGCATCCAACTCTTGGTTTTGGCTCAGGTCATGATCTCTCAGTTCATGGGTTCACGCCCTGTGTCAGGCTCCGTGCTGATGATGCAGAGCCTGCTTAGGATTCTCTTTCTCTCCCCCTCTCACTGCCCCTTCCCCACTCACTCATTCACTCTCTCTCAAAATACATAAACAAAAACTTAAAAAAGAAAGAGCAGATGCTTGGTAATTACATGTTTGTCCTGCCATACAGATGGGTCATTCAGAGAAAAGTTATCTCTGTCTGAGCTAGGCCTCTAATCTAAATTCTTTTAGATAGTTAAGAGAGAGGTTAAAGTTTGTCTTGAGTCTCCTGGGTCTTGATTGTCTTCAGTTCAAAATAATCCACATGCCAAGGTGACATATTCTGCTTTCCTTTGCTTCTATTGGCCAAATGAATGATTTGAGTCATTATTATATAAAAATGCTCCTTTTGACAAGGTATACAGGTAAGCTCTACTTTCTGAGCTGACATTAAAGTAATCATTTAGCATTCTGATAATAAGACCAAGACTGCTGGTATATTTCCTATAATATAGGGAAAATGAGAAGTAACTTGTATATTTAGGAATATTAAGTTCATAAGATTAAAAGAGGACATTAGTTGTTGATGCCATCTAGTGCTGAACGCATGGCAGAGGATGGGTGAAATGCTGTTATAAATACTGAGGAAACAAAGAGTACAGAGCCACCTAGTGATTATTTTAGCACTTCAAAATAGTCACATCAAATAGGATGTATGAATTGTGTTCAGGAAATGTTCCATAAATCTAAAGTATTTTCAGTTTTTACATAGCATCAAATTTCATTTCATTTCATGGATCTTGATCCTCTAAAACAAAGATCAGCAAACTATGGCCTATGGGCCAAATTTAGCCTGCCATCTGTTTTTGTACATTGCATAAGCTAACAATAGTTTTTACATGTTTACATAGTTGAAAAGCTTAGACAAAAGAATAATATTTTGTGACATATGAAAATTGTATGGAATTTCAGTGACCATAAATAAAATTTAATTGGAGCACAACTATGCCCATTTATCTACCCGCTGTCTGTGGTTGCTTTAGAGCTATAATGAAAGAGCTAAGTAATTATATGTGGCCCGCAAAGCCTAAAATATTTATATCTGGCCCTTTACAGAAAAAGTTGGCTGCCCGTGTTATAAAACATATTGGATTTGAGAAACATCCCAGGAAAGAAAGAACACATGTGTATATTATACTTAGTATGTATAATATATGTTTATATGTGTGTGTATTGTATGTATAGCCCTATTTCTAGTTTCTTTAGCACATCTATTTGTTGTATTATTTATTCAGTTATAATTAAACATCACTTTCCATAAATACAGGATATTATCCTTTTTAGAGCTTTGCTCTCAAGGATTCTAGGGTATAGGTTTCAAGTTTGAGCTCCATTATTTTTCTCTTTATTTCTTTCTCCATGCCTTAGCCTGAGTACACAAAGCCTCCAAGACATTCCCGCACTGCACTCTTCGGGAGTGTTTCACACCATCTGGGTAACTTTTTCATAAAGGTCCTACATAGTAGAGTTATAAATCATTGCTTGACATTTCCAAAGGGTTAACAAAAGGGATGTAAATTCTATTAGCATTTCTTGAGGAGGACAGGCCAGTCGCCATCTTCCCTCTCTGAAGAGTTTGATAGCATGAAGTTTCTATAAAATGGAAACAGGCCCAAAAGGGAGATAAAGATGCCAATAGTAAAGGTTAAAAACTCCAGTAAAATTACTCTAAGAAATATGCAGGTATTCTGGCTGCTTTTGACATGTGAAAAGGGAAGAGTGGAAAATACAGGAGAGAGATGAATTAATAATTGTTTACTGCTATGGACATTTGTCTGCTATGCTTGGACAGAATGATTTTGAAACATACTTGAGATTTGTCTGATATTTATCTTCTCAAACTTCCCTGTTTGTAATTTGGTTTGTAAAACAGTGAGACATAATAAAATACATTTTAAGATGCACGTTTTGCAGATAAGCGTTTACATTTTTATTTCTTTCTCCATTTTACAGCCTTAATTTTACTAATACCTGTGATATGTGAACTTAATGCAAAACCCAATCTTTATATGAATGGAATACTTTATAGAAACTTCATACAAAGTCTCTGCTCTAACCTCCTTGGCCCAGAAGATACTGCTCATCGATATTCCTGTCAATGCTTTTTGGGAAACAGAAATGATTGGGGTCCCATTGGGGAATGGGGCTAACAGTGCCTCTGGACCAGGAACCCAGAATTACTTCAATCCTACCTAGCCCTGCAGGATTTTCCCTGTCACCTTCCCAAGAAAGGTACATGAGAGGCACAGAAAATAAAGAGGTACTTTATTCTTAAATAGTTCTTTGGTCCTAAACCTCACACAGAGCACTACAAGATGATCTAAGTTACCTGTCAGGGTTCATAGTCCTGTAGGCTGGAAGAGAGATACTTAGAGCTCAGAATCAAAGCAGGCTGAGTGGCCTCCTGGCTTCCATGGACCTGCAATGAAAAATGTTTGTTTCCTATTTCAACTAGACAAAAGGCTGCACCAAATTTTCATGTTAAATTCTGGCCCTTAGACCCCACTTCTGTGAACAAGAAAAGACTCATGAATGGTGCAGAAGGATAGAGCTGCTCATATGAGGCCAATCTATATGGGTGAAGAGGAAGAGAACACACAGAAGGAAGAGAAAGATCAAGTTCATTGGAGAAGGCCCTTTAAGCATTTAGCACTAAATACAATCAAAGACTGGCTCACCAGATTAGGACCCTTGCACATTGGGTGTACACATTTTTTGCCTTCATCATATCTTTATTGAAAAATGAGTAATAGGGTCAAAGGACCAATAGTGATTTACTAATGGGGAAGTTTCCTATTCATTAGTTTTAACATGTAGAAATTTTTCCTCTTATTGATCAAAATTTTACTTCTACTTCGCTTGTAACTTTTTCTCAGTGTTTGCTTTTAGGTCTGCCCTCTAGATGTACATAGTTTTTCATGAAGCTGCTGGTGTAGCAGGATTTACCCTTTATCACCTCAAATGAAAAATTTGATTGCTACTCTCTCGCCATACACATACACACAGAGGCAGAAAAAGGTATCATCTGAATGCTTGAAGAACCCTGACTTTAGGAAACCACAATCTTTTGAAAGGGGCTGCTAGCAACTCTGTCCAACCTTTGCCCTAGAAAGAGACAATCTTTATTGTGGCTGGCATCTGAAGTGGGAGAGGTGGGACAGATGTTGTGGGACTGATGCCTTAAACTGTGGAATCTGACTTTATATCCAAGTAGATCATGTGAGAATTAAGTTGAATTCTCAGCACCCTGCTGATGTCTGAGAATTGCTTAGTTCTGTGGGAGAACCCCTCTCCCCCGACACACAGATTGGAATGGGGTCCTGGAACCAAAAAGGAGGAGGTAATTAAGTTTAGATGAAGTCACGAGGGTGGAGTCTCCATGGTGGCATTAGTGTCTTTATAAGAAGAGGAAGGGGCGCCTGAGTGGCTCAGTCGGTTAAGTGTCTGACTTCGGCTCAGGTCATGATCTCACGATTTGTGGGTTCGAGCCCCACGTTGGGCTCTGTGCTGACAGCTTAGAGCCTGGAGCCTACTTCGGATTCTGTGTCTCCCTCTCTCTTTCTGCCCTTCCCCTGCTCATGCTCTGTCTCTCAAAAATGAATAAAAATGTTTAAAAAAATTTAAAACAGAAGAGAAAGAAACACCAGTGCTTGCTATCTCTGCCATGTGAGAAAAGAGCAATAAGGTGGCCTTCTGCAAGCCAGGAAGAGGGCCATCACCGAAAGCAAGTATCTGCTAGTATCTTGATCTTGGCCTTTCTTGCCTCCAGAACTGTGAGAAATAAGTATCTGTTGTTTAAACCACCCAGTTTATGGTGCTGTGTAATAGCACCCAAGGTAACTAAGACAGTATTCTGTAGAATTGGCATGCCATAATTGATTAATAATTCTGAACTATTTCCCTATTAGTGCCCTTTTAGATTTTTTCCCTCAAGTGTCCTGTTGTTATAAAAAAAATACTGTAGTAAACATCCTTTCTACTTAGCTTTGTAAATATATTTGAGTATTTCTGTAGGAAAGATGAAAAGAAATGGAATTCCTTGATTACAACAGGTACATTGAGAAATTTGAAGGATATGTACAAGTTGCCCAAGTCAAATTATATTCCCCCAACAGAGTTTCAAAAGCCTGTTTTCCTGAGAGTGCTCACATACTTATGACCTCACCAAGGATAAATCCATAGAAAACTATGATTTAAAATTAACATTGGCTAGCACTTTAGAATTTAATATAATTTTACCTTTATATCAAATTTAACCCAACAAAAATGCTGGAAGCTGGCTCTTACTAGTTCTAATTTTAGATAAACTAAGTGAGACATTTCAGTAAATGAGCCTATGGAAAAGAGATGTAATCAGAACTTCCATTGCTAATTTCTTATATTTTGTATTCAGTGCTGCTGGCTTTCCCTGACACAAGGTATGTGCAGTCCAAGAGGTCATATATCAAAAAGAATGCAAGAGCTTCCTACTGGAGCATTTCTAGAATGTATTTCATCCCCCAAAGACAACTTTACTATATAGCTTCATCACATTTTCCAAAATCGAGTTTCATGGCAATGGACTTGCCACCAGGGACTCATATTGAGCTTGAAATCAACTAAAAGTCTAGTTTTGTTTGTTTGTTTGCTGCTACTGTTGTTATAGTTTTAACATAAATGACCACTTAGCCAGGTCTTCCCAACCCATTTATATATGCAATGAATTTTTTAAATCCTGAGTAAAGAATTTATATGTATCCTTAGAGGATATAAACACATCACCTTGCTAATTTTAGCTCATATATCCACTTGTCAAGATCCTGATGGTGATTCTATCATCTTTCATATTAGCTGACTCTTCCATTTCTGCATCATCCATGCATTTAAAAAGCATACATTCTTTCCATGAATCCATTCAACTCACTTATTAAAATGTTGAACAGGACATATCCAAACACAAGTACATGTCTGTGCCACCAGCATGTTTTCTGAAGGCGGACATCATTCTATGTCTGTCTGTCTTATCTTTTATCAGAAGACCCATGGTCCTGAATTGAAATGGCTCTGATGTCACTAGCCCAGGCATGGGGTATAGGAGATGATTGTGGCAGAAAAAAAAATGTTAATGAAAGGGACAAAGCTGCAACTTTTCATTTAATTCTGTATTTAAAACTGGCCTCATGTGAAAGATGCTATAGAAGGACTGGATATAAGAATTAAATTCTTATAAAATGAGGTGACTTGACTTTATTTTTTTCCTGAGCATCAGTGTAGTAAATTATTAAAAATGCCATTCTCTTCTTAGATTTTCAGAAAGCAGGAAATTGTTAATATTCACTTGACAGATTGATTGGCTAATATTGTTCCCTTTTTTTTTCAAAGAGGTCATCTGCCTACTGAATTGTATTGTTATCATTTTGGCAATTATGTTATTTTGTTTTATTTTATTTTATTTTATTTTATTTTATTTTATTTTTATTTGAGACAAAGAGAATGTGAGTGGGGAAGAAGGGCAGAGGAAGAGAGAGAGAGAGAGAGAAAGAGAGAGAGAGAGAGAGAGAGAGAGGGAGGGAGAGAGAATCTTAAGCAGGGTCCACACTCAGTGTACAGCTTGACATGGGGCTCAATCCCATGACCCTGGGATTGACCTGAGTTGAAATCAAGAGCTGGATGCTCAACCAGCTGAGCCACCCAGGCACCCCCACAATTATGTTTTTTTGAATTGAGATAGAATTCACATGACAGAATTCACCATTTTAATCATTTAAAAACATATAATTTTTTTATTATTCACAATGATTCATTATATTCACAGTGTTGTACAACTATCATCAATAAATAATTTAAGAACATTCTCCTTATCCCAGAAGGAGAGCCTCTACCCATTAAGCACTCATTCCATTACTTTCTCTCTGGCAACCACTAATTTACTTTCTGTCTCTATGGATTTATCTATTATGGACATTTCACATAAATGGAATTATTCAACAAGTGACCTTTTGAATCTGACTTTTTAATTAGCATGTTTTCAAGGTTCATCTATGTTGTAGAATGTATGAGTACTTCATACTTTTTAAATTTTGTTTTTTTAATGTTTATTTTTGAGAGAGAGAGAGAGAGAGAGTGCACAAGCAGAGGAGGGGCAGAGAGAGAGGGAGACACAGAATCTGAAGCAGGCTCCAGGCTCTGAGCTGTCAGCACAGAGCCCAATGCAGGGCCTGAACTCATGGACCATAAGATCATGACCTGAGCTGAAGTTGGACACTTAACCCCCTGAGCCACTAAGGTACCCCTTTATGGTGTAATAATATTTCATTACACACACACACACACACACACACACACACACACACACACCACACTACATTTTGTTTACCCATTGTTCAGTTAGTCAACATTTAGATTGTTTCTAGTTTAGGGCTATTATGGATAATGTATAGATAATGTTGCTATAAACATTTATGTCCAAGTTTTTGTGCGAACATACGTTTTCAGTTCTCTTAGGTATATACCAAGAAATGTAATTACTGGGTCATAGTGTAGCTCCATGACTAAGTTTTTGTTTTTGTTTTTTTTTTCTGAGAGAGAGAGAGTAAGTGCAAGTAGGGAAGGAACAGAGAGAGAGGGAGAGAATCCCAAGCAGGTTTCACACTGTTGGCAGAGAGTCCAATGTGGGGCTCAAACCCACAAAACATGAGATCATGACCTGGGCCTAAACCAAGAATTCAGTGCTTAACTGAGCCACCCAAGTGCCCCAGTGACTAAATTTTTTTAAGGAACTGACAAAATATTTTCTACAAGAGTTGTGCCATTTTACATTCACACTGGCAACATATGAGGGGGCTAGTTTCTCCACATCTTCACCAACACTTCTTATCTTGTTTTTTTTTTTTATCATACTCATTTTAGTAGGTGTGAGACAATACCTCATTGTGGTTTTGATTTACATCCCCTTATTGATTAATGATGTCAAGCATCTTTGCCTATGATTATTGGCCATTTGTATGTCTTCTTTGAAGAAATATATATTCTGTCTTCTGCCTATTTTCTCAACTGGCCTGTTTATCTCAACTTAGCTAGTATATATTCTAGCTTTTAGGCCTTTATTAGATAAATAATTTGCAAATATTTTCACCCATTCTTTGGGTTGTCTTCACTTTTTTGATCATGTCTTTTGATACATAATGTATTTAATTTTGATGAAGTTCAGTTTAGCTATTTTTTCTTTGGTGATTTGTTCTTTTGGTGTCACTTTTTTAAAAGTCTATTTATTTATTTTTGAGAGAGAGAGCATGAGTGAGTGAGGGGGAGGAGCAAAGAGAGAGGGAGAGAGAGAATCCCAAGCAGGCTGTGCTTGAGATCATGACCTGAGCTGGGATCAAGAATCGGACACTTGGGGGCGCCTGGGTGGCGCAGTCGGTTAAGCGTCCGACTTCAGCCAGGTCACGATCTCGCGGTCGGTGAGTTCGAGCCCCGCGTCAGGCTCTGGGCTGATGGCTCGGAGCCTGGAGCCTGTTTCCGATTCTGTGTCTCCCTCTCTCTCTGCCCCTCCCCCGTTCACGTTCTGTCTCTCTCTGTCCCAAAAATAAATAAAAAACGTTGAAAAAAAAAATTAAAAAAAAAAAAAAAAAAAGAATCGGACACTTGTCTGGATGAATGGATAAAGAAGATGTGGTTTATATATACAATGGAATACTACTTGGCAATGAGCAAGATTGAAATCATGCCATTTGCAGCAACATGGATGGAACTGGAAGGTATCATGCTGAGTGAAATAAGTCAGTCAGAGAAGGACAGATATCATATGTTTTCACTCATATGTGGATCTTGAGAAACTTAACAGTAGACCATGGGGGGAAGGGAAAGGGAAAAAATAGTTACAAACAGAGAGGGAGGGAGGCAAACCATAAGAGACTCTTAAATACAGAGAACAAACTGAGGGTGGATGGGGAGGTGGGGGAGAGGGGAAAATGGGTGATGGGCATTGAGGAGGGCACTTGTTGGGATGAGCACTGGGTGTTGTATGTAAGCCAATTTGACAATAAATTATATTTAAAAAATAAAAAATAAAAAAATAAAACCCTTACAAAAAAAAAGAATTGGACACTTAACAGACTGAGCCACCCAGACACCCCCTTTTGGTGTCATATTCAAGAAACTATTGTGTAATCCAAGGTTATAAAAATTTACACTTGTTTCTAAGAACTTTATATTTGCAGCTAAATGTATCTCACTGTATACCTTGTATATCTGAAAGTCTTTGATCCATTTTGAAATAATTTTTGTATACAGCATAGGAGTTCAAATTCATTATTTTGCATGTGAATATCAAGTTGTCCCAGAACAATTTGTTTAAGAGACTATTCTTTCCCCAATGAGTAGTCTTGAAACTTTGGTCAAAAATCAGTTAACCATAGGGGCGCCTGGATAGCTTAGTCAGTTAAGCGTCTGACTCTTGGTTTTGGTCCAGGTCATGACCTCACAGTTTGTGGGATTGAGCCCCACATTGGGCTCTGTGCTGACAGCATGGAGCCTGCTTAGGATTCTCTCCCTGTCTTTCTTCCCCTCCCCTGCTCTCTAAATAAATAAATAAACAAACAAACGAATTTTAAAAAATCAATTAATTATAGATGTAGAGGTTTTTTTTCCCATAGATTTCCAATTCTGTTTTATTGACGTGCAGCTCCATCCTGATGCCAGTACCACACTATTTTGATGACAGTAGCTTTGTAGTAAGCTTTGGAATTAGAAAGTGTGAGTCCTCCAGCTTTGTTTATCTTCCTCAAGATTGTTTTAGCGATTCTGTGCTCCTAGCTTTTCTATATGAATTCAGATAATTTTATCCATTTCTGAAAAAAAACCACATTTGGAATTATGAGAGTGATTTTGTTGAATCTGTAGATCAATTTGGGGAGTATTGTCATCATAACAAAATTAAATTTTCCACTGCATGGACACGGGATATCTTTCTTTAAGGTTTTTTTAAAGGTTTTCTTTAAGCTCTTTCAAAAATTCTTTGTAAATTTCAGTGTATAAGTCCTGCACTTACTTAGTTAAATTAATTACTAAGTATATTCTGTTTGATGCTGTTGTAAATGGGATTGTAATCTTAATTTCATTGGGTTTTTTCATTGCAAGTGTATAGAAATACAATAGGTATTTATGTATTGATCTTGAATCCTGCAACTACACTGAATTCATTTATTAGCTCTACTTCTGTGGGTTATTTAAGACTTCTGTATATAAGATCATGTCTTCTACAAATGCAAAATTTTACTGCCTCCTTTCAAATCTGGATACATTTCATTTCTCATTCTTTCCTAATTACCTTAGGTAGAACTTCTAGCACAGTGTTAAATAGAAGTGGTGGCAGAAAACATCTTTGTCTTGTTTTTAATTTTAGGGGTAAAGTATTCAGTCTTTCACCATTAATGTCATGTTAGTTGTGGATTTTTTCTAGATACCCTTTGTCAGGTTGAGGAAGTTCCCTTCCATTCATATTTCGTGGAGGGTTTTTATCATGAAAGAGTGTGGATTTTGTCAAATGCTTTTTCTGCATACATTGAGATAATCATGTGGAGATTTTTCCTTCTTCTATTAATATGATGTATAATATTGATTGATTTTCATATGTAGAACCACTCTTACATTCCCAGGATGAATCCCATTTGATCAAGGTGTCTGATCCTTTTAATATGCTGCTAGATTCAGTTTGCTAGTATTTTGTTGAGTGTTTTAACATTTATAGTCATAAGGAGTGTTTTTCTATAGTTTTCTTGTGATATCTCTGTCTGGCTTTGGTATTAGGCAATATTGACATTGTGGAATAAGTTAATAAGTTTTCATTTCTCTTCTATTTTTGGAAGAGTTTGAAAGCAATTTGTGTTAATTTTTAAATGTCTTGTAGAATTCATCAGTAAAGCCATCTGGTCCTGGGGTGTTTTTTTGTTATAAGGTTTATAATGATCAAGATAAATCTTTTCACTTGTTATGAGCCTATTCAGATTTTCTGTTTCTTCATAAGTCAGGTTTGATAGTTTGTGTTTATAGGAATTTGGCCTTTCCATTTAGGTTGTGTAATTTGTTGGCATACAGTGGCTTATAATATTCTCTTATGATCCTTTTTATTTCTGTGAGGTCAGGAGTAACGTCCCATCTTAACTGCTGGCATTAGAAACCCAAGTCTTCTCTATTTTTCTTAGTCTATCTAATGGTTTGTCCCTTTTCCTTGATATGTTCAAAGAACCAACTTTTGGTCTTATTGATTTTCTCTATCACATTCTATTCTCTATTTCATTTATCTCCACCCTAATTTTTATCATCCCTCCTGCTGCTTGCTTTGGATTTAGTTTAGTCTTTTTTTTCTTCTAGTTTCTGATGGTAGCAAGTTACATTATTGTTTTGAGATCTTTACTCTTTTTTTTTTTTAATGCAAGCATTTACAACCAAAAATTTCACTCTGAGCTCTACTTTCAATGCACCCCCTAAGTTTTGGTATGTTGGTTTTTCTTTTTTTATCTCAAAGTATTTTTCTAATCTGTTATTTCTTGTCTCAGATGGCTGAGGCTAATATATTTGCTATTAAATGCTTGTGATAAATCCCCACTGGGAGGCTATCCAGCTGTGAGAAAGTTTCATGTTTGCAAAACAAAAGCAAGCCCTTGGAACTGAACCTTCAGAGAGCCATCAGACAGGACAAAATTCCAATTCTTTGTAAAACAAAATTTGTATTGCCCCCTCTGGTGCCTACAAGGAACTACTGGTACTGCAAAGGTGAAAGAGACCTTGAGGAATTTTCCTGCTATGGTATTTGTTCAAACTTTTTTAACATCTGTCTCTGCTTGTTAGTACTAAAAATGCTGCCTTCTCTTCTGGACTTTAATTCCAAAAGTTGGACTGTGGCTTCAATGATCCCTCATTCCCTAATACTTTACACACTGCCTGGCAAATAATAGCTGCTCAACAGATGCGTGTTAATCAGCTCAATTCTTTAAGGTAAAGAAATTAAGACCTGGGAAGATTGATGTGACTTACAGTGGCTCACACAGCTACTCAGGAGGGAAACCTCACTGAATCCCTGAAGATTCCAGTAAAAATATTGTGTTGTTAATTTACTCCTTTGGATTTTAATCTTTCCTTGCTACTTTGATTTGCCCTTGAGGACACAGACCATGTGTCTACTTATAGAATATTGTGTTAGTTTCTCTATGTGCCTAACCCTAATTTCAATATGCATGGATAGTCCCAAAAGAGATCTTTAAGAAATATATGGACTACTTTATTCTAAAGATTTTGTTGTTAAAAAATACTTCAGAAAGAAAATGCTTTATGGTCAATCTCAACTGCTATACAGCAAATTGCCAACCATCATTTCCCAGATTTCTGACAAATCTCAGAGCTAAGTAGAGACTACAAAGTAACAATTTCTTTCTACTGTTTGTTAGTTCATCCCAAATACTATCTATACCTTTAAATGACCATTTAAGTAACTTTCACCTCTTGGAAATTCAGTACGATAAAACCTATGCAGTAAATGTCACCATGTGATAATATATGCCACCTTGAGGGAGAGAAAGGTACAAATGTGACTGACATGAATCTAAGAAACACAGATCTACTAGATTTGATATAATCAAGAGGGAAATCATCCATTTCCTTTATTGTACATAACGCTTCTGAGAATAGCGTCACTCTAAAATGCTAATCCTTACTCAGCGCTCCCAGGCCTTGCCCTAAACCCCTATAGGAGCAATTTTCTCTGACAGCAGGAAGTAGTTCAGTCACTAGTAGGCAAAGGCATAAAACTGATAAACTTAAATCCCTGCTCCCTTAGCCAAGGAAACAATAAATAAATTCGACAGATACGTAATGAACAGGCTGCCCAGCCAGTGTTCTGAGCTCCCCAAGCAGGGATTTAAGTCCAAATATGTTATCAGTGTGTCTCCAGCAGATGAAAAGCACAGATGACAGAGAGAAACAAGATAAAAGCATGCAGGCTCCCCAAAATTCAACAAGAGGCTTAGTACCCAGTAATCATGTCAATCTGTTAGGGTCAAACACTAATACTTCCTGCCTTTGGAAGTCTCTTTAGGTCCAGCCACCAACTGTATACAATTGTTTAAAAAGGAAAATATTTTTTTAAAGGAAAATCTTAATTCAGGGGGTGGGGAGACAGTATAGAAAGAAAAGGCAAACATTCTTATGGCTGACACTCCATGTTTTGTTTTGTAGGATGTTGGTTGTGAAATTTACTTCTTGCTTCTGAGAATTGTTTTTCAAATAAAGCTTTCAAAATATAGTGTATATAACTCAAAGCCTTTAAAATTTATGCTATAAGATTTGTTAATGTTCTTATAAATCAGCACTTGGTAGTAACAAATTATCAGTATGAGTTGTATATTAAAATGACAAATCAGAATTTGACAGTGAAGATAGAAGGTGTTTTCATATAAGACAGTCAAAGCACTAACTAATGAGAATATTTGGAAATGTGACAATGATTCATAGCAGGGCTCTTGGTTACAGTGGTAAATCCCACAGAAGATTTTGCATCTGTCAACTAGGACTTTTGGTCCATTGTTTATAAATCAGGGAAGTTAACAAAGAGTCAGTGGTCTGTAAATCCAGATACTAAATTAGAAATTTTTAATTTTTGTTTTATAAATAAGTAACCTCAAGAATTACTTATGTAACTAAGCAAAACAAAAATTGCATTTAAAATCAGGTGAAAGTTAGCATTTATAAATCAAAGTTGTAAAAAAAGATTACCAGTATCAACTCAACCAATTCTACAACCATAGACCATAACAGGGATGTGTAGAGCAGTATGCCAACATTTAGCAACGTCCGAGAAATAATTAGCTCTTGTGCACCCCTCACAGACCTGTTTGTTCATCTCCAAATAGCTCCTGAAAGGAGAGGGAAGACTGTCATTACAAAAGAACATGAGTGAAGCAGAATCAAGGGACATTAAAGAGCCCAGGCTTAAGGAACCCACACAGGTGACTGACTCGGAGATGAGCTTAAACATGGCACGTTTGCCTTTCCCTGGCTGTGTTTCAGAGAGACTCTATTGCTGGACTGTGTCCCTGTGAATTACATCACGAGGGAAGAGCTGGGCCCAATGGAGTTTCAGGGAGATTGATCCTGTCAAAGCTCCTCTGTCCCGTATCTCCACATCTACCCAACCCTTGACAGTCAAGTGCCTTGTTCTGCCGGTCACCCTGAAGCTGCAGTAAAATATCCTGCCTTCCAGTTCCAACTGCTTTCCGTCTTCTTCTCTCCATACCACATTAGTTAGTGTGTCACTAATTAATGAAATATATATGCTCCAGATTTGGATGGTTGTTAGTCCGTGACCTCATATGGGCTAATAGCTTTATATGTTAATAAAGACCTTCATTTGCCTGCTGACCAGATGGTAACTTGTCTTTTTTTGGATGAGGTCAGGGATCTTAGTGGCCCACCACCCAGACTAATCCTCCCCAGGAGCATGATACCATGAGAATATATCTGACCTCGGGACCTAAGTTGATATCTCTACATCTCAAGAAGCACTTCATGAAGAGCTTACCCGTGGGCTTTCAAGTCAGGAAATGCTGTTGCCTGCACCCCTTATGTGCCACCGCTAGACTCTCCAGGGGCAACAAAGCTCTGAAAGGGCTGTTTGGACTCTAGCTGCATCTCTCCTCAGCTTGCCTTGTGGATGTGTACCCTCTTGTACACACGTCTGTTATTACACTGGAAAGTGATGTCATGGCTCTATTTATGGAAAATGGCCCTAATTCTAGAAAGGATTCTAGAAGGCTCTGCTGGGCAGCATGCCCCTGTAGTTGCTGAATGGATCATACAGTAGTGAGGGGAGATGTCTAAGGCAATAACAAGGAGGAAGTCTGGCAGCTCAGGGAAGTGGCTGATAATCCACTGGTACTCAAACACCTGAATATATTAATATAGTTTGCTCACCACTCAGGTACTAGATCTTTAGTCCAGGATCCTAGTGGAGCAGCTTTGGTGACAAAACATAGCTTTTCCTATTAATGACATTTTGGTCCAGGTGAGGAACACAGCATAATTATTGGGATAGAGAGAACCAGCTAAGCCACTTGCAGGCTGTGTCTACAGCATGTTCCTCATTCTTCAAGCCGTGGCTGTCCAGCAGTGAAATGGGGGTGATGACACGTACCTCACAGGGGTGTAAAGATCAAAGGAAATGGGAAAGTGCTCAGCATAGTGACTACACATAGACATTGTGCAGTAATGATCGGAATGTAATGTTACACTGGAAGGGACCTAGGTAAGATCTCATCCTATCCTTTGTTGTACAAGTGAGAACCTTTACGTCCAGGGATGGTCATTTCCTCATGGCTACCCAATAGTTCACCACAAGCTCAGAAGAGGAACACAGATGTCCTGTTTCCCAGTGGAACGTTCTTCTTTCTGCATTACACTCTATCTCCTTGATCCTTTCACCAATGATTTACAGTAACTTTGGGGTGCCTGGGTGGCTCAGTCAGTTAAGCCTCCGACTTTGGCTCAGGTCATGATCTCGTGGTCTGTGAGTTCAAGCCCCGCATCGGGCTATGTGCTGACAGCTCAGAGCCTAGAGCCTGCTTCAGATTCTGTCTCCCTCTCTCTCTACCCGTCCCCTGCTTACACACTCTCTCTCTGTCTCTCTCTCTCTCTTAAAAATAAATAAATGTTAACAATTGTTTTAATTTACAGTATCGTTGCCCCTGTGGTGCATTCATAAAATATGTGTTCATAGAACACAGAGTAGGGAAGAGGGGAAAGTCAACAGGAAATGAGGCCATACGGATAGAGGATAAAACTTGTAGAGATATGCCTATCAAAGGGACATCGAAGGGAGTGGGGTATTGAGGGGTTCCAATGACAATAGCACATGTTTAATATAGGCTATGGGCTCCTTCTTTCAAGAATGATTAGTCAGTATGATGCCATTTTCATTTCTTGTCCTCACAAATAGTTCCCAGTTATTCTCTGACTTGATTCTCCAGAAGTTCATGTAGAAGAATATATTCTGACCCAACACAGACCATATTGCTTTGGGAACTGTTGCCACTAAGTCTCCTGTGAATCTGCATTTCTATAACTGGCTGCTTTAAGATGACGTTTATAATAAGCAGCGATGTTAAGTAGCTAGCCACAGCACGAAGAGTGCTTTCACCAGATCAGCACCACACCTGACTGCTGGGCACAGCAAACTCACATTTAAAGAACCGCCTGATACATCACCCTACCCCCTGCTTTTTGTTTATCCTTTGTCAGTAAATGGGATTGTGTGGGGGGAAAGCAAAGGAAACGAGCATCAGGCCTAGATTTTAGCCGCCCCCTTTTTCCCTGCCTCCTCCCCCCTAACCTGTAGATCTATAAATGAGCAGCTCCATTGATGGGAGCTGAGATATGGTTCTCTGGTTCACTGGTGTCTGTGCTTATGTGTGTACATGATTTTTCCATAGACACAAAGTCTTAATAGTTACTAAGGCAGCAGAACACGTCTACCTTCCAAGAAGCAGAAGAATCAGTCACAATCTGTCAGAAAACAACTGTTTGCCAAGGAACTCTTCCAGAAGCACTAACCTTTGTTTAACATGTTACTCATTTTCTAAACTATTAGGTATGGTTTATAATGGCGTTGACTTACATGATACCATGCTTTACATCAATTAATACCTAGTTTATTAAAACATTAATGTTTTCCATAGACAGCTAACTGACAAACTGATTGTGTGAGAGAGAGACTTATAAGAGATTTCTTAGTGAATATTAAGCATTAAGGTTTTTTTAAAATGGCTTATGGTAGCTCTCTAGTACATCCCAGACTCTTACTATCTTTCTCTTTCTGGAAGAAACAAGCCAGTGCTATGCAAGTATGAAGTCCCTCTGGGCTTAGTGAGATAATCCACAATTAACCATTGGAAAGCATGTGCATAATTAAGTAAACATCACTACTGATGGAAAAGTTGTGTATATGTGTGTGTGTGTGTATGTGTGTGTGTGTGTGTGTGTGTGCGTGTGTGTGCGGGCACGCACATGCCCGTGTGCATGCACACATACTTGCAGAGAACTTGAGAATAGGCTAAAGAAGAGAGTTCTAAACTATGTAAGAATACTAAATGTTGCTCCAGTGGTGGTGAAAGATAAGATTCATGTCTATTCTTTTTTTTTTTTTCCAACGTTTTTTTTATTTATTTTTGGGACAGAGAGAGACAGAGCATGAACGGGGGAGGGGCAGAGAGAGAGGGAGACACAGAATCGGAAACAGGCTCCAGGCTCTGAGCCATCAGCTCAGAGCCCGACGCGGGGCTCGAACTCACAGACCGCGAGATCGTGACCTGGCTGAAGTCGGACGCTTAACCGACTGCGCCACCCAGGCGCCCCTCATGTCTATTCTTTTACAGGAAGTGTCTTAGCCTACTAGGGCTCCATAACAAAATACCATAGGCTAAGTGGCTTCAACAACCTGAATTTATTTTCTCACAGTTCTGGAGGCTAGAAGTCCAAGATCAAGGTGCCGTCAGTGTTGGTTTCTTGTGAGGCATCTCCTCTTGGCTTGCAGATAGCTGCCTTCTTACTGTGTCCTCATATGATCTTCCCTTCATGCATATACATAGAGAGGTAGAGAGAGCACTCTGGTATCTCTCTTACTCTTCTTATAGGGACACACGCCTACTGGATTAGGGCCCCACCCTTATGACCTTATTTAACCTCAACTATCTCCTTAAAGGTCCTATGTCCAAATACAGTCACCCTTGGGATTAGGACTTCAACATATGAATTTGGAGGGAGGTAGCATGACATACAGAAAGTGCTGGGTATTGGGAACTTGATTCCAGTTGTCTGGCCTTGGACCAGTTACTTCATCTTTCTGTCCCTCAGTTTCCTCCTCTGCCTACCTTGCAAGTTGTTAGCCTTCAATAGGTACAAACTATTATTTTCTTTTTTTGTTTGTTTGTTTCAGGCAATTTCATTATAAGGACTTTGCTTTACTCTTCATATAATTTGTCAACAATTATTATAATAGAGTTCTTTTTTATTCTCTGTGTGTGTTTTGTTGTGTTCTTTTTCAGGGTGTGTGGTTTACTTTCAATTGAATTGTAAGCTCTTTGAGGGCAGGGAACATTACATCTTATATATCTTTTTATCTGGCATCTAGCATGATATATTTTACTTAGTAGACCTTTAAGCAAGTCATGTTAATTTCTATGGTTTGAAAGTTTCGGCACGTACCCCCTTGATTTGGGGGCCATTTCCTCTATCGTTACAGCTGCATCATGTATAGCCCTATTAATTAATTTCAGCACATTATATGGGATTTCTGAAGTGCTTCAGTTAGTAATTAATGGCTGATGCTTATGCATTATTTTCCACCTCATTCTAGAAAATAATTGTCAATATATGTTAAGTTCTGAAACGAAAAGATTCACTTGTGTTGGTGTCACCTGTTGAACTCAAGTCAATCCATTTTCAGCAAAGTTCTCAAAAAAGCAGACACAGACTGTTATCTATTAAGTTTAACTTGTTTATGTTCGCTACTACAGTAATATTTTACCCATTTTTATAAAGGGTCTCTGTCAAATCTTTCAAGCCATTGTTTTTTTATAAATTATATCTGAAGACTACGATTTTCAGAAAAGGAATAATTAGACTTTGTTGTGTATCATTAATAATTTGAAGAAATAGTCAACAGTATTTATTACTGCTAAAAGAACATAGAAGACATATTAGTTCAAGGAGCTTATGGTCCAGTCTGGGTGACAGAATCTAAGGCGATATAACAAATGAAAATATAATAGTTTGGTCAGGACTGTTTGACCTCATCAAGATTATAGGTCACTAAAGAGAAGGGATAAACTTACATTTTCTTGCATCTCCTACAGTAACTGTTTCAGTGCCAGACACAATTAATGTTCAGTAGACCTTTATTCTGTGCATCAGCTAACCAGTTTCTTGACCCACATTGGAAAATTTTCTGACATTCAATTTCTGTCATTTTTTTCTTCATGATTCCAGGTGGTCAAGATTGTGAATATAAATAAAACAAGAACATTTAAATGACTTGCATTGTCAGGGCAAATATGTATGTATTTTAATGCATGAACCAACAAGATATACCTCCTTTATTAATAATGCAATCCAACTTAGATTATCTTCTTAAAATCTGGGTGTAGACTGCTGAATTGTGAATTCCCAGGGTTCTGTCAGGAGCTAATATCAGGTATATTTCACACAACCACATGCCCTTCTGCAGGCTAGCTTTTTCTCTTGACTTCCTCTTCCTGTGAATGTGTATCGTACTGCCAGTCTCCCATCCCCATCCCAGCCACACAGGTTACTGATATCATTCATTTTGTACCTCTATCTTTTCCTTTTCCTCACCCCTCAAACACAAGCAATGGTTAGGATATGAGGAGTTCAGAGTCTGACTTAATTGTTATTTCTTTCAGTTTCCACTGCTTCTAGTTCAAATTATCATTACCTCTCACCTACCCCTAAGTGAACTTCTGGTCACCATTTTCTCTTTGTTCCAGATACTAGCTTGGATTTCTCTGTCACTTGTTGACTATATAAATATGACCTTGATTCCACCTTGGTGATGGGCTCCTCCCTCCATTCATGCTCCACCAATCTATTGCTTACTTTATCCACATGCCTTGCTTCTTACCATGTCTATATATCTAAAGTGTGTCTCTTCTTTAATCTTGTGCAAAGTCTGTTTTTATAAAACATTTCTTCTTTAAACACCTACAGTACTGCAAATGCACCCTTCTAGTAACGTTTATCACAAGCTCCCTATAACAGTGGTTACTGGTATATTTAAACTTATTTAAGGTCATAAAGTATTTGATTTATATAGTATCTAATCTCATGCTTTATGCCTAAATTTCACCATTACTGGCTTATACCCAGGGAGTTTAAAAAGGAAGAAAGTTTAAACCATCATGGGTTTATGGAAGAAATACAATAAATAAACAAATGTAACAAAGTTGGGAACACAAGAAATTGGGAACACAAACAGGCAAAATCATGTATTCAGGTATCATGTATTAGAATATCAGGCAAAATCACGTATTATTGTATTTCTTACACAGAAGGATTCTTAAACTTTGGTATAAATCACAATCATGAAAGAAACTCTTAAAGATAGATAGATAGATAGATAGATAGATAGATAGATAGAAAAATAGAGATATAAATGTTCATCAAACCATTTTATTGTCCTAGACCTTTTGCATAGAGGATATTGCTGGCCTGCTCATAGGGGAATTCAGTAGGCATGGTGTGAAACAGTAGGTTAGACTACATAATCTTCATCTCAAACCCCAATTTAATTGAATTTATAAATATCAGTCCTTAAAAATTTCCTGGGGAAAACATTGTGTCATCATTATATTAAGAAAGTATTATGTTTTTCTTCCTAGTTATCAGAAATACTGTAAAATGCCAATTATTAAAGAAAAATGTAGGGTGGCTCAGTCAGTTGAGCGTCTGACTTTGGCTCAGGACATGATCTCACAGTTTGTGAATTCAAGCCCCACATGGGGCTCCCTGCTGTCAGTGCACAGCCTGCTTTGGCTTTGGCTCCTCTGTGCCCCTCTCTCTCTGCCCCTCCCCAACTCACTCGCTCTCTCTCTCTCTCAAGAAATAAGTAAACATTAAAAAAAATTTCTTTAACGTTTATTTATTATTGAGAGAGAAAGAGAGACAGAGCATGAGACTGGGAGGGGCAGAGAGAAGAAGATACACAGAATCCGAAGCAGGCTCTAGGCTTTGAGAGAAAGAGAGACAGAGCATGAGACTGGGAGGGGCAGAGAGAAGAAGATACACAGAATCCGAAGCAGGCTCTAGGCTTTGAGCTGTCAGCACAGAGCTCAACACGGGGCTCAAACTCACAAACTGCGAGACCATGACCTGAGCCGAAGTCAGATGCTTAACCAACTGAACCATGCAGGTGCCCTGAAATAAGTAAACATTAAAAAAAAAAAAAAAAAAAGGAAGAAAAATGTAAGTAATTTTCTATAGCATATGTGGTACAAAACAGAAGAACTAGAAGTAGTTACTTTGTTTAAGCAGTTGTGTTACTGACTTATACTACTAAGCCATGTAGGTCCTACAAAATGATGACTGTTGTTTATTTATGCCTTATGTACACTGACAGTGAAAAAGTCATGATGCTAGTAAAGGCTTAAATGTAGTTAGAACATAAGGCTCCAGTTACTTTACTAGCCCATTCTTGGCAGTTGCCAATATATTTTTATTGTCATTTCATGGACTAGGTCAAGATTTCACAAAGTTTTAGTTATAGAATAGTTGACTCACAAAATGCCCCAAGATAAAAAGGATCAATACTAATATAAATAATTGAATTAAGAAATAAACTGAGAAAGCAGAGCTCTTCTTTACAGAATAATTCTAATTAGTAAATGAAGAAGGAATGAGGGAAATAGAAAACCACCTTTAGGCAATCATCACAGTAAGAATTGGTATAGGCAAGAACTGTTGTTTTGATGCTAAAATTAGCTGATGGAAGTATGATGAGAAACAATATATTTGCATAGTCTCAAAGCCTGTCCTCACAAGATATTTATTACCCACAAAAGGAAGAAAGCAGCAACTTTTTGGTTTTATTTAAAGAAATGTAACAGACCTCACCTAAACAAGTGATCACATTTTACACCACCTGCAATAAGACACTTCAACATGATGAATCCTGTGATATGATTCACTGAGGACAAATTATTTCTTTGGTATTCTTGCCAAAAATACATAACTTCACTCTAATCATGAAGAAAACACAGACAAATGCAAAGTGAGGAACATTCTAGAAAATAACTGACCAGTGCTTTTCAACGTCTTTTTTTTTTTTTTTTTTAATTTTTTTATTTTTTTATTTTTGGGACAGAGAGAGACAGAGCATGAACGGGGGACAGAGAGAGAGGGAGACACAGAATCGGAAACAGGCTCCAGGCTCCGAGCCATCAGCCCAGAGCCCGACGCGGGGCTCGAACTCACGGACCGTGAGATCGTGACCTGGCTGAAGTCGGATGCTTAACCGACTGCGCCACCCAGGTGCCCCTGACCAGTGCTTTTCAAAGTGTGTCATGAAAGGTATGGAAAGAATAAGGAACTGACATAAACTAAGGAGATGTGACAACTGAATGCAAGTGTGGGGAACTGTGTTGGATGGTGGACTAAAAAAGAGACATTATTGGGAAGACGGCAAAATTCAAATAAGGTCTGTGGTTTAGTTCATTGTATTATGTCACTGTTAATGTTCTGGTTTTGATAATTGGCATTATTGTTATGTAAGATGTGAACATTAGAAGAAGCTGAATGAAGGGTACAAAGGAACTCTGTGCTATTTTTTGCAACAAAATTTCTGGAAGTCTAAAATTGCTCAAAATAAAAAAAAATAAAATTTAAAACTCAGGAACTGATTTGAAGGGGTTCCACGTATCCAAACTTGGGGCAATTTGGGCATCAACAAGTACGATGATGGTAATAGATTTTAACACCTTAATGCAAAAATACCAAAAAATATGGTTAAGCATATGCAACTACATGGAAGGGACTGATTATGTAATGGTGCCTCATTATACAAAACAAAACAAAACATGAAATTCTTTGAACTATGCCAAGTATGAGTGACGTTAAGACTGCTCAGTGTTTCTAATTTCTTGTCATATAGTTATATACCTTTTATAAATTTTAAAGTGTAAAAAATAGTTTGGAGCTATTCCTTTTTAAAAATTTAGAGTAAAGAATTAAATTTTACTTTAAATGACTAATTTAAACTAAATGGTTTTTTTCTTGCTTTTACATTTAAAATTTTATATTGGGGGGTGCCTGGGTGGCTCAGTAGGTTAAGTGTCTGAAATCAGCTCAGGTCATGATTGCGTCGCTGTTTACGGGTTCGAGTCCTGTGTCAGGCTCTGTGTTGGCAGCTCAGAGCCAGGAGCCTGCTTCAGATTCGGTGTGCCCCTTTCTCTCTTCCCCTCCCCCCTCAAAAATAAATAAACATTAAAAAATAATAAAATTCTATACTGGGAATGAAACTATAATCTTCCCATTAAAATATTGCCTTTCTCATTGTATCTAGTATTTTTTTCAGATATATTTTTTAAAGTATAACATATATTGGACCAAGTTTTCTTCGAACATACAAAATTACAAAGCAATAAGGAATTAAAGTGACTTCTGATAGATTTTTTTTTCTTCACGTGGTTTCAGGGGAATGTAGACTGTCTGGGGGCAGAAAAGCCACAGTGTCAACTGAATCAATAACTACTAGACAATTTTCCTAAATTGTTATTTTTTATAAATTTATTTATTTTTGAGATAGAGCAGGGGAGGGGCAGAGAGAAGAGAGAGAAAGGAGAATCCTTTCGGGGATTCAAAATCACAAATCATGAGATCATGACCTGAGCTGAAAACCAAGAGTCAGACGCTTAACCGACTGAGCCACCCAGGTGTTCTACTGCTAGACAATATTCCTAACAGCAATGCCTGAAGCTCATTTCTAAGGAATTATACTTGAAATCCACCATCACCTTTGTGATTCCCTTAAGCTTAATATTCCAAAGCCCACTGATGTGAGCACTGAATATGATTTTCTTTAAAAATCTAAATAAGATTGGCTTCAACCCTCTATAGATAGATCAATGTCCCACCAAATATTTTTGCAAATTCCTGATAGGGAAGACTTATTTTTTATGGCCATTTCAACTTCTGATTTCCTGCCCTGTCTTCTTATCCTCCAATCTGTCTCAGGAGTGTTCCTTTATCTCCACCTTAGTTGTGTGTATAATATGGTACACATTACCCTTCTCTTTTGCCAAAGGCAAACTTGCATGCAGACTCTTTGTTTAAGCAGAATTTTGCTGAAAAATATGTCTATGTATAACATAGCAATTAGTTCCAAATTGCTCTTAGATATGCTTAATCACCTTGTTACAGGGGAATTTTTCCCTATACCTACCATCACACGTGGCACCCTGGCTTCTTGACATTTTCCTGAGTTTGTTGTTCTCTCAGTGGCATAGGTCTATCACTATATTATAGAGAACACAATGAAGCTTCTTAATACTTACTTCCTGAAGTACTATTTATGTCACAGGTCCCAGGATCTCCGTGCTATAGCAAACTTGAAGTGAGCAGTGTCCAGCCAGTGAAATTTATCCTGTCAAGTATGCCAACTGTAGAGGAGGAGAAATTATCCTCTACTCCTTTATGTTCTTTGTCTGGTAAATTGATATAAGACAGATTAACAGGAGACAAGCAAATTTAGTTACATATGTATGGGATCCAGACAATTGGAGCTTATATGACATCCTGAGATAAGGAATGGGATATGGACGGGACTTCAAAAGGAAGGATGGTAATTCAAGGGACAATAAGAAGAGTAGATGTTTGGTAATTAGATGTTTGCCCTGCCATACAGGTAGATCTTTCAGATAAAAGTTATCTCTGGTAATAGCTCTCTCTGAGTCAGGCCCTCTGTTTCAATTCTTTTAGGTGGTTAAGGGAGTGGCAAAAGTTTTTTTTAGTTTGCTGGGTCTTGAATGCCTTCAGCTCAAAATAACCCATGTGTCAGAGTGGCAGATTTGGAGATCATTCTGCTCTTTTTCAGAACCTACTTTGAGTCGGGCTTTTATATATGATATCTTTAATCCTCACAAAGTAATTACAGTTGTGCCCATTTTACAGATAAGGGAACTGAAGTTAAGAATTGTTAATTGGTCTGTTTAAAGCCACATAGCTGTTAAGTGGGCCTGCTGGAGATTTTAACTTGATATGTACAAATCCCAAATCTGTTAACTTTCCCATTCTGTCATGCTGCCTCCCCATGCATTCTTCCTTCTGAGCAGAGGAAGTATTTTAGATGGGAAATAACTATTGAACTTCTGCTTTTATCATTCTGCCAAACATAAGTATTTGCTCCCTAAACTTTTTAAATTGAAAATGGAAGCTGGAGGAAATGGGGAGATATTGGTCAAAGGTTTCAAACTTCCAGTTATAAGATGAACAAGTTCTGGGGATCTAATGAACAGCATGGTGGTTTGAGTTAATAATACTGTATTATATACTTGAAAATTGCTGAGAAAGTAGATCTTAAATGTTCTCACGGCAAAAAAAAAAAATGGAAATGGTAATTATGTGATGGGATGGAAATGTTAGGTAATGCTATAATAGCGATCATTTTGCAATATATAAATGTATCAAATCAACATGTTGTATACCTTAGGGGCACCTGTGTGGCTCAGTTAGTTAAGCTTCTGACTCTGTTTCAGCTCAGGTCACGATCTCACAGTTCGTGAGTTCAAGACCCATGTTGGGCTCCATGCTGACCATGTGGAGCCTGCTTGGGATTCCCTGTCTCCCTCTCTCTCTGCCCCTCCCCTGCTCACTCTCTGTCTCTCTCTCTCAATATAAATAAATCAACATTTTAAAAAATGTTGTACACCTTAGACCTACACAATTTATATGTCAATTATATCTCAATAAAGCTGGCAAAACTGGAAACTGGAGAACCAATATTTATTACACAGTACTACATAATTTGAAGGAACAGACAATTATCAGCTTCTCTTGAATTTTATTTGATTTGTTCCTTCAGATAGATACTGCTTTCAGTGTGAGTGACAGAACATACATATAGAAATAAGGAATCATTGTTTTGTGATACTGATAGGTAATAAGCATTTTCTGTCTCTTCAAACATATCTTATGCACATGTGTTTTCTCAAAAACCCAAAGATTCATGCAGAAGTGAGAAAAAACAAAAATAAGTACTATGGGCCTAGTTGTCCAAATAAAAGAGGAATATCACAGAAATACGAGGCAACATGGCTTCATTGATCATTTGTCTACCTGGGGTATCAGAATGTTTGTCTACTACAACATATATACTATGTTATATATGTTATCATATAATAACATAGAACAGACAATGTCTGTGTTCTTCTCGATTACTTATTTCTGCTGAATAACTTGCAGCAGGGCCATTAATCAAGAGAAAAATGAAGCTGATTTTTGGTGATGAAAATTGCTTTCCAGTGACTGATTACACTAATCAGTCTTCTGAAAGGGAAATCAAGAGTAAAATGGCCAATAATTCCATAACACTGCAGCACGCATGGAGAAAAGCAACTCTTGAGAAAATGTTGTGGGATAAGTAAGTTTGGGAAGCACTCTAATTTGAAAATTCACATTGAGTTTTTGGGACACCAAAGGTTATAAGAAGTAGAGAAACTGACTTTACTCTTTTCAATTCTATTTCTCAAGTATATTTGATCACAGATTCCTTTTTTTTTTTTTCATCAAACATGTAACGTGTCCAGAGACCTATGTGTTCTGAGGATCTTAGATGAGAAATGCTAACGTAAAGAATGACAGGTCCCTGAAGGGGTGGTATGACCAGTGTTATATTTAGGAAAAGGAATCCTGCAGAAGTATGTAAGATAAAGTGGAGAAGAAAAGGAGCAGGAGGCGGGGAGAGCAAATCTGAGCAGGGAGGGTAGTTATGACAAGAAAAGATAAATGGTACAGAGATACCCAAGTGAGAACACACAAGGCGTGAAGACTTTAGCTAGACAACTCTCTCCTATTTACAAAATAATTATAGTATCAAATAGACCTTTTTACATGTGGAATTTCTCTTGTCAAATTTTGGAATAGTGTTTACTGTAGCCCTGTAGGAGTTTCATTATTTTTTTTTTACTTTGGTTTGTTTATTTTACCTGAATGTATATAAAGTATATTTTCCTACTTTATCTGAATGACATATTTCTGATTGTATATGTTCAAGAATTTAGCCAGTGATCCCTGAAAAAAACACAGATGGCAGACATGAAGAAGAGGATCTACGATAAAAAATATATTCTTAAGCTCCTTACATCTAATTTCTGACCAATGGCTAAGGAAGTATCAACCTCTAAAGAATTCTTCCCCACACCCTGTTCTTCCCTAACCCCACCCACCCCAAATGGCTAGGTCTCTTCGACTCGTTACTTCCAGGAGACACCAGTGAGAATTTTTGTCCTCACCCCACTTTATGGAAGTAGTTATTATGTACCATAGAACTGAAATTGCAGAATTTAGATGAAATGTCCATCAAGAAGCCAGGAGGGCAAAAAAATGCCACATATGATTGGAAATTTCCAGGTTTCCAGTGAGAGGTGTGTTCATTTCTATATGCAAGTTTTAGTGTCAGTAAATTAGTTTGAAAGGTTTATCTAAACAAATCTGTCATAAACTCGTTTGTACTATATCTCTTACTTAGAATCTGTCTAAAATTAATAACAATATTCTAAGCTTTGATAATAGGTAATGCTGGGGAACGTTTGCTACCACCACGCCTAACAATTCTATGCCATGGCACTTCCTCCGGATTGAGTGCTGTAGATTTCTTCTGTTTCTACTTGAGGGCAAAATTGAATAATAAATGGCAGTTGTATTTTAATTTAAGATAACATTTAGAAATGATATAAAAAACTTGCATAATGAGAACACAGGCTTCAGAATCTAAGTCAGCCAATGGGAGGCTTGTTTTTTTTGTTTTTGTTTTTACCTCTTTCATGTTTGAAACACGTTCTTAATGATGTGGTATCAATCTGTTTTAAAGCATTTCTAAAGTGGCACCGAATTTTATAAATTATTTTATAAATCATTTACATGTCTCCCGATGTGATAAAAAACATTTTTTAATAGGGGCACCTGGGTGACTCATTCAGTTAAGCATCTGACTCTTGGTTTGGGCTCAGGTCATGATTTCATGGTTCGTGAGTTTGAGCCATGCATTGGACTCCGCGCTGACAGTGCAGAGCCTGTTTGGGATTTTCTCTCTTGCTCTTTCTCTGCCCCTCCTCTGCTCGTGCGCACTCCTTCTCTCTGTCTTAAAAATAGATAAAAACTTTAAAAAAACACATTTTATAATAAATTATTACAGTAAAGGCAATGCTATAATTACTCATTATTAATAGCGTATTTATCAATGTTTCTTTATATTAAAATAGCATAGCGATATTTAATGTTGAAAAAAGTCCACTGAAATAAGAATTTTTTTTCCAGATTCTCGACTCCAAACTAAAATACTTAGATTTTTACCTTTTAAAAGTTTTACAGTAAATATGAATGTAGATGAAACAAACATGTTCGAATTTTATAAGATATCCAACCTCTAGGGACACCTGGGTGGCTGAGTCATTTAAGCATCTGATTCTTGATTTTGGCTCAGGTCATGATATCATGGTTCCTGAGATCAAGCCCCATGTCTGGCACTGTGCTGACAGCACAGAGCCTGCTTGCGCTTCCCTCTCTCTCTCTCTCTCTCTTTCTCTCTGCCCCTTCCCTGCTCACATGCGTGCATGCACTCTCTTTCTCAAAATAAATAAATAAACATTTTAAGAAAAAAGATATCTAGCCTCTAGAGTATAAAAGAGCTCTGGGAGAATATAAGTGAGGTAGAAAAAAATTAAAATTGGGTTGCGTACTATAACTTTAAAGCACTCTCTGCAATCCTTAACCAGGAAAGTGTCTCTAAATATTTATTCTAACATGTTACTATTTAGTGTATTTATGCCGTCTTCTGGCAGTGGTCCCTTAAACTAGGAATATTCAGATTTTCAGGCTCTGGTAGCATCAGTTAATTTGGTATTTCCACGCAGAATTGTTAGCCAATGTTCTTTAGGTTGTATGGAGTGCTGTAAAACCAGAATTGAGGCCACAATAGTGGTTCTCCTTAATAAATAGAAATAGGATGGTTTTAAAAAATCATTGTTCTTTTAGTCTGCTAGCCCCAGTATACTAGAATAGATACTAAACACTCAAAAAAATTGTAAAAATTAAACATTTGGAAAATAACAAGTGTATATGAAGAGCTGGAGCAACCAAAACTCTATTTCACACAGTGCTGGTAGAAGTAGAAGTTGGAAAACAGTCTGGTATTTTCCAACAAAAGTAAACAGGAGCATACCTTATGATCCACAATTCCACTCTTTAATATGTAACACTTACACATATGCACTATGCAATGGTTAAGGAATGTTCATAACAGCATTGTTCTCTTTTTTCACATTTATGTATTTATTTTGAGAAAGAATACATGCCTTTGTGTGCATAAGCAATGGAGGGGCAGTGAGAGAGGGAGAGTATCCTAAGCAGGCTCCACACTGTCAGCGCAGAGCCCAAGGCGGGGCTCAATCCCATGGATCACAAGATCATGACCTCAGCCGAAATCAAGAGTTGGACACTTAACCAACTGAGCCACCCAGGTGCCCCAACAGCATTGTCCTTAAAGTCAAAAAAAAAAAAAAAAAGGAATCAGCCTAAATGGCCTTCCATAGGAGAATGGACAAGTATTCATTCATTGTATGAATAAGCACTAGAATATTATACAACAGGAAAAGTGAATGAACAGCAGCTGTAATCGTCAGTATGAATGCAGTTCAAAAATGAGTCACTAAAAAGACATGCTCTAAGATTATATTTATATAGCACTAAATGAGGTAAAACTCAATAGCAAATTGTTTGTGTTAAAAATATAAAATAAAAGCAAGAGAATAAGTAATATAAATTTTTGGACTATGAGTATATCTAGATTGAAGAGGGGAAGGGGAGATCAGGGAGGAACATCCAAGGGGCTGTGAGGCACTGATAATATTTTATTCTAAATTTGGTGTTGGGTACAGGAGCACTTATGTCATTGTCATTCATTATTGTTCATTACATGGTAATTATCTTGTCAAGTAATTCATTAAATTGATATACCCCTTTTTGTAAGTATGCTGTTTTTCTTAATAAAAAAATGTGATTGTGAAGCAAAATGATTTTAGGCTTGGCAGTTTGCTCAGAGGCAGACTCTGTCAGATGTGGACTTGCTCCTCTTGAGTGGTGGAAATTATTTACAATATTTATGGTGATTTGGACATAACACCCTCTAAGGACCTACCTACATCAACTTGGTCTTAATGCATATTTTTTAATACACTGTTGAATTCGATTTGCTGATATTTGTTGAGGAATTTTGCATCTATGTTCGTGAAAAATGTTAATCTGTTTTCTTATTATGTCTTTGTCAGATATTGGTATTAGGATAATGCATAAGTTAGGAAATGTTCTCTCGGCTTCTGTCTTCTGGAAGAGATTGTGGTGAATTGATATAATTTCTCCCTAAAATGTGTGGTAGAATTCACCAGTGAACCCATTTGGACCTGGGGCTTTCTGTCTTGGAAGGTTATTAATTATCGATTCAATTCCTTTAATAGATATAGGCCTATTCAGATTGTCTATTCCATTATTTTTAAGCAGATAAAGAACTCAAATATTTAATCAAACTGGATTTAGACTTTATATTATAAATAAATACTATTTGTAAGTTTTGTTATTGCTTTTCCCACATTTAATTTGGCAGTTTTTTAAATTGTCTCACCTTTATGGAATCACACCAAAGTATTTAACCTAGTTTTCACATAAGCTACTCTCTCTTATATTGTTTCTATTGCTTTTAAATAGCAATTAAATTATGCAATTATCAGAACATGTACAATACTATAAACAGATATAACAAACACAGATCATTCTTTGTAACCATTCATCTCTCCATGAGAGTGGGCCGACAATAGAGTAGCCTACTAGCTCTGAGTCTTGAGTATGCCCTGGGCATCAGTGGGCTTGCTTTCCAGAGATCTTGGAGAGCACTGGTTAATTTGGTGATTTGGTTGAGGAGACATAGATTTGATAAATGAGCTCATGATTTATTAAAGAACATATGAAGTATTGTGGTACAAAGGAAATATGAACTAGAAAGCACAGTTGGCCTGACATTTATTATCTCTCACTTAATCTTCCAGGACTTCAGTTACTACCTTATACGTAGTGATAACAACTATACTACACTTAGTGAAGAGATGTTCTAGGCTAGGGAATTATTTGGGATTCCTTGGGGGATGATAGAGGATAAGGGAGAGGAAAACACAATTATAGTGCATTTAAACAGCTTTGCATCCATTATGTAATACAATATTATCTTTGGACTACACAAGTCTAAAGTCCTTATTGTAATCAATGCAAAGTAAAAGACTACTTCTGTAAAACAGGATTATTTTTACAACACAGTAGATAGCCAAGAATAATGACATTAAAAAATGTTTATTTGGGGCGCCTGGTGGCTCAGTTGGTTAAGCGTCCAACTTCGGCTCAGGTCATGATCTCACGGTCCGTGGGTTTGAGCCCCGTGTCAGGCTCTGTGCTGACAGCTCAGAGCTTGGACCCTGCTTTGGATTCTGTGTCTCCCTGTCTCTCTGCTCCTCCCCCACTCACGCTAAACATTTTTTAATGTTTATTTATTTTTGAGAGAGAGAGAGTCAGGGAGAGAGAGGGGGAGAAAGAGAATCCAAAGCAGGCTCCACATTCAGTGCAGAGCCTGATGTGGGGCTCTTTCTCACAATCATGAAATCATGACCTGAGCTAAAATCAAGAATTGGATGCTTAACCGACTAAGCCACCCAGGCACCCCAAGAATAATGACATTTTTTAACTTATTATAAACAAAATAGATTTTTTTAAGTGTTACATGCTAGGTGTCTTCACTCAAGACATCAACTTGCTTCTCTTAAAATGAAGCTGTCTCTAAAAAGTAAAAAAGGTATTCCATGAGAATCATGAGCATAAACAATGCCTATCAATTCAGTTTTTAGAAAACGATGTTCCCCCTTCTGAGGGACACAAAAATACTAAAACATATGACCAAAAGAGCATTCAGAGATGGGAATGAGAGTGACAGTGAACTGGTAAAAACATTCAAACCATTGACATATTTCAATGAAGAGGCACTGCAGAGCAGAATATATTGAGGAATATATAAATATCTGCATATGTTTATGATTCTGCCTGATATTCTCTCTCTCTCTCCTTCTGCCACTCCCCCCTCAAATAAAGAAGTTAAAAAAAAAAAAAGAAATCACATTTTCACTTACTTCACTCCAAGGCAGTAGTCAAAAAATAGAAGCCTGGTGTTGATTACCCTGAGTCTGTACCAGCCATGAAAAATTGCTCCCAGCAAGGGGTACCACCTTGTCTTTCAGTCTTAACTGTCAACTCTAACAACCAATATGTTTTATGCTCTTTTACTTTCTACATGACCTACCAACTATTTATATAAATTGAACATACATAATTTTTTAATGTAAATTGAACTTTACTTGTCTTTCACTTTAATTCTCTCTCTCCATTAGCCAGTTATCTGGATTCCATTCAGAATAGCTCTTCCATCCAATAATCTGGGGAGATGGGATCTGCCTTAAGATGCTGACTCCCCTGAAAGAGCTCTTAAGCAATGTGGAACTGTGAAATCCTATGTACCATCTCTATCTTGAATGATGTGGCTTTCCATCATTCTTACTTAGTTTCCATAGATTTAAATAAATGCTTCTCAGTTTGTTTTAAGTCCTTTGATGGATCTCTAGAGACTTTGAGTGATTGTCTATGCCAATTTCACCAGCTTAACATATGTCTCCCCAGGGGTAAGACTTCTGCAAACTTCTCATACTACCATTCTGGAAGTCCCACCTCCCTCAGAATCTGAAAGATAGTTATTTGAGATACTATTGGTAAGGCATCATTATTTATCTTCATCCGTCAATTAACATATCACCAGATGCATGAGATGCAGTATAACTAATAGTGGGAGCATAACAAATCTCAACTGAGAACCAGTGAGTCTAGAATATAGTGATGCCAGTTAAGGTCAATAACGCTGACTGAAGGCACCACACTCAGTGACAATTAGAGCCTGCTGAGAAGTACACATGAAAAAAAAACACCATCTCTTGGGCAGCAGGTAACGTGTTGAAGGGTAGGGCATAAAGCGGTACATTTTTATTTGCTTAGCAGCTGCTTTGGTACAGCCACTTGTAATAGAAGTTGAGCCCTGAGAGGCACGAGATGATATAGATCAGACGTTTCTCAAACTTTAACTTGTACACAATCACTACGCATCCCGTTGGGGAGAAGAGTAAGGGACGGGACCGACAGATATGTGGGACAGATGCGGAGCTGATGAGGCAAGCGAGACGTGGAAGGCTTTACTCTTCATAGTGGAGCACCACTTACTTGTGACTTATCAAGGGGTCCACAAGTTTAATAACTCAAAACTATACAGTTCTGGGTGTGTGTGTGTGGGGGGGTACAGTCTTTTCATCAAATGGTGCTGGAAAACTGGATATCCACATGAAAAGAATGAAGCTAGACCCATACCTTACATCATATAAAAAAAAAAATGAATCAAAGACCTAAACATAAGTGCTAAAACTACAAAACTCAGTAGAAAACATAAAGGGAGGCTTCATGACACTGGATATCTTAGATAGGACACCAAGCTCAGGCAAGAAAAGAAAAAATATATAAATTGAGATTAAAAGCTTTTGTCCATCAAAGAACATTATCAAGAGAATGAAAAGGCAACTGATAGAATGGGAGGAAATATTTACAAATCATATATCTAATAAGGGATTGATATCCATAATATATAATGAACCCCTAAAACTCAACAACACAAACAACCCAATTTAAAAATAGGCAAAGAACTTAAATAGACATTTCACAAAAGAAGATAAAAAATGGCTAATAAAGACATCAAAACCTACTCAGATTTCACTAATCACTAAGGAAATGCAAATCGAAACTACAGTGAGATACCACTCTCATCCGTTAGGATGATTATCATGAAAAAAAAAAAAAAGAAGTGTTGGTGAAGATGTGAAGAAATTGGAACCCTTGTGCACTGCTGGTGTGAAAGTAAAATGGCAAGTTGCTGTGGAAAACGGGACAGTAGTTTCTCCAAAAACTAAAAATTGAATTACCATATGATACAGCAATTCCACCTCTGGGTATATAACCAAAATAATTAAAAATAGAGACTTGAGCAGATATTTGTATGCCAGTGTTCAAAGCAGTAATATTCACAATGGCCAAAAGATGGAAATAACCCACATGTCCACGGACAGGTGAATGGTTAAACAAAATGTAGTGTATAAATGCAATAGTCCCCTTTATCAGTACTTTCGCTTTCCACCTTTTCAGTTACCTGTGGTCAACAACCCCAGCCCAGAAAGGAGATGATGCTCCTGAGAAATCAGCAGGCCAGCAGTAGCCTAAAGCTATGTTACAATGCCCATGTCATTCATTCACTTCTCTTCATCTCATCAGGTAGGCGTTTCATATCACCTAACATCGTCACAGGAAGATGGTGAGTATAATGTAATATATTTTGAGAGAGACCACATTCACATAACTTTTATTACAGTATATTGTTATAATTGTTCTATTGTTAACCTCTTACTGCGCCTAATTTATAAATTAAACTTTATCTTAGGTAGATATGTGTAGGAAAGAGGAAAGTATACATAGGGTCTTGCACTAACCATGGTTTCAGGAGTCTTGGACTCGAATCACCCCTCAGATAAGGGAGGTCTAGTATACAATGGAATCTTTTTCAGCATTAAAAAGGAATGAAATTCGGATACATGCTACAACATGGAAGAACTTAAAAACATTATGCTAAGTGAAATAAACCAGACACAGAAGACGAATACTATATGATTACACTTGTATGAGATACATGAGAGGGAGGTCCCATTTTTAGAGCGCCAGCCAGGGGATGGGGCACTTTCCAGGCACCAGCCTCTGGGTTCAGAGAAGGAAACTGGCCCTGCAAGGGGCAGGGCCAGGCGCACTCCAGCCCTTCTTGCCTGGAGCAAGAGCCTGAGGCCAAGGCCCAGGTGCAGCCGCCTCTCCCCCAGCACCACGGCCTCCCGCAGCCCAGGGGCGGAGCGGGCGCCGGCAGAGCTCGGCGCGGGGCTGGCGGCGAAGGTCCGCGGCGGAATCGCCGTAGCTGCCGCTGCCGCTGCCGAAGACCCCCACCCGGGCCGGCAGCCCCCGCAGACCCACCTTCCCGGTGCGCGGCGGCTCCGCTGCTTCCCTCCAGAGGAGGTCGGGCTCCCCGCTCTCCGGACCCGCCTGGCGACCTCGCCTCCGGCGGGGCGGGCGGCCGCGGCGCCCGGGGCATGGCTTCGGCGGGCAGCGGCATGGAGGAGGTGCGCGTGTCGGTGCTGACCCCGCTGAAGCTGGTCGGGCTGGTGTGCATCTTCCTGGCGCTGTGTCTGGACCTGGGGGCCGTGCTGAGCCCGGCCTGGATCACGGCCGACCACCAGTACTACCTGTCCCTGTGGGAGTCCTGCCGGAAACCCGCCAGCTTGGACATCTGGCACTGCGAGTCCACGCTCAGCAGCGGTGAGGGCCCGGCGCGCCGCGACCCCTGCCTCCCGCCCCGCACCAACCCGCGCCCCACTGCCCGGACGGCCACCGCCTCTCCGCCCCTCCCCAACCTTCTGGGTCCCCTACCCTTGTCCGCCCCGCTCCAGCCTGCCCCTTCGGGGACCCTGGGGCTGCAGCCGCCTCCCTGATGGCCACCCCTCGCCTCTCCTCCGTCCGGGCCGCCAGACCCAATGCGACGTCCCACGCCCTCTCCGTCCTCCCGTGGCCATTCCTCGGGCTCTGGAGTAACACGTATGCTATTTGGGGTCATTGTTATCATTTAAGGCGAGAACCGTGTGGCTGTGTTAAAAACGCAACGCCTTCAACACTCTCTTTAAAAAAAAAAAAAAAAAAAAAAGACCAGCATAAACGCCCCAACTCCACCGAGACGCTGTGGGTTCTCTGCTCGCTCTTCCCCACTCTATTCTCCCTCCACTCTCAAGGAGGAATTTGCCCGAGTTTACCTCCTCGTGCCCACGTTTCTGCCAGCTCTACTCCACTTTGTCTGGGTTTTCCCCAAGGAGTTGCGGTTTGGGTTTTATTTCCTTAAATTTCTGAGGGATGTGGAAAGTTGGAAGACAGGCGTAATTTCCTTTCCTTTTTTGGTGACACGTCGTTGGTCATGAGTTGCCCTTCTTTCTTGCCCTGTCCAGATACCTCCTATCTCCTCCATACCTTTCTTTCTCTTCAAGAACCATTTACAAAAGCCTGGAACCTTTATAGTGTATTCAGCCAACACTAAAAACTGCAAACATCTCTACTGTGGTAGCTCCTAAGACAGACTTGGTTCTTGGAGTGGACACAAAGTGCTATAAAGGATATTATTAGAATGATTTTTGAGTGTAACTATTAGATAATATTGCAACCATGTTAATTTTCGTGATTTGATCATTGATAGTGGTTTAGTAATTTTTTAAGGAAATACACAGTGAAGTTTTCAGGAATAGAGAGGCAAGATATAGGCAGCTTACTAGAAAAGGGGGTGGGGAAGGGAGAGAAAACAAAGCAAATGTAGGAAAATGTGATTGGTGAATATGAGTCAGGGGCATTTTTTGTATTCTTACAGTTTTCCTGTAAATTTTAAATTATTTACATTTTTAAGTTCAAAATAGTACTGTTCACTGGTATTAAGTTCTTTCACACAGTGCATTTTGAACAAGTAACTTGCCTTTCCTATAAAGGAGATTGATAAATTAGGAGGAAAAGTCATTACCTTTGGGAAAACTGTAGAATATCTACAACTTAAAACTTATATTCATTGAAAAAAACACAATATGAAGAACCAGATTTTATGTATGTTTTAGAAACATGAGCCATATTGTACTTGAAACATTTCGTGATATTTGGTATAGATAGTGAAGGTTCTAAATAACATTTGGGTCACATTTACAAATGGCACTTTATTCTCTTTAGAGTACATAATAACTTAGGATTGGTCTAAGAATATGGCTACTTTAAGACCAAGCCAGTTGTGTTAAAACACACACATACAGGGGCACCTGGGTGGCTCAGTCGGTTAAGCCTTGTACTCTTGATTTTGGCTCAGGTCATGATCTCACAATGGTGAGAATGAGCCCCACATGGCATGGCATGGCATGGTGGCTCCCTGCTGACAGCGCAGAGGCTGCTTGGGATTCTCTCTCCCTTTCTCCCTGCCCCTCCCCTGTTCATGCACCTGTGCTCTCTCTCTCTCTAAATAAACTTTTAGAAAATCACAATTAACCCCACACATAAATATACACACATTGACACATACACTCACAAGAAATCACATAAAGCAGTACAGTAGTGATACATCAGACGTACTCAGTTGTGTTCTAGCACATCTAACATCACTTGTTTAGCACCCAGTGTTATTTTCAAGGTCGGTGCACGGGAATGGATCTTTATATGCTGGCTACCTCTGGTAATGTAATTTCCAAGTGCAGAGCAGTTCCACAGAATTTACACCACTGCCGTTTGCATTTCCAGCCCCGCTCTCCTGGAAGAGCATGCCCTCTAGAGTAAAGAGTGGTAAACAGGGGTTTTTCTTAAAGTGGAGAAGGGAGCTGAGTTCAAAAATAGATATGTCTTTTCTTTTGTACTACAAGTAAGAGATTTTTATTATTTGTAAAAAATGTTTTTTAATGTTTATTTACTTTTGAGAGGGACAGAGAGAGAGAGAGGGAGACACAGAATCTGAAGCAGGCTCCAGGTTCTGAGCTGTCAGCACAGAGCCCGACGTGGGGCTCAAACCCCCAAACCGTGAGATCATGACCTGAGCCAAAGTCGGACACTCAACCGACTGAGCCACCCAGGCGCCCCAGGAGTAAAAGATTTTTAAAACCGTGTCAGCCTCTATTAGGTTCGTCCACTCTTTCTCACTGATTAAGCAGAGTCAGGTGATGATATCTATATTGTTCCCCAACAGAGCCTTGTGTGAAACAAGTGCTTCCCCCCCTGCCAGGGTGATCCATCTGAGCTCAGCAGAGTCCTGTGGAAACAAGGCCCTGGAAGACAGACCAACACACGGGGAAGTGAACCTGGCTCTACTATCCACAGAGTATTCTTAGTTAGATGCCACTTGCAGAGTTCTTCACAAAGGCAGTGTGGGATCGATTTGTAATTGGTAGCAATGCACGCCATTTGGGAATGCAGACTGCAGACATCCATCCAAAAGGTAGGCAAAGCTTGTGAACGGCTCTTAAAAATTGCCAGTGTACTTACAGTTTTCTCATTATTTTCAAAAGCTTCTCTTGCTTCTTCAAATGTGCAGATTTCTTCTTTGCATTCACGCTCAATGTTGCCCTGTCTTATTTCTTCAAAAAGTCCATTAGCTCTTCGGTAGCGTTTCAATACTGAATTGGCTTTTTCTCCTGTGAGGAAAACTAAGGAGAGAGAAAATAATAAGCATAAAATTATAATTTAAAAAAACACGTGGAAACTTCATACACAAGGTGAAAACGGCTGGGTGCTCTTTAGAAACCACAGCCAACATCCTAAACCTCTTCCCGTGAGTCAGCAACAAAGTAACATTTAGCTCCAAAACCACCACCTCTGCTGTCTTCCTCATCACGTGAGCATGTCCTTTCAGTAGCAGTTGCCCTGGGCAGGGACAGTGACATAATTAGCTGTTAGATTCAGACTTTAGCACATTCCTGCCAACCATCGGCGTTTAAATATAGTAATAGCGATTCCACTGCTTATACTCACTGTTGTAAGTGGATTACCTCCAGGGCATTCTGCTGTTGCACAGCAGCAACCGAATCAAAATCCAGTCTCCAGACTACCAGTCTTTGTCCCTCTAAATAAACCTAAATAAAGCTGCAACTGACCTAGCAACATAAACCCAGAGAACCCCTGCTTGTATGAAGGGAAGGGATGACAAAATAGCATCAAGAAATTAAGATAAATTTGGCCATAATTCATTCCAAGGAACACTAATTATTTCGTTCTAAATTCACTTAAGGTAAATATATTGTGACTCTTGAACATATCTATCCCCATCCCACTCTGCTTCTGAAAAAAGGAAATGATTCTTCATGATATATAGAGATATTGCATGCAAACAGTGCACACCCAAGATATCCTGTACAATAAAAAGGCAATAGCTGCACCACACACACACACATGCTCACTCATGGGGAATTGTTTTTATTTTTCCATACAAGTAAATTTAAGCTATAATTCAATTCATATTTCTAAAAATTCTTCCTACTTTGGAGGCATATATATAATACCACCAGAATTTAGTCTCTGTTAATGTAAAGAGCTTAGAAAATTTCTTAATCTTCTAAGTTTAGAAAAGCTACATTATAGACATTTCAAAAATTTTTTAAGTTTGAATTTTCCAAAGAATTTTTTAAGTATTCTTTTTCCAAAGAAAATATTGAAGTAAATGAAAAACAAAAAGTGAGTCCTTGTTTTTTTAATGGCTGTGATAACAATGAATTTAAATTTTACTTCACTATAGAAATGTATATTTCGTGTAATAGAAAATATAAATTTTTCACCTAGTATTTTTTAGGTATCCAAATTAGAATCAACTAGATGGCACTTGTACATGGTAACAATGGTAGGCCCACAGTGACTGTTTCCATCTTTCCACACTTCATTAGTGAAGCCATCTAGAAAACTGACTGTCAGCATGGCTGAGTAAGAGATTCAGCTAATTTTCTTTCCAAAAAGCAATGCTAAACTGGAAAAATTGTAAAAAATAACTATTTTAGTACTATGGAAATTGACCAAAAGCATACAACAAATTGCGAATGTTTATTCAAGAAAAACAGTGGAGGGGTGCCTCAGTTGATTGAGCATCCAACTCTTGATTTTGGCTCAGGTCATGATCTCAAGGTTTGTGGGTTTGAGCCCTGCATCAGGCTCTACTCTGGCAGTATGGAGCTTGCTTGGGATTCTCTCTCTCCCTATCTCTCTCCCCTCCCCACTGCACTCATGCTCTCCCTCTCTCAAAATAAATAAATAAACTTTAAAAAGGGGGGGGGAGTGAAAATCTGTGGCATTTACAGCCTGAACTCCTGTGCTGCCTCCTTGTCCCTTGCTCTGTTGTATAGTAGTTCTACTAGGATACAGCAGGCCATGAGGATCAATGGCCTGGATGATGGACAGAGGTTTTTTGATTTACACTGTGGAAAAAATCTAAGCTCAGGGGTGATATTAAAAACAATAGCTGGGGCACCTGGGTGGCTCAGTCTGTTAAGCATCTGACTCTTGGTTTCAGCTCAGGTCACGATCTCACAGTTCATGAGTTTGAGCCCCACAGTGGGCTCTGTACTGACAGTGCAGAGCCTACTTTGGATTCTGTCTCTCCCTCTCTGCTTGGCCTCTCCCCCACTTGTACTCTCTCTCTTTCTCAAAATAAATAAACTTAAAAAAAAAAAAAAAAAAACAATAGCTAACTTCATGGCAAACAGCTGAGGAAGACCAACATCACAGCTAACCTAGGATTGCAGTATGGGTTGGTGTGAATTACAGATAGGAAAATCAGCCATAAATTTAACAGAGAGATCTGGCAACAAGGCAGCCATCATAGACTTTAATAAGCCACCACATGGCCCAGCTGTTCTGGAAGGCTGTGTACATCTGCAAGGCTGCAAGGGTGTGTGCACTATCAGGAAGACCAGAGAAAGGCCCAGTTGGCTACTTGTCTCTGGTTGAATGCGAGGCCTTGCATACCAAGGAAGTAAAAGCCATAGCAGACTTGTAAACTTACTGAACCTTAGTGCATTCCCCAATTTATGTTTGCAGATCCATCAACAAAGGCTGAAAGTCTTACTGGCTCAGGTTATGTTATGGACTGAATGTTTCTCTATCCCTCCAAAATTGAAATGTTAAAGCCCCAACCCCCAGTGTGACTGCATTTGGAGATAAGACCTTTATGGAGGTAATAAAGCTATAGGATTAGTGCCCTTATGAGAAGAGACACCTTTCCACCACATGAGGACACAGCAAGAAGGCTGTCATCTATAAGCCAAGAGAAGAGGCCTCAATGAAACTTACCTTGCTAGCATCTTGATCTTGGACTTCCCAGCCTTCAGAACTGTGAGCACTGCAGAATGGTGGTTTTGTCTAAGCTATCAGTTCATGTTCTACTAAATGAGCCAGCCACGTGCCCCTCAAGTAAGGTGAAGTAGATTGTGATAACATACATATTGTGCTCCCTAGAGAAATCACTAAAAAATAACTTTAAAACATAAGGGGGAAAAAACGAATTAAAATGGTACAGTGGAGAATATCTATTTCATACAAATGAAAGGAGTACAGGAAGAACAGGAAAACACAAAAGACAGGAAATACATAGCAAACATAGCAATATGGCAGATATAAATCAGCCATATCAATAGTAACATTAAAAGTAAATAGATTAAACTCTCCAATCAAAAGAAAGACAGTGTCACAATGGATAAAAAAGAATATCCAACTCTATACTGTCTACACAGGATACGAATTATATTGAAACAAATGGTTTGAAAGTAAAAAGAGAGAAGATAGAATATACAAACAGTGGGCAAAGGAGAGCAGCAGCGGCTATACTAATATCAGGAAAAAAATATGCATGAAGACACAAATTCTTACTAGAGGCAAAGAGGGATGTTTTATAGTGATAAAAAATTCAAATCATTGGGAAGAGATAACACTATAAATGTACATGTTCATAACCAGAAAACCTCAAATACATGAAACAAAACTGACAGAACCAAAGGATGAAACAGTAAGACAGAAATAGTTAGAGATTGCAATTCCCACTTTCGATAATGTATAGAACAACTAGGAAGAGAAGCAACAAAGAAGTAGAAGACTTTACTAAAACTCCTAACCAATTAGGCCTAACAAAAATCTGTAGAACACTCCACCCAGCAACAGCTGAATACTTCTTCCCAAGCACTCATGAAATATTCTCCAGATTACAGTATATTCTAAGATGAGCCTCAATGCATTTAAAAGGATTGAAATCAAAGAATGTTTTTGGACCAAAATGGAACAAAATTAGAAATCAATAACAGAAGCCAATTTGGAAAATTTACACATATGTGGAAATTAAACAACACACTTCTATGGGGCACCTGGGTGGCTCAGCCGGTTAAGTGTCCGACCTCGGCTCAAGTCATGATCTCACGGTTCATGAGTTCAAGCCCCACGTCAGGCTCTGTGCTGACAGCTCAGAGCTTGAAGCATGCTTCACATTCTGTGTCTCCCTCTCTCTCTGCACCATCCCCACTTGTGCTCTGTCTCTCTCTGTCTCAAAAATGAATAAACATTAAAAAAAAACTTTTTTTTAAACCACACTTCTAAATAACCAATGGGTCAAAGAGATCACGTGGGAAGTTAGAAAATACTTTGAGATGAATGACAAAGAAACACAGCATACCAAAAATTATGGGATGCAGCAAATGCAGTGATGAGAGAGAAATGTATAGTTGCAAATGGTTACATTAAAAAATATATATCCCAAATAACTTAACATTCCAAATTTTTTTTTAAAAATGAGAAAGGTCAGAGCCGAATAAACCCAAAGCAGGCAGAACTAAGAAAATGTTAAAGATTAGAGCAGAAGTAAAAGCAATGTTGGACAGGAAAACAATAGAGAAAACAAGTGAAATCAAGTGGGGTTCTTTTAACAATCAATAAAATTGACAACAAGTAGCTAGACTGACCAAGAAAAAATGAGAAAAGACAGATTATTAAAATCAGGAATGTAAGAAGGACATCACTGCCTCACTTATAGAAGCAAAAGGGGAATACAGTAAAACCATGGTTTGCTCGCATAATTCGTTCCGGAAGCATGCTTGTAATCCAAAGCACTTGTACATCAAAGAGAATTTCCCCATAAGAAATAATGGCCAGATGATTCGTTCTACAACCCAAAAATATTCATAATAAAAATGATTACAGGGGCTCCTGGGTGGCTCAGCCGGTTGAACATCCGACTTCGACTCAGGTCATGATCTCATGGTTTGTGGGTTCGAGCCCCACATCCGGCTTTGTGCTGACAGCTCTGAGCCTGGAGCCTGCTTCGCGTTCTGCGTCTCCCCCTCTCTCTGCCCCTCCCCCACTCACGCTCTGTCTCAAAAATAAATAAACTTAAAAAATGATTACTGTAATATAGTACAAAATAATAAAATACAAAATATAAAGAAAAACAAATTAACCTTCACTTACCTTTGAAAACTTTCGTGACTGGTGTGAGGGAGACAAGAGAGAGGAGGGTTATTGTGTAGTACAGCTTTCACTATCCCTAAAGGAATCACTGCTATCTATTGGCTCAGTAGAACCCTTTTGTTTTCATGCACCTTTAATAAGAAACCCATCCAATGGACCCAGGCTTTTGCCTCCTTTCCAGGATTTCTTGGAAATGTGACATTGCATTGGCCTTGAACAGATTAATGGCTCACACTGCTACAGCCTTATTCAGGTGGTGCTTTTCTACAAAATTTTGCACTATTTCCCACATTTTACATATCTCCCTAATCTCATTTGAAATGAGGGATTCCTCTGCCTTTTTCTCCTTCTCCTCTGCAAACGAGAGCTCCTCCATAACCTCTTGCTGTTGCTCGCAATGCAGATCCATCAGTTTGTCGGTGGTCAGCCCCTGGCCATGTTCCTCCACCAGCTCTTGAATGTTGTCCTCATTCACCTCCAGTCCCGTGGTCTTCCTCAGGGACACAATTTCATCGACAAGTGGCAGCTCCTGTTCATGAGCAAGCCCCTCTAAGTCATGTCCAAGAATGCAATCAGGCCACAGTTTTCCCCAAGCAGAATTGAGGGTTCTCTTGGTGACCCCATCCCAGGCTTCATTGATGATCTTGAGGCAGTTCACAATACGGAAGTGATTTTTCCAAAACTCTCAGAGGGTAAGGTTTGTTCCTTCAGTGACCTGAAAGCATCGCTAAAATAGTGCTTTGGTGTTTTAGAGTTTGAAATGACCTGATCCATGGGCTGGAGGATTGGAGTGGTGTAGGGAGGAAGGAACTTGACCTTAATGAGCTCAAGTTCCTCCAGTAAGTCATCCTCAAAGCCTGGACGATGAGCAGGAGCATTATCCGTAACCAGCCAGGCTTTGAGTGGCAAACTCTTTTCTAAAAGGTATTTCTTCACTGCAGGACTGAAGACCTCATTGATCCACTCAACGAACAAGATACAAGTGATCCAAGCTTGCTGTTGGACCTCCACATAACATTTAATTGGCTTTTCTGCACCTTGCGTTTCTCGAAGGCTCATGAATTCTCAGAATGTTACATGAGCAGGGGCTTGCCTTTGGAATCCCCACTTGCATTAGTGCAAAATAAGAGGGTCAGATGGTCTTTCATGGGCTTGTGACCAGGCATTGCATTCTCTTCTTCTGTAATGTAGGTCCTCTTTGGCATCTTTTTCTAAAAAAGCCCCGTTTCATCACAGTTAACATCTTGTTCCATCAGGTAACAGTCGGAAACCATGAGCTTCTGGAAGTTGGTAGCAAATGCCTCAGCTGCCTTAGCATCTGAACTCGCAGCCTCTCTGTGCCTCACAACTACACGGATGCCACTTCTCCTATTCAAGTTATCAAACCATCCCCTGCTTGCCTTGAAGCCTTCTTCGCTTTCTGTTGACGTACCCGGCAGTTTACTTACGAGGTCAAGTGTACAAGGCCCTTGCCTTCTCGCAAATAAAGTTCTCAGTCACGGTATCACTTGCTAGTTCTTCTGATTTATCCAAACATCTTTACCTACATCTTTCAGAACACGTGGCCATTGCTTTGATATTCTTGTGACTCCTTTTGATGCATCTAGAACCCTTATTTCTTCTTTCTTCCTTAATGTTGTGCATATCGTCGACGTAGACTTCTTATAAAATCTTGCAATTTCAGCCACTCTCTTGCCTCATTTGTACTTCTTGATTTCCTTCTTAACTTCCACTGTAATCATCTCCTTCTTACTGCCTTTCTTTTCAACCTTTTCTGAATGGGAGCTATTGTATACACTTGCATGGATGTTGACTACAGTACAGTATTAATAAACTCTTGTCATAGACTATATTTAACGTAACTGGCAATAAGGCAGCAGAGGAAAGTGTCTATATCTGCAGGCAGCCTGACCTGGAATGAAGCAAAGCATTCCTGAGCTTACTCTTGTATGGAAAAGCAAATGATTATCCATAGGTGCTTTGAAGTGACAAAAAATACACCAGTTCCAGTTGTGGGCACCTTCCAACATTCTGAAAAATCACTGATTTCTGTTAAACACTGTGGCTTGAGACCAACCATCTGAGCATGGGAGACGATCTGCCACAATCCTGCAGCAAGAGAGAGAGACAAGAACCATTGGCTCAATTGTGATCATGTGACATTCAGAGTCAGGTACTACTCATATTATAAGACATCACTTGTTTATCAAGTTAAAATTTATTAGAAATGTTTGTTTGTCTTGTGGAACACTCACAGAACAACTTACTCAGAATGCAGGGTTTTACTGTACTTTGAACCAGAACTAGATCTGCCACCTAGATGAAATAGAAAACTTCCTAGAAGATACAAACTACAGAAACTGACTCCAGAAGAACTAGAATATTTGAATAGACCTATGTAATTAGCAAAGTGATTAAATTAGTAATTTTAAAACTTTTCACAGTCAAAAGCCCAGGCTTTTGATTTCACTGGTGAATTTCATCAGATATTTAAAGAATTCATACCTATTCTTCACAAGTTCGTCTGAAAAACAGAAGAGGGAATATCTCCACATTCTATGAGGCCAATGCTATCATGAGAGCAGAACCACACAGAAATATCATAAGAAAACTACAGATCCATATCCTTTATGAGTATAGATGCAAAAATGTGAATTTGGCTTGTGGGCCATAGTTGGACAACCCATGCTATAAAACAAATTAATTTGTGATAAAACAGCAAAACAGATAAAAATGTGTACGTGTGTGTGTGTGAGATCAGTAATTCTTGATGCAATAATTGCTGTTGAGCACTCAGATATCACCTCACGCCAGTCAGAGTGGCCAAAATGAACAAATCAAGAGACTTAGATGCTGGAGAGGATGTGGAGAAACGGGAACCCTCTTGCACTGTTGGTGGGAATGCAAACTGGTGCAGCCACTCTGGAAAACAGTGTGGAGGTTCCTCAGAAAATTAAAAATAGACCTACCCTATGACCCAGCAATAGCACTGCTAGGAATTTACCCAAGGGATACAGGAGTACTGATGCATAGGGGCACTTGTACCCCAATGTTTATAGCAGCACTCTCAACAATAGCCAAATTGTGGAAAGAGCCTAAATGTCCATCAACTGATGAATGGATAAAGAAATTGTGGTTTATATACACAATGGAGTACTACGTGGCAATGAGAAAGAATGAAATCTAGCCCTTTGTAGCAACGTGGATGGAACTGGAGAGTGTGATGCTAAGTGAAATAAGCCATACAGAGAAAGACAGATACCATATGTTTTCACTCTTATGTGGATCTTGAGAAACCTAACAGAAACCCATGTGGGAGGGGAAGGGAAAAAAAAAAAAGAGGTTAGAGTGGGAGAGAGCCAAAGCATAAGAGACCCTTAAAAACTGAGAACAAACTGAGGGTTGATGGGGGGTGGGAGGGAGGGGAGGGTGGGTGATGGGTATTGAAGAGGGCATCTTTTGGGATGAGCACTGGGTGTTGTATGGAAACCAATTTGACAATAAATTTCATATATTAAAAAAAATTGCTGTTGAAGTTAGAGTACATTTTTAGTGTGATTGGTCCAGCACTTGAATGATTATATGACTGAGTCATGTAAATTGAGGCATTATTATTGTCCAGCTGCCCAGGTGATACCTCAGGGCAGCCATGTTTGAGTACCAGGATGTTAATTAAACCAGTGCTTCTCAGACTTCAGTATGCATATTCATCACTTGGGATCTTGTTAAGACATGGATTCTGATTCAGTAGTTTTGGAATAGGGCTTCACATTTTGCATTTGTAACAAGTGTTCAAGTGAGGCTGATGTTTCTGGTTCCTAGACCATATTTTGAGTAGCAAGGTGCTCGCACCGGTTTTCATAGCTTGGGATGTCTAGGTCCTGCCCCAAGGGACTCTGGTGTATATGGTCTTCGATGTGGCCTGTGCCTCAAGATTTGTAAAAGCTCCACAGGTGACTCTAATGGCAGAAAAACTTAAGAACCTCTGTGCTACAGTTCATGGTGTTTTTATAAATTTTAATTTTTATATTATCAGTATCCCTAATATGGTTCTTTTTCCCATTTCTTACCCCATTCCACACCTCTTTGTGTCAAAACATCCCTACATATGGCGGGAATCAGAGTGAGAGTTCTTTGTCCTTTTGCTCTTATCCATCTCTGAGGAGTGATAAGTAGTTCAGGCAGAAAGAAGTTCAAGACGGAAATCAGGCAACCTGGATTTGGGAAGAATAAGCAAATCGTGTTCTAGAAGGCAATTTAAAAGGAAAGCCGGCTTGGGGCGCCTGGGTGGCTCAGTTGGTTAAGCCTCCGACTTTGGCTCAGGTCATGATCTCATGGTCTGTGAGTTTGAGCCCTGCATGGGGCTCTGTGCTGACAGCTCAGAGCCTGGAGCCTGCTTTGGATTTGTGTCTCCCTCTCTCTCTGCCCCTCCCTCACTCACGCTCTGTCTCTCTCTGTCTCTCAAAAATTAAATGTTAAAAAAATTAAGAAAAAAAAAGGAAAGCCGATTTAGACAAAATAGCAGGATTACCACAGAAAGTTGTGGTGGTAAAACTCACTCCCAGGCCTGAGCTAGGGGCAGTATAAACACAAATCATCCTTGCTGAGTCCTGCCTGAACCTGAAGACCAAAGAAGCTACAGAGAATTGATTTTTTTCCCCCCTTCTCAATATGCAAGGTGACAGATTTGGCTAAAATGTGAGAGAGATTCCCAGGAGCAAAGTATAGACATGCAATCTTTTCCACAAAGCACAAAACACACAAAGGAACTTATAAGTGAGTGAAAGATGATGATAAATATGGTGGTGGTGGTGATGATGACGGTTGTGATGTAAATAAATATGGCTAACACATAAAGTACTTACACTGTGCCAGGCACTGTTTTAAGAGATTTACATATGTTAACTTATTTAATCTTCACAGCAACCCAGTGGAATTGACCCTTTTAATATCCTTATTTTAAGTGTGGAGAAACTGAGGCACAGAGAAATTCAATAATATATCCAAGGTCACCCAACATGAGTGGCTAAGCTGAGATATGAACCCAGGCCATCTGAGGTTAAGAAACCGTTACAACAAACTGACTCTCCAGAATAGGAGAGTAAGAAGGATCCTGAGCAAACTGATGGTTTTAAACACACAAAAAGATGCTTGCTGTTTGCTTCCTCATGTCTATGGGAGGGGTACCTATTAAAGTATATAAGTAAATAGGTAAAATCTAACACAAACCCAGAGAGAGGAGAGGTCCTCAAAGTAGGCAGAGAAAGAAATAGTGAAAAGACCAAGTATGACTAGGAAAAATAAAAGTCGTAATAACATTTTCTGGAAACTAAACTCAAAGGGCCATAATCCTCATTCTTAAGAAAGTATTAAAGCACAGTCATGGGAAAATGTGAAAGCAGATTACTGCTTAGGTAAACATGTTCATATTTTACTAATACTTCAAAGCTGTCTATTAGCTTTAAAGAGATTCAAGCTACCCATGTGTCTTTGAACATAGGACACAAAATCCATAAATTTTAAATTTTGATCTTTGTAAACTACACATGGTGCAGAAGAAACAAAATGTTTTGGGTCTTTTTTTCCCCAGACATGGATGACCTTAAAGTTTACATGGCTACAGATTTCGTCTGGTCAGAGAGTGGACTGAGAGAGGGGAGGACTTTTTAAAGGGAAGCAGAAAAAAAGTCCATAGAGACTAGCTCTGTCATTTCCTTGAGAAATATTTTTACTGTGAAATAATTTCTTTCTACCAATAGCCATGAAGATAAGGTAATAGGCCACCTCCTCTCCACATCTTGAAAAGAGAAACCAGAAACCACACTAGGGTCAGAAACAGGCTGATTTGGGGACACTGGGTATGGGCACAGATGGTCACAGTGTGCAATGAGATAATAGTCAAGGTGGGACCAGCGGCCCTCTGGATGTTTGAATATCTCAACCCATCCTCTAATGGTAGCTGCACTGGGCATGGGGCTGGCTGGCTGTGCCACACTCTCTATACTCTGTTTCTGGTGAGCTTATCTGGTCCCATGACCTCAACACCATCTGTATCTGATGTCACCTATGTGTGTATTTCCAAACCTGACATCCCACCTGAGCTCCAGATTCATTCTTCTGACCCCCTGCATGACAGTTCCACTTGCATATCTAATAGGCATCTCAGATTTTACGTGACATGCCTTCCCCACCCCTCATGTTCCCCAGAAAGCATCCTCAGATTAATAAATAGCATTACCATCAAGTCAGTGTTCAAGTACAAATAGAAGAACCTAGATAATTTCCCCCATTTCTCATTTGTCACCTCTGGTGTATAAGCACATATTGTTGATCCATCCAAATCCAACTAGAATTTGTCCATGTCGCTTCATTTCCTCAGCCACCACCTTAGTTTAAGCCACCAATGTCTCTCATTGGACTAGCTACAAATATCTCCTGACTGGCCTCCCAGCTTCAACTCTCCCCCACACTCTGCATTCCTCAAAGCAGCCAGACTCACTGGATTAACATTTAGGGAGATTTATTCTACTTCATAATCAATATGACAAATTTGACCTTCAACCTTGACCTTGTAGTTTTTCACCATTCTAGTGAGATAATTTGGGGTTTTGTATACTGCTGTTACTTTAATGGAAGAAAGGGTACAATTGAAGGAGGAAACTGTATTCAGATATTTTGTAAGGGCAATATGCACATCCAGCATGGTGACCTAGGGAGTCACTCCCCTGTATATGGGAAACCAGCCTAACACTCAGTTCAGTTGTCACTGTTGCCCAGGGTAGCTCGTCAAAGAAATATTCTGCCATTTCTGCTTCCAGGGCCCCCATGTTGCTACCTAGCAGCAACAATCAGTAATATTTGCATATTTTAGTAAACTAAATGTTTTAAAGTGAAGTTGAAGACTCCCTTTAATACCAGTCTAATCCCATTCTTCACTTCTTTCTTAGGGACAACCACTATGGTGAATTCTATACCGTGTTCTTTTATACTTTTACCATACATATGCACCCATTGACACCAGGACCCCAGACCAGCCACCTCACCTCACCCCATCTCACCCCATCCCACCCCACACCCCACCTCACCCCATCCACTCCATCCCATCCCATCCAATCCCACTCCCACCTCACCCCACCCCGTACCTCACCCCATCTCACCCCATCTGATCCCACCCCCCACCTCACCCATCCACCCCATCCCACTCCACTCCCTACTTCACCCCATCCCACCCCATCCAATCCCACCCCCCACTTCACCCTTCCACCCCATCCCACCTCCCCACCACACACCACCAATCCCACACTGTTTATAAAGAGAGGATTGATTTGTGTTTTCCAGGGTTCCATGGAATACTTTCTCCCTCCTTCTTCAAATATCCTGAGCTGCATAGTGATGGGGTTGGGTGGGTGAAGAGACTCCTGAATACCTGTTTTAAAACTTAAAAGGTGTGAGATTTGCACACGAATCAACAAGACCTTTATTTATGAACCAAATAACTTTATTGAAACCAAATAACTTCATTTATTTATGGAAAACTGGAAGAAAAAAAACTGGGACGTTTTGCAAGCGCAATACTGCAAAATGCATGCTCCGCATGGTGACCAGGGAAGTCACCATGCACCCTGTGGCTATGGGAAGGCAGTCCCAACTCAGTTCTTGTCGCTGTTGCCCAGGGTGAGCTTGTCAAAGAGGTACTCTGCCATGCCGGCTTCCGGGGCCCCCATCTTGCACAGGCTGGTGATGTAGCCCCCCAACTCTTTGATGACCTTGACTTGCTCGTGCAGGTAGTTGGTCTCCAGGAAGCTGCACAGATGGGCGTCGTTCTTGTCGGTGGCCAGCTGGTGCAGGTCGAGCAGGCTCTGGTTCAGGCTCTTCTCCAGGTGAAAGGCGCACTCCATGGCGTTGAGGCCGTTCTCCCAGTTGTCGCGGTCAGGCTTCATGATGTCGCGGAGGCGGATGCGGCCCCCACGCTGGTTCTGCAGCTGCATCAGCTTCTCGGCATGCTGGCTCTCCTCGTGGGACTGGCGCAGGAAGAACTTGGAGAAATTCTCCAGGGCCACGTCGGCGCGGTCGAAATAGAAGGCCATCGACAGGTACACGTAGGAGGCGTAGAGCTCCAGGTTGATCTGGCTGTTGATGGCGGCCTCGCACTGCGGGTGGTAGTTCTGGCGCACTCGAGAGGACGGCGCGGTGGCCATGGCTGGCGGCGCTGGCACCAAGACGAGGGCGAAAGCGGCTCAGAAGCGAGGGCTGCGGGGTGGGCAGCAGCAGGGCCGCAGGTGGCAGTGTCCTCGGAGACTGCCCGGCGAAGAGTGAAGAGAGAGGCGGGAGGAAGGTAGGCTCAGTGCCAGGCAACGGCTCTGCGATGGGGCCAACGGGTGGAATCCGTTACGGGGAAGTGGTGGGGGCGGGGTGGGGAGGAAAGATCCGTTATGTGGGGGTGGGGGAGAAAGAAGTGAAGGATGGAAGAAGGGGGCGGGTCACGAGTGCTGTGTTCAGGTTCTATCAGAGCCTGGGTAAGACAGGGAAATGGCTGAGCACCTGGCTTCTAATGAGTTTTTAATTTTGCATTAATTTTTCTAGTTTGCAAGAACTTTATTTTATTCTCAAATTGTTGTCTTCTATAGCAGCCTTTTTTTATTTTATGAAGTAATTTTCTTCCCTTAAAATAATTTTGAGAATATGAATTTGAATGTTTTGGTGAATTATTTTCTTCTTTGTCCTGTATTATATCTGAGCTTTTTTGTTTGTTTGTTTTTCACAAATATTTCTGTCAGGTTATCATGATTTTCTCTTTTACCTTTGTCAAATACCTGCCAAACCTTGGTTTACTTATATTTAGGAATAAATGACTTGTTTGATTAGCCTAGGTAGTTAGCAAGGATCTGATCTATAGTATAATTCTTAGAATGGAAGGGCAGGGTGTGTCAATTGTTTGGCGATTTTGTCCTTCTTGAGTACAAAGCATGAAACTTGGATAGTGACCCTCCCTGTTAATAAAATAAATGTAATTTTGACATTGGAAGGGTAATGTTTTTTCCTTCTGGGTAGATGTGTCCTTTTGTTTCTCTTCTGTGAAGTCTGCAGTTATCTTAAGCTCATTCACTGTCTTGGGAGATTAAACATGTCAGATGCCACAGGTGCTTACTTCCCATTGTAAGAGTGGGGGAGAGTCAGAGCAGGGCAGGACAAATACCTCTGCTGTTCACACTAGCTCCTTCATCTCACAGCTGACCCAGGAGCCTCAACAGTGCTACAATTTCATTTACTCTGGTGTTAGAGTTTCTCTGAATGTGACCCGGTTGTCTACTGCAGCTGGTGCAACTTCTCTGAGTTGGCCAGTCTGATAGCCTCTTACCATGTTTTTCCAGAATTCCTCACAATATCTGGTCTCCTAATGACAGACACCCTTTCTACTGTGTGTGAGTGTGTGTGTAGATAATCTTTGTGTTCAGTTCACCACCATGATTCAGTTATCTTTTTACTAAACTATTTATAAATGAAAACTATACTTTGTTTAGTATAAACTACAAAGTTCCCTCTGTAGCAACCATTGGTATTATTTGTGATATCAGTAGGAGAAAAAGAATTAAAAAAAAAAAGAAATGATACTTATGTTAAGAAAAATCAGAGAGTTAAGAAACTTTAGAAACCTACTCCTTAGTAGCACATTTTTTTCAAGTGCACATAGACTATTTACTAACACCATATTCTAGACCACAACACGAATCTCAATAAATACAAAATTACTCATATCATGAAAGATATGTTCTCTGATCACAGTAAAACTGAATTAGAACTCGTTAACATAAAAATATCTGAAAAACACTTAAATATTCAGAAGTCGATAATATGTTTCCAAACAACCCTGAGGGTCAAAGAAGAGATCAAAGGGAAATTAGAAATTATTTGGATTGAATGAAAACAAAAAATAGCATATCGATATTTGTGAGATGTAGCTAAAGCAGTGTTTGCATGTTAATTTTTGAAAGCTTTAAAAAATTCTTATTTCAGAAAAGAAGAAAGGTCTCAAATCCATTATTTAACCTTCCACCTTAAAAAGAAGAAGGAACTCCCAGGTGGCTCAGTCTGTTGAGCAACCAACTCTTGATTTCGGCTCAGGTCATGATCCCAGGGTTGTAGGGTTGAGCCCTGTGTTGGGCACCATGCTGCACGTGGAACCTGCTTAAGACTCTCTCTCTCCCCCTCCCTCTCCCTCTCTCCCTCTCTCTCTCCCTCTCTCCCCCTTTCCTTCCCCCTCCTTCCCTCCCTCACTCTCTCCTTCTCCTCCTCTTCCTCTCCCCTGCTCACATGTTCTTTCTCTCTCTAAAATAAAATTTAAGGGGCGCCTGGGTGGCTCAATCGGTTAAGCGTCCGACTTCGGCTCAGGTCACGATCTCGCAGTCCGCGAGTTCGAGCCCCGCGTCGGGCTCTGGGCTGATGGCTCGGAGCCTGGAGCCTGCTTCCGATTCTGTGTCTCCCTCTCTCTCTGCCCCTCCCCTGTTCATGCTGTGTCTCTCTCTGTCTCAAAAATAAATAAACGTTAAAATAAAATTTAAAACAAATTTAAATTGAAAAAAAGGGAGAAAAAGACCAAAATAAACCAAGCCAAGCAGAAAGAAGGAAATGATAAAGATATAAGCAGAGTTTGTTTTTATACATATATGTTAAAATGAGTAAGTTATGAGTTAAACTAGTTCAGTAAGTTGAGGAGAATTGGGGTCAGTATTTGGGAAGGTAGCTCAGTGTACTGAAGACTCCCCAAAGTAAGAGGACCTGAACATAAGTAGTAATTTTGTAAACAGGTTGAAAGAACAAGGGTTGTGAAAAGAAGGATAGGTCTCTGGTCATAGACCAGAGGTAGCAATTAAAACAGGAGTCTGCGTCTAGGTAAAACCCCTCAAGATGAAGATGTTTAATGATTTCAGATTCAGAGACAGGCAGAAATGAGTTTGAATTCTAGCTCTTTCATACTATGGACATATATGATTTTTGTCATGTTAATAAAGCTTTCTGAACCCCCCAAAATAAAGATATGAGAAGAAAAGAGTGAAATTGAAAATATAATAAAAATAAATAAAGTAAGTCAAATCAATGAAATCAAAGAAGGTTCTTTGAGAAAATTAAATAAACAAAAAGATAAATCTCTAGACAGAGTAATGAGGAGAAGACACTAATCAGAGAGAGAATACACAAATGACCAGTTACAGGAATGAGAGAAGAGATATCACTACAGATCATACACTCATTCAAAGGTTGATGAAGGAATATAATTGTGATATAAAATACATATATTTTGATTTTTCATCCCCAGCTCCTGACCAGAGGTTCTAAAACCTTTGTAATTTTCTAAGTGGTAAGAGTGATAGAAACATCTTTGTTATAATACTTGTTTGTTTATTTTTTCCCCTAGCTCCTCAAACAGCTTTGGAGTGATAAAGATAAAAGGAGCATCTTTTGTTATTCCTAACAAACTCCTTTCAACCATACCTGAATTTATAATAATGATGTGACTTCTGGAAAGCCCCTAAGGATGGAGAACTGTTTGCCAGAGGAACTAACCATGTGATTTCAGCCCTTCCTCCCGACCTCCTGAGGGGGGAAGGGCTGGAGGTTAATTGATTGATTTGACTAATCATGCCTAGGTAATAAGCCCCCTTTAAAGCCCTAATTGAAGGGATTCAGAAAGTTTCCAAGTTGGTGAACACATGGAGTTGCTGGGAAGCTGAAATACCTAGAGAGCTTCCATGCCCCTTCTCCTTCTACCTTGCTCTATGCATCTTCCATCTGACAGATTCTGAGTTGTATATTTTTATAACGAACTGGTAATCTAGTAAATAAACTGTTTTCCTAATTCTTTGAAACATTCTAGAAAATTATCAAACCTAAAGCGGAAGTCATGGGAACCTCCAGTTTATAGCCTGTCAGAAGCACAGGTGAGAACCTAGATTTGCAATTAGTATCTGTAGTAGTTGGGACAGGGGAGGGGCAGTCTTGTGGAATTGAGTCATTAACCTGTGAGATCTGTGCTAGTTAGTGTCCTCATTGGCTTTTAGAACATCCAATTGGTGTTGGGGAAGTTGGAGAATTGGTTGGCATGGGGAAAACCCCCACACATTTGTTGTCAGAAGTGTTCTCTTCAGTAACAAACAACTTTATACCTATAACTTCAGCAATATAGATGAAATTCAACTACAGGCTAATCTAATGTATGAACATAAATACCAAAATCTTAAATACGTAAGTTACCAAACAAATCCACAGTGACCGTATTGTGCATATGAAGGTACTAATGTTCATTCAACAGGAAATATGTACCCTAAATAGCCCTGTATCTTTAATTAAATGGAAATTTTAGTTAAAATATTCCCATGAGAAAACTCCAAACCCATTGGCTTTACTTATGAATTCTGCTGAATATTTAAATAAGTAGCAAGTGAATTATACAAGTTCTTCTAGAAAATTAAAGAGGACAGAATACTTCCCAACATATCCTGAGATAACCAGGGAAAAAATTACAAGAAAACTACAGACCAGTTTTCTTCATAAATATAGGCATAAATATTCTTAATAATGTGTTAGAAAATGGAATTGAAAAATGTACAAAACAATGGCATATTGTGACCAAATGGAGTTCATCTCAGGAATGCAAAGCTAATTCAAATTAAAAAATCAATGTAATACATCAATGTAATTCATCAGACTAAATAAAAAATATCATATAAGCATCTGAATAGATTCATAAAAACCACTTGACAGAGACGCCTGGGTGGCTCAGTTGGTTGGGTGTCTGACTTCAGCTCAGGTCATGATCTCATGGTTCATGGGTTCAAGCCCCGCGTCGGGCTCTATGCTGACAGCTCAGACCCTGGAGCCTGCTACGGATTCTGTGTCTCCCTCTCTCTACCCCCCTCCCCTGCTTGTGCTCACTCTATATCTCTCTCTCAAAGGTAAATAAATATTAAAAAAAAATTTTTTTAAAGCACTTGACAAATTCAAATATCCATTCCTTTTTTTATTACTTTTTTTTTGGGGGGGGGGGAGAGAGAGAGTGTGTGTGTGTGTGTGTGTGTGTGTGTGTGTGCAAGGGAGAGGGGAAGAGGTAGAAAGAGAATCTTTAGCAGGCTCCATGCTCTGCACAGAGCCTGACATGGAGCTTGATCCCACGACCCTGGAATCATGACCTGAGCTGAAATCAAGTGTTGGAGGCTTGACTGACTGAGCCACCCAGGCGCCCCTCAAATATCCATTCCTGATTTTTTCTTTTAAATCTTAGCATAATGGAAGGAAATTTCTCAACCTGATATAGGGCTTCTTTGAAAAACCTACACCTTGCATCATACTTAGTGGTAGAAAATTAAATGATTTCTACCCTAAAGTCAGCAGCAAAACAAGGATGTCCATTCTCATCACTCCTAATCAACTTTAAACTGGAGGTCCTCGCTTGTGAAATAAGGCCAGCAAAGGAAATGAAAGGCACACGAATTGGAAATGAAGAGGTAAAACTAGCTCTACTTGCAGATAACTTAATTGTCTATGTAGAAAATCTTAAAGTGTGTATGAAGAAACTACTGAAACTAATAAATGAGTTTAGTAAGATCTCAGGGTATAAGCCCAATATACAAAAATCAGTCTTGTTTTTATATACTAGCAACGAACAATTGAAAAGGAAAAAAATTAAAATTCTGTTTAAAATAGCACCCAGTTGTAGCAATATTTTGTGGACTCTTTTGGGTTTTCTACATAGAGTATCCTGTCCTCTGCAAATAGTGAAAGTTTGACTTCTTCGTGGCTGATTTGGATAACTCATTACTTTTTGTTGTCTGCTGAGGTTAGGACATCCAGCACTCTGTTCAATAAAACTGATGAGAGTTGGAGCACCTGGGTGGCTCAGTCGGGTTAAGTCTCTGACTTCGGCTCAGGTCATGATCTCTTGGTTCGTGAGTTTGAGTCCTGCTTCGGGCTCTGTGCTGACAACTCAGAGCCTGGAGCCTGCTTCAGATTCTGTGTCTCCCCGTCTCTCGGCCCCTCCCCTGCTCGTGCTGTCTCTCTCTGTCTCTCAATAATAAATAAATGTTAAAAAAATAAAAAAAAAACTGGTGGGAGTGGATATCTCTGTCTTGTTCCTGACTGTAGAGGAAAAGCTCGTAGTTTTTCCTCATTGAGAATTATATTAGTTGTGGGTCTTTCATATATGGCCTTTATGATGTTGACATATGTTCCTTCAATCCCTACTTTGTTGAGGGTTTTTATCAAGAATGAATGCTGTAGGGGCACCTGGGTGGCTCATTTGGCTAAGTGTCCAACTTCAGTTCAGGTCATGATCTCACGGTTTGTGAGTTTGAGCCCCGAATCAGGCTCTCTGCTGTCAGCACAGAGCCCACTTCAGATCTTCTGTCTCCCTCTCTCTCTGCCCCTCCCCTGCTCACTCAATCTCTCTCAAAAATAAATAAACCTTAAAAAAATCAATTCAGAATATATTTCTACTTTCTTAAAGTAATACATGCCAACCCCTTGAAATTTGGTGACATATATTAAAGTATTAAGTTTAGCAAAAAAGAAACAGTGACTAATGCATAGTTTCTATTTTGATCACTTTTGTGTAGGCTTTTGGACTTACCCTGATTGTAGGTGGGGAATGATAGTGAAATTTGATGATTGTTCTCCCCTTTTGTAAAGGAGATTATAATATTTGTATGTTTATGTTTTTCCCTGCCTGTATAGAGAAAATTAGTTAATATGTTTTCTGCATAGGAAAAAAATCTATAGCATAAAATAAAACCTGATGATAATTAAGTCAATGGTACCTGCAGAATTTTGTAAAATTCTGGAGTGGCATATGGGCTTAACCCAAATTCACCTAAAGGAAATTCTCAGTCATGCAAATTACTTTCATTTGCATGAGATTCCTGAATATATAGTACTCTTTATAGGAAATTGTTTTTATGGAGAAACTGTAGAGCATTTTAGAGAACAGCCTGTGCAAAGAAAACCAGACCAAAATCAAGGAACTGCACAAAATTTGTGGACAAATCAAGCAGTAAGGAGATGTAAGATTTGAGAAGTCCATTTGTTAACTCTATATAGACTTAGGATGAGAAGAGATGATGAGGACCTGCCTACCTACCATCTGTCAAGCACTGAGCCATCCACAGACTTATCTCTTTTGAACTTTAGGACAACAAATCTATTCAATGGAACCATGTATACAGGTAAAATAATAGGTATCAATAGTCCCAGTTTACAAGTAAAGAAACCAAGACCCAACAAGGTAACTAAGTTGCCCAAAGCCATATATAGCTAATGGCAAAACTAGGAAGTAAACCCAAGTCTACCTAATGGAAAATTACTTTGTCGCTGAAAGATAAAATTTCTAAAGATCGTGTCTAGTTACTAGAACTAAGAGAGTCTAGAACAGCACTGTGCAGTAGAAATATAAAAGCCACAGGGGCGCCTGGGTGGCTAAGTCGGTTAAGCGTCCGACTTTGGCTCAGGTCATGATCTCACAGTCTGTGGGTTCGAGCCCCGCATCGGGCTCTGTGCTGACAGCTCAGAGCCTGGAGCCTGTTTCAGATTCTGTGTCTCCCTCTTTCTCTGACCCTCCCTGTTCATGCTCTCTCTCTCTCTGTCTCAAAAATAAATAAATGTTAAAAAAAAAAAGAAATATAAAAGCCACAAATTTAAGCCATATACTTAATTTTTTCCCCTTTGTTTTTTTAAATTTAAATTCAAATTAGTTAACATATAGTGTAGTACTGGTTTCAGGAGTAAAATTTAGTTATTCATCAATTACATGTAACACCCAGTGCTCAGCTCAACAAGTGTCCTCCTTAATGCCTGTCACCATTTAGCCAATCCCTCCAACCACCTCCCCTCCAGCAACTCTCAGTTTGTTCTCTATAGTTAAGAGTCTCCTATGGTTTGGCTCCCTCTCTGTTTTTATCTTATTTTTCCTTTCCTTTCCCTATGTTCATCTGTTTTGTTTCTTAAATTCCACATATGAGTGAAATGATGATATTTGTCTTTCTCTGACTGACTTATTTCACTTAGCTTAATACACTGTAGCTCCATTCACATCATTCTTATTTTTAAGGCTGAGTAACATTCATCATATGTATATACCACTCCTTCTTTAGCCATTCATCAGTTGATGGATGTTTGGGCTCTTTCCATAATTTGGCTATTATTGATAGCACTGCCATAAACATTGGGGTGCATGTGCCCCTTCAAATCAGCATTTTTGTATCCTTTTGGTAAATACCTAATAGTGTAATTGCTGGGTTGTATGGTAGTTCTGTTTTTAAAGTTTTGAGGAACCTCCATACTATTTCCCACAGTGGCTGAACCAGTTTGTATTCCCACCAACAGTGTAAGAAGTTTCCCTTTATTCCACATTCTCACCAACATCTGTTATATCCTGAGTTGTTCATTTTAGCCATTCTGACAGGTATGGGGTGATATCTCATTGTAGTTTTGATTTATATTTCCCTGATGATGAATGATGTTGAGCATCTTTTCATGTGTCTTTTAGCCATCTGTGTGTCTTCTTTGGGAAAATGTCTATTCATGTCTTCTGCCCATTTCTTCATCGGATTATTTGGGTTTTTTTGGGGGGGGTGTTGAGTTTATAAGTTCTTTATGTATTTTGGATATTAACCCTTTATACAGTATGTCATTTGCAAATATCTTCTCCCATTCTGTTGCTTGCCTTTTAGTTTGATTGTTTGTTTCCTTTGCTGTGCAGAAGCGTTCATTTTTGCTTTTGTTTCCTTTGCCTCCAGAGACATATCTAGTAAGAAGCTGCTGTGGCCAAGGTCAAAGAAGTTGCTGCCTGTGTTCTTCTCTAGAATTTTGATGGTTTCCTATCTTACATTTAGGTCTTTCATCCATTTTGAATTTATTCTTGTGGATGGAGTAAGAAAGTGGCCTGGTTTCATTCTTCTGCATGTTGATGTCCATTTTCCCAGCACAATTTGCTGAAGAGACTATTTTTTCCATTGGATACTCTTTCCTGCTTTGTTGAAGGTTAGTTGGCCATATATTTGTAGGTCCATTTCTGGGTTCTCTATTCTATTCTATTGATCTATATATCTTTTTTTGTGCCAGTATCATACTGTCAGGCTGACTACAGCTTTGTAATAGACCTTGAAGTCTGGGACTGTGATGCCTCCAACTTTGGTTTTCTTTTTCAACATTACTTTGGCTATTCAGGGTCTTTTCTGGTTCCTTATAAATTTTAGGATTGTTTCTTCTAGATCTGTGAACAAAGCTGGTGTTATTTTGTTGGAAATTGCATTGAATGTGTATATTGTTTTGGGTAGTATTGACATTTTAACAATATATGTTCTTCCAATCCATGGGCATGGAATGTTTTTCCATTTCTTTGTTTTCTCTTCAGTTTCTTTCATAAGCTTTCTATAGTTTTAAGTGTATAGATTTTTCACCTCTTTGGGTGGGTTTATTCCTAGGCATTTTGTGGGTTTTGATGCAGTTGTAAATGGGATCAATTTGATTTCTCTTTCTACTGTTTCATTATTGGTATGTACAAATGCAAGTGATTTCTGTATATTGATTTTATATCCTGTGACTGCTGAATTCATATATCAGCTCTAGAAATTTTTGGGTGGAGTGTTTCGGGTTTTCTATGTAGAGTATCTTGTCATCTGCGAAGAGTAAAAGTTTTACTTCTTACTTGGCAATTTGTATGCCTTTTATTTCTTTTTGTTGTCTGATTGCTGAGGCTAGGACTTCTGGTACTGTGTTAAGCAACAGAGGTGAGAGTGGACATCCCTGTCATGTTCCTGACCTTAGGGGGAAAGCTGTCAGTTTTTCATACTTGAGGATGACATTAGATGTGTGTCTTTTGTATATGGACTTTATGATGTTGAGGTTTGTTCCTTCTATCGTTACTTTCTTCAGGGTTTTTATCAAGAAAAGTTGCTGTATTTTGTCAAATACTTTTGCTGCATGTATTGAGTGGATCATATGGTTATTATCCTTTCTTTTATTAATGTGATGTATCATGCTGATTGATTTGCAGACATTGAACCACCCCTGCTGCCCAGGAATAAATCCCACTTGACGGTGGCAAATAATTCTTTTAATGTATTGTTAGATTTGATTTGCTAGTATCTTGTTGAGAATTTTAGCATCCATGTTCATCAGGGAAATTGGTCTATAATTTTCCTTTCTAGTGGGGTTTTTATCTGGCTTTGGAATCAAGGTACTGCTGGCCTCATAGAATGTGTTTGGAAATTTTCCTTCCATTTCTATTTTTTTGGAGTAGTTTCCAAAGAATAGTTATTAATTCTTCTTTAAATGTTTGGTAGAATTCCCCTGGGAAGCCATCTGGCCCTGAGCTCTTGTTTGTTGGGAGATTTTTTTTTTAATGTTTATTTATTTTTGAGAGAGAGAGAGAGAGAGAGAGCGCGAGCAGGGGAGGAGAAGGGAGAGAGGGAGACACAGAATCCAAAGCAGGCTCCAGGCTCTGAGCTGTCAGCACAGAGCCCGACGCGGGGCTCGAACCCACAAACAGCGAGATCATGACCTGAGCTGAAGTTGGACACTTAACCAACTGAGCCACCCAGGCAACCCTGTTTGGAGATTTTTGATTAATGATTCCATTTATTTACTGGTTATGGGTCTGTTCAAGTTTTCTATTTTTTCCTATTTCAGTTTTGGTAGTTTATATGTTTCTAGGAATTTATCCATTTCTTTCAGATGGCCCAATTTGTTGGCTCATAATATTCTCTTGTAATTGTATTTCCATGGTATTGGTTGTGATCTCTCCTCTTTCATTCATGATTTTATTCATTTGGGTCCTTTTCTTTTTCTTTTTGATAAGTCTGGCTAGGGGTTTATCAATTTTGTTAATTCTTTCAAAGAACCAGCTCCTGGTTTTGTTGATAGGTTCTGCTTTTTTTATTTCAATATCATTGATTTCTGCTCTAATCTTTATTATTTCCCTTCTTCAGCTGGTTTTGGGCTTTATTTGTTGTCCTTTTTCCAGTTCCCTTAGGTGTAAGGTTAGGTTGTATATTTGAGACATTTCTTCCTCCTTTAGGAAGGTCTGGATTGCTATATACTTCCCTCTCATGACCACCTTTGCTGCATCCCAAAGGTTTTGGACTGTTGTGGTTTCATTTGCATTGGCTTCCATGTACTTTTTTATTTCTTCTTTAATACTCAGTTAACCCATTCATTCTTTTGTAGGATGTTCTTTAGCCTCCAAGTATTTATGGTCTTTCCAAATTTTTTCTTGTGGTTGATTTCAAGTTGTTTAGTGTTGTGGTCTGAAAATATGCATGGCATGATCTCGATCTTTTGGTACTTTTGGCTGATTTGTGACCCAGTATGTGATCTGTTCTGGAGAGTATTCCATGTGCACTCAAGAAGAACGTGTATTCTGCTGCTGTAGGATGGAATGTTCGAATATATCTGTTAAGTCCATCTGGTCTAGTGTGTCATTCAAAGCCAATGTTTCCATATTGATTTCTGCTTAGATAATCTGTGCATTGTTGTAAGTGGGGTGTTAAAGTCCCCTACTATTATTGTACTATTATCAATAAGTTTCTTTTTGTTTGTTTTTGACTGACTTATATATTTATTTATTTGGGTGCTTTCAGGTTGGGGACATAAATATATATAATTTTTAGGCCTTCTTGATGGACACATCCCTTAATTATGATATAATGCCATTCTTTGTTTCTTGTTACAGTCTTTGTTTTAAAATGTAGTTTGTCTAATGTAAGTATGGATACTCTGGCTTTCTTCTGACATCCATTAGCGTGATAGATGGTTCTCCATTCCACTACTTTTAATCTGCAAGTGTCTTTAGGTCTAATGTTCTAAAATGAGTCTCTTCTAGGCAGCATACAGATGGGTATTGTTTGGTTTTTGTTTTTTTTTTTTTTTTACTCCATTCTGATACCCTGTATCTTTTGATTAGAGCATTTAGTCCATTTACATTCAGAGTGAATATTGACAGTTGTGAATTTAATGCCATTGTGTTGCCTGTAGAGTTAGTGTTTCTGGTGATGTTTTCTGGTCCTTTCTAATATTTGTTGCTTTTGGTGTTTTTTAATTTTGTTTTTTTCTCCACTCAAAAAGTCCCTCTTAAAATTTCTTGCAGAGCTCGTTTAGTGATCATGAACTCCTTTAGTTTTGGTTGTCTGGGAAACTCTTTATTCTTCCTTCTATTCTGAACGACTGTCTTGCTGGATATAGAATTCTTGGCTGTATGTTCTTCTCATTCAGCACATTGAATATATCCTGCCTCTCCTTTCTGGCCTACCCAGTTTCGGTGGGCAGATCTCCTGTGAACCTTATCTGTCTTCCCTTATGGGTTAAGGACTTTTTCCCCCTTGATGCTTTCTTGCTTCTTTCCTTGTTTGTGTATTTTGTGAATTTGACTGTGATATGCCTTGGTGATGGTCGGCTTTTGTTGAATTTAATGGGAGTTCTCTGTGCTTCTTGTATTTTGATGTCTGTGTCCTTCCCCAGATTAGGAAAGTTTTCTGCTATAATTTGCTCACTTACACTTTCTGCCCCTTTTTCTATTTTCCATAATTTTATCTTCTTTATCACTGATTTGTGTCTCTGCTTTTTCTGTCCTCGCCATTGTGGCATTCATTCAAAATCGCATCTCAGTTACAGCATTTTTTAACTTTGGCCTGTCCAGATTTTATTTCTTTTATCTCTGCAGAAAGGGATTCTCTTGTGTCTTCTATGATTTTTTTCAACCTCAGCTAGTATTCTTATAATCTTGGTTTTAAATTCTAGTTTCTAGAGATAGAGATGTGTAAGAAAGAATAGACTATAGTCAAACTCTTCTTTTTTGGTGAGTTGGGATTCACAAAGCTCTGGAGAGCTTAAGTCACTGTTAAAAGAGCTGTTGATAAGAACACAAAATTGAGTTTAACTAGTAAAAATTACTTAGAGATATATGTATTCTGTGTATCTGGGGCTATATATTAGCCTTTCCTTCATTTTAATTCTCTTTCCTTCACTATCAGTTTATCTCTCCCTTCTTCCCTCTTTCTCTCTCTCTCTCCCCTTAAGTTTCTGTACCTAGAGATACAAGAAGTAGAGTAATATTGAGGAAGATGAAAATTAATAATTACTTAGCAATAGAGCAACCCTACATAAAGTGGGAAATTTTTAAATGCTAGAGTGCCAAAATTAGACAAAGACATCACAAGAAAAGGAAGCTACACATCATTATTGCTTATAAATATAGATGAAAAACTCTTCAATAAAATCCTAGCAAACTAAATCCAGCAACATAGAAAAAGAAATATACAGGGCACCTGGGTGGCTCTGTCGGTTAAGTGTCTGACTTTGGCTCAGGCCATGATCTCACAATTTGTGCATTCGAGCTCCATATCAGACCCTTTGCTGACAGCTCAGAGCCTGGAGCCTGCTTCAGATCCTATGTGTCTCCCTCCTTCTCTGCCCCTCTCCTGCTCACACTCGTCTGTCTCTGTCTGTTTCTCTCTTTCTCTCAAAAATGAAATAAACATTAAAAAAAATTTTTTAAAAGACAAGGAAATATACTTCATGATCATTTGGGATTTATCCCAGGAATGCAAAGTTGGGTTGACTTCAGAAAATCAACCAATGTAATACATCATATTAGTAGAATAAAGAAGAAAATGTTCATTATTTTCTTAATGTATGAGAAGGGCAAATGCAACTATCTTTCATGATAAAACAAAAAAAGCAAAGCAAAACACTCAACAAACTCAGCATACAAAGGAACTTCTTTAACCTGATAAAGAGTGAATCTAAGAAAAACTCACAGATGACATCGTGCTTAATGGAGGAAGACTGGATGTTTCTCCCTTAAGATCAGAAACAAGAGAAGGGTCTCTGCTCTCACGACTTCCATTCAGCATCTTAAAAGAGGGTCTAACCAAGGCAATTAGGTAAGAAAAAAAAAAGACATCCCATTTGTAAAGGAAGAAGTAAACCTATCTCTATTTGTAATGACATAATCATGTACATAGACATCCCAAGGAATCTATAAAACCTATTAAAAATAATCAGTGATTTCAGCAAGCCTGCAGTATTCAAGATCAATCTACCAAAATCAGTTGTATTTCCATACGTTAGTAATAAGAAATCTGAAAAAGAAATGTTAAAATTTCAATTACAATAGCATAAAAAATAACAAAATACCTAGAAATAAATTTAACAAAAGAAGTGTAAAATTGTACCCTGAAAACTATAAAACATTCTTAAAAATCACTAAAGAATACCTAAGTAAATGTAGAAACATCCCATGTTCACGGATATGAAAATTTAATATTAAGTTGCAGTGCCCCCCAAATTAATCTACAGATTCCAGCTGCCTTTTTGTAGGAACCAGGTTATATCCTAATTCTAAAACTATATGGAAATGCAAGGAACTCAGAATTTACAAACCAAACGTGAAATTTTAGCACTTACTAAAAAGCTTCAGTAATCAAGACAGTGTGGTGCTGGCATAAAGATATTCATAGATCAAACTAATAGAATTGAGATTCTAGGAATAAACCCTTACATTTATGGTAAATTGATTTTAAGTAACAGTATCAACAATTCAATTGGGCAAGAAGAGTCTTTTCAACAAATAGTGCTGAGAGTACTAGACATCCATCTATGAAAGAATAAAGTTGGGTCCCTACCTCACATTTCACATAAAAGTAACTCAAAATAGGTAATAATCCTAAATATAAGAACTAAACCGATTAAACTCTTAGAAGAAAACATAGGAATAAATCATCATAACCTTGGGTTAATAAATGACTTCTTAGATATGATAACAAAAGCACAAGCAACAAAGCAATATAAATTCATCAAAACTAGAAACTTTTGTGCTACAAACAATACCATTAAAAACTCAAAGCTAATCCACACAATGGTAGAAAATATTTACAAAACATGTATCTGATAAGGACTTATATCCAAAATAAGTTTAAAAAATAACCGTTTACAACCCATTAGTGAAAAGATAAATAACTCAATTTTAAAATAGGCAAAATATTTGAAGAGACAAATGAAATTTCAACAAAGAAGATATACAAATGGCCAGTAACTACATAAAAAGATGCTCAGCATCATTAGTTACTAGGGAATTTAAAATCAAAACTATAATGAGATATGTCACATACACTAAGATGACTATAATTTTAAAAAAAGACAAAACAAAAAGTATGAAAATGTGGAATAATTGAAACACTTGTACATTGTTGGTAGGAATACAAAATAGTATAGCCACTTTGGAAAATGTTCTGGCAGTGTCTCAAAATGTTAAAAATATAGTTAATATATTTCCCAACAATTCCACTCCTAAATATCTACCCAAGAGAGATAAAAACATGTATCTACACAAAAACTACATGAATGTTTTTAGCAGCATCATTAATAATAAAAAATTTGAAATAAATCTAGTGCCCATCAACTGACTGAACAAAATACAGTTATTCCATATAATAGAAAATGTTGGCAATGAAAAAGAATGAAGTACTGCTATGGACTGAAACATGGATGAACCTTGAAAATTATGCAAAACTGAAAGAAGTCAGCCTAAAGAAACCACATTTTGTAGATTCTATTTGTATGAAATATCCAAAATAGGCAAATCTATCGAGACAATATAGATTAAGGGTTGCCTAGTACTGGGGTCAGGGAGAATGGGGAGTGGCTGCTAATGGGTGCAGAGTTGATTTTTGGGGTGATGAAAATGTTCTAAAATAGATTTTGGTGATGGTTCTGTGAGTATACCAAAAACCACTGAATTTTTTACTTTAAATGGGTAGATTTTATGTTGTTTGAATTATATCTCAATAAAGATTTTTAAAAATGAAAAATGTGGGGACGCCTGGGTGGCTCAGTCAGTTAAGCATCAGACTCGATTTTGGCTCAGGTCATGATCTCATAGTCACGCACTGGGTGTGGAGCCTGCTTAAGATTCTCTCTCTCCCTCTGCCCCTCCCCTGGTCACATGCTTTCTCTCTCTGTCTCTCTCACTCTCAAATTAAAAAAAAAAATTAAAAATGTAATTCCTTTCTAATGTTATTGAAAAATAAATTCCTAATATGACACTTTGGCTACTTCAAGTCTTTTTACATGTAGGAAGTGTAATTTTGATTAGGTGAGTTGAAACTATTGTTGGCCTGTTAGTTGCTGCTTACATACTTTCTTTTTTATTTTAATTTTTGACAGAGACAGAGAGTGCAAACAGGGGAAGGGCAGAGAGAGCAGGAGGGAGAGAATACCAAGCAGGCTCCTCACTGGCAGTGCAGAGCCCGACATGGGGCTTGATCCCCCTATGAGATCATGACCTGAGCAGAAACCAAGAGTCTGATGCTTAACTGACCGAGCCAGCCAGCTGCCCCACTGCTTACATACTTTAAATACAGATATTATTGTATGATGCTTACTCTACTAGTGAGTAGAGAATAAATGTCCCTTTTGGGTAAGTTATACCTACTGTACATAAATGAGTTAACATATCAGACCTCCTTGCAATGTTGGACTTTGACTAGTGTCCGGGAACTTCAAGTTTAGGAGTATTCCCACACTTCCTTAACTGATAAACATGGTTAAGTTTATTCCTAGGTACTTTATTATCTTTGGATCAGTTGTAAATTGGACTGTTTTAATTTCTCTTTCTGTTCCTTCATTATTAATGTATACAAATACAACAGATTTCTGTACATTGATTTTGTATCCTGTGAATTCATGAGTCAGTCAATGTAATACATCTCATCAACATGAAAGGATAAAACCGATAATTTCAATAGATGCAGAGAAACCATTTGACAAAGTATATTCATTCATGATAAAAACCCTGAACAAAGTAGGTTGCTGAATTCATTTATCTGTTCTAGTAGATTTTTGGTAGGATTCTTCAGGTGTTCTCTATATAGTATCAAGTCATTTACAAATAGTGAAAATTTTACTTCTTCCATGACAATTTAGATGCCTTTTATTCCTTTTTGCTGTCTGATTGCTGTGGCTAGGACTTCCAGTAGTGTGTTGAATAAAAGTGGTGAGAGTGGACATCCTTGTCTTATTCTTGACCTTAGGGGAAAAGCTCTCAGTTTTTCACCATTGAGTATGATGTTCACTGTGGGCTTTTCATATATGGACTATATTATGCTGAGGTATGTTCGCTCTAAACCTACTTGCAATCCTGTGTGTTTTTGTAGTGTCAGTTATTTCTCCTCTTTGACTTCTCATTTTGTTTATTTGAGTCCTTTTTTTTTTTTTTTTTATTAATCTGGCTAAAGGTTTACCAATTTTGTTGATCCTTTCAAAAACCAGCTCCTGGTTTTATTGATCTGTTCTATTGTTTTAGTTTCTATTTCATTTATTTCTGCTCTAATCTTTATTATTTTCTTCCTTCTCCTGGTTTTGGGTTTTGTTCTTGTTTTTCTAACTCCTTTAGGTGTAAGGTTAGGTTGTTTATTTGAAATTTTTCTTGCTTCTTGAAGTAGACCTGTATTGCTATAAACTTCCCTCTTGGAACTGCTTTTACTGCATCCCAACAATTTTGGACCACTGTATTTTTATTTTAATTTGTCTCCATGTATTCTTTTAGTTCATCTTTGATTTCTTGGTTGACCCATCATTGTTTAGTAGCATGTTATTTAACCTGGATGTATTTCCAGATTTTTTTCTTGTGGTTGATTTTTAGTTCATAGTGTTGTGGCCTGAAAAGATGCATGGTATAAACTTGATCTTTTTGAATTTGTTGAGATTTGTTTTGTGGCCTAACGTGCAATGCATTCTGGAAAATGTTCCCTGTGCACTTGAAAAGAATGTGCATTTCACTCTTTTAGGTTGGAATTTCTTAATATATCTGTTAGCTCCATCTGGTCCAATGTGTCATGCAGAGTCACTGTTTACTTGTTGCCTTTCTGTTTAGATGATCTATCCATTGATATAAGTGAGATGGTAATGTCCCCTACTATTATTGTATTACTATCAATTACTTCCTTTATGTTTGTCAATAGTGGCTTTATGGATTTGGGTGCTTCCATGTTGGGTGCAGAAATATCTATAGTTGTTATGTCTTCTTGTTTGATTGTTCCCTTTATGATTATATAGTGTCCTTCTTCATCTCTTATTACAAGTTTCATTTTAAAGTCAAGTTTGTCTGATATAAGTATTGCTACCTTGGCTTTATTTTCACATCCATTTGCATGATAAATCGTTTTCCATTCCTTTACTTTTTTTTAAGTTTTTATACATTTTTGAGAAAGAGTGTGCAAGCAGGCGAGGGGCAGAGAGAGAGGGAGACAGAGGATCTGAAGTGGGCTCTGCACAGACAGCAGAGAGCACGATGCAGGGCCTCATGAACTGTGAGATCATGACCTGAGCCAAAGGCAGATACTTAACTGATTCAGCCACCCAGGTGCCCCTCCATCCCTTTACTGTTAATCTGCCTGTGTCTTTCAGTCTGAAATGAGTCTCTTGTAGGAAGCATATAAATGGGTCTTGATTTTTTTATCCACTTTCTATCACCCGTTGTCCTTTGATTGGAGCATTTAGTCCATTTTCATTCAAAGTAATTATTGATAGGTGTGTACTTATTGCCATTTTGTTACTAATTGTATGGTTATTTTTTTAGTTCTCCTGCTCTCTTATTTCCATTTGTTTAACTCTCATGCTGTGATTTTGTCCTGTTCTTTAATTTGGGGCATATTCCTCTATCTTCTCATTTTGTCTATCTTACTGTGTCCATTTCTATATGTTAGAAAAATCATCTACATCTCCTGCTCTTGAAAATTGTGGTCTTATGAAGAAGAGGTCCTGTAGTGCCTTGCAGTGCAATGTGCCTTCTTCACCAGACCTTGGTTGTTCAGGAGTGTCTTCTATGTGTGTTGTATGCACCCTACTGTTGTGGTTGAGCCGTGTGTGCCTTTAGTCCATTCATTTTCAATGTCTCTCTTGGTCTACTGTGGGCAGGGTTTGGTCCCTGTATTGTTAGTGGACTAGTCTGGGGCCACCTTGGGCATGAATTGAGTTATAATAGGTGTTTGTTGGGGCACCTGGGTGTCTCAGTTGGTTAAGCATCTGACTTCAGCTCAGGTCATGATCTCAGAGTTCATGAGATCAAGCCCCACATTGGGCTCAGCACTGTCAGCACAGAGCCTGCTTCAGTTCCTCCATCTCCCGCTTTCTCTGCCCCTCCCCTGCTCACATACACATGCATGCACTCTCTCAAAAAATAAATAAACATTAAAAAAAAAAAGAACAGGTGTTTGCAGAGGTCCAGTATCACAGAACTGCAGAGTGCTCTCCCGGTGTTGTTCCCTGAGAAGGTTTTGCTGGTGTGCGAAGACTACAATTAACCAAATGTCCACTCCCAGCCCACTGGTGGGGCTGCAGTTGCACAGGTTTGTGAGGTTATCGTCCCCTCTCCCTTGGGCAGTAGTCACTTTGGAGTGCTGCTGGCCCCTGTTGGGGCTGCTTGCACCCTGTCAGGCCTGTGGTACCACTTTGATTGGGCTCTGGCCAAGGGTGTATGAGAGGGAGCAGGTCTCCAGGAGGGTGAGTCATGTGTCAGCAAGTTCTGTGCTGGTCCATTGTGGGAGCTGACTTGCAGCCACCTGGGAAAACTGCTGAGGCAGGCTGGGTCGGAGGAGGCAGATATGCAGAAGCACATGAGGGCAGGGTGCAGTGTTTAGCAAGACACGTGGAGAGTGTTGGCACTGTGTTGGTCCTGGCTGGTGTCTGTGTATCTAGGCTGGAAGGCAGGGGAGGGACATGGTACCCTCCAGCAGTTTTGTTCTCGGAAACATCTCCGTAAGATCCCTGCCTTTCTAGCACATGCTCTGAGATTACTAAATAAATCTCCTTCCCCTATATCCCAGGCATTTTTCAAACTGCTGCTTCTATGCTATATCTCAGCAGGGATGTTTATTGTGTTTTCTCTGTAAGAGTGGGGACTCAGTTTCCTATCACCCTCCCATTCTCCCAGAGCAGAGCCACTGATTTTTTAAAGTTTCTGCTGTTAAGCCCCACTGATTGTAAGATCATAAAATTAGGCCCCTCTGGTTTTCAAAGCCAAGTATTATAGGGATTTGTCTTTCCAGGCAGGTTCCCCGTGCCTCAGGAGCCTGCTGTAGGGTCTTCTCTCCTCTCTCTGTACCCCTGGTTTCCTTCCCTCCCACTAGCAGTCCCACAGGGCAGTTTGGCTCCTGACCATGTCTCTACCCTTCCTGCCCTCTTTGATGTGGCCTCTTCTTTACATTTAGCTGTGGGGAGTCTGTTCTGCCAGTCTTTGGGTCATTTTCTGGTTTATTTACTCTGATATGGATGTTATCTCGGTGTAACTATGGGACGAGGTGAGCCTAAGATCCTTGTACTCCGCCATCTTCCCCAGAAGTCCTGGATATTTCTTTTTAGTATGGGTTTTATGAAAATCAAGATATTTTTAAGAGGCAGAAAAGTTCATTTTTAATGGTAAAATGTGAGGTATTCTGGCTAGTTGCTACTAAGGCATTTACTGACTGAGTTTATTGAAGTCATATCTAAAATGTAATAGGTTCCCTCATTGAAATAATGTTTTGATAATCCTTGAAGATTAATTCTATAGGTGGAAAATTTAAGCATGAATATTGTCAATGAAATTTTTGTCTCCAAATTCAGTACCTGGCCTATGTGAAGAAGTGTTATGAAATGAGCCCTCAGTGCTTGTGAGTGTACACATGGTTCCTGCTGCAACACTTAGAGTCAAATTCAGAGACAGTGGGCAAAGATCACTCTTGGCTTTTACTTTGGCTTTCTCTTCTGCAGCATGTCAACTATAGGCACAATGGAAAATGTCTAAATCAGTAAAACCATAAGGTCAAGAATTTTAGAGTAGAAGGATATTCTATAGGTCTTCCAGTTCAATATCTTATCCAGTCTAGAGATAAATGTTCCTTCAGCTGTATGAATACTTACATTATTGGGAAACACATTCTTGCCTGAGTTAGCTAATTCCAGAGTTGGGATGTTCTAATCCCTTTATATATTGTCTCTGCACCTGCCTCCCTAATGTTGCCACCATTGGTCTCAATTCTGCCAAATGGAACAAAAGAGAATAACAGTGACTTATTTGAAAATTTTCAAAACCTCATTTCAAAAATGTTGACTACTCACATATCAGTGTCACCCTAGCGACCCACACTACCCACTGTACTTCTCTTATTCATATTTGTATTTTAATAAGAACCTTAGAAAGACATACATTTTCCAAGTGATGTCTGATCATTTCAGAATACCATGGGAGTTCTCTGTCCATTAATTTGGACACGACACTCCCATTAATTTATAATAAGATTCCATTACTTTTTCCAATGGCTCAGTTAACACTGTTAATTCATATTAAGAGGCAAACCCTTGTGGTTGTTTTTTTTTTTCACATTAATTGCTGTTCAGGCTGGGTCTTCTCTATCCAGTACTGGTAATCAATCTTCTGGACTTTAATGAAGGCTCTCATTTTTCTTAATAGGTTTCAGCTTGTTAGCTTCACCTCATCATTCTCTCCCATCAGATTCTTTAGTACCTGATTCCATTATCCGAGGTCTCTGCCAATTGTTCTCTGTAGAAAAGAGTTAATATAGCAGGCCTGACACTAGTATCCTTAGAAAGGCCTGCTTGTAAACTTGGCCCTTAGCTGGTATCTGGGAGTTGGAGTTTCAGGAGAGTTCTTTTTTTTTTTCTTTACCAGATATTAAGATTTATTATAAGCTTATTGTAATTATGGGCAGTGCGGTACTGATGTTGGGTTAGAATACTCAGGTGGGAAAAGGAATGGCTATTCCTTAGGATAGTAAATGGTGCTGGAATGATTGGCTACCCATAGACAAGTAAAGGAATTGTCTATATCATTCCATACCTAAATAAAAATCCTATGTGGATTAAAGACCAAATTGTGAAAGGTAAAACTTTTGATCATTTGAAGACAATGTAGTACACAATCTTTATAATGTGGGACAGAAAAATATTATAAATCAAGGCCCACAAAGTACATACCATGAAAGAAAAAAAATGACATATTCAGCTCTATTAAAATTAATAATGACTGTTTATAAAAATATACCTTAAAGACAGTGACCAGATAAGCCACAAATGAGGAAAAACATTTTCCACACAAATAACCCAGAAAGGATTGGTTTACAGAATAGGTAAAGAATCTGAAAAGGCTATATGATAAACACATAATACAACATGATAGAAAATTAGGCAATAGATAGGAACCATATTTCTCAGGGAGGTACTTTGAGACTTGAGTCCCTAGAAACTGGCTTCTCTGTCCTTTTGACATGTCACCAATCATTCTTTGAGAATTTATTAATGCCACGATAAGATGTTCTAAGCTCATTTTCACTTTCTCTTTCGCAGTTTTAGAATTAGCCATTTCTCCAAGGAACCCTGATTCCTTTAAGGGAGAATAGTATTTGGAAAGCAAGATTTGCATGCTGGGTTACTATTGTGGTGTTGCTGCTCCAGTTCCTTCTGTTTGGACAGAGGGAGGGGACATTTGTACACACACACATAGACACACACATGCATATACACCTACACATTTACATCTTTTCTTATACCCATGTATATCTACAATACTGAAAACCATTACATCACACTGACACCTCCAATTTCAATCCAACACTACAACGTTCATCTCATTTTGTCCTTGGATCTCATTATCGTTAATCCTTTTACTTATTTCATGATTTCCTTACATGCACCAATTTCCCTTTGCCACCACCAGGCCCTACCTTACAACTACTTCCTTACCCCACTTTGGACTATAGGGCTGCTGCACCTAGATGCCACCATGTGGACTCCCTCTTCATCCTGCCCAGTCTCTGACACCGTGACCCAGGCCACCCTCATGTATGGACACCCTGTTCACCCTGCTCAGTCTCCAGCACTCATGGAAGACCTTCCTCCTATGCAGATATTTGTTTATCTTACCTCACTCTGGGCCACCATTGCTTTCCCTATCCTGGTGCAAATGCCTGCCCTGCTTGTCTCTACCTAATGGCTTTATGTCTGAGTTGTTCTGGAAAACAAGGGGAAAGGAAAAGGAAAAGAAATGCTGCTTCTAGATCTCTATGGTTCCATTTTTTATAATCTTTTTAATCCATGAAAATATGTTATAATTTAAAGGTAATTTTAATTCTATCAATTAATTACTTATTAAATAATTCTTTATATTCCCATATAAATATCTTTGTGATTAATAGACAACACTGGAATGAATAAAAATTTTTATTTTTTAAGCAAGTGGTAGAAACACAACCCTAGGAGCAAGAAAGCCAGTTTGTTTGAAATTGAATCTACAACTGAAAGAAGAAAAATAAAGTTGAATTTTAACAACACTGAATATTCCTTTTAAGAAGATAGTATGTAACATTTAGTTTGGAAAGTTTTAAAATTTAAATAAAGAAAGCTACTCAGTAAAATGTGAAATCTTTAGGATGAACAAATGTAATCTAATCATGTTTGGGCTCTGTGATTGAAATATGTTAGTTGATCCTGAAGGATTGTTCTCTAATACATATCTGTTTCCATCTAGAAAAATAACCAAAAAAGCCTTTTCTTACCTTTGGTCCCATTTCTTTGAATTATGTCAAGTAAAATTAAACATTGAAAACTAAAAACTATCCAAGGAAAGCATGGATTGATATGAGCATATTTATTGTTATGAGTATTGTGTAAGAAAACCATCTACTGAGTTTTTAGTATAGATTATGCTTTTCCATATATCACTTAATTCTTAGTAGATACTGTTACTGCCTCAGTCTTGCCTTGAGCCAGAATCAGGAGAGTTCTTTTTTTTAATTTTTAATTTTTAATTTTATTTATTTTTTGAGAGAGACAGAGTGAGCAGGGGAGGGACAGAGAGAGAGGGAGAGAGAGATTCCCAAGTGGGCTCCACGCTGTCAGTGCAGAGCCCTATGCGGGGCTCAGACTCGTGAACCATGAGATCATGACCTGAGCTAAAATCAAGAGTCAGTCACTTAACCAACTGAGCCATCCAGGCGCCCCCAGAATCAGGAGAGTTCTTAATATTCTCTAATTTATAGGAGTATTTACTGTACCTAGACTCTTTGCACAATGTGTTTTATTCTGAGCACCTGCCTTTCTTTTGAAAGTCTGGATTTTCACTACTTGACAGGCAGAGGGTGCCTTTGTGACCAGCCTCCAGTAAAAACCCTAAAATGAGTCTGGAAGGGCTTCCCTGGGCAGAAACATCGCACGCATGTTGCTGCATTTCCCTTGCTGGGGGAAGAGGATGCTCTGTGTGAGCGCTCGGGGGAGGCAGAGAGCATAAGAACACCGGCACATGGATTCCTCCAGTCTCCGCCTGTGTCTTTTCCTTTAAGTTCTGGCCCTGTATCCTTACTGCACTGCTGTGATAAGTCCTAGTCCTGAGTACAAATATATACTGAGTTCTATGAATTCTTTTACGTGAGTCCTTGCGGTGAACCTCTGAAATTAGTGGTGATATTGAGGATCCCTGACAGTCCTGACTTTGCACTACCTGCAGATCTAAATTGCCTGATTTCAACCATCAAACACAGAAAGGGCAGAGAAAGGGAGAGCTTTAGGATGGATATGACAGTCGCATCTTTGAAGCTTAGTCTGTGTCTTCACTTGTGTGTTGTGACTAATAATGACATTGAATGTTTCCTCATGATATCTGCCATCTAATGAGGCAGTACTTCTTAAATGGGTTCTGATAGCTGTCATCGCACAATACCCTCCTTGAAAAAAATAACCCCAAAGTCAATTTTTTGGGGAGTTTTCAATAAAACGGACTCCACTTTGACATTTACAGTACCTCATAGCACAGTCCATAACTGACAGACTTCAAGGAAGATGGAACTCCTCTTGTCTTTCTATGAACTGTTTCTAATGTGAAAAAGAAATGTAGACAATAATATAAAAATCACCCATCTATCCCCTACCCAGATGCATTTACTGTTAACATTTTATCATGCTTGCTTCAGTACATTTTCTTTTTTAAAGAAATTAAATATTTTTGGGTCAGAAGCTTCTTTTGCCTGCCTCCTCAATGGCATTCTCTAAGCTGCTCTTCCTAAGAGGTAATCATTACCCTAAAGTGTAGTTTTTATTTCTTGTCTGTGTTTTCATACTTTTTCCACATGTGTAGCTGGTGTTTTTTGGAGTGCGTTTAATATTTACAGAAGTAGTTTTGATATTATTTTGCGCACCTAGCTTTTGGTGCACATATCCTGTAGATATGTGTAGATATGTGTAGCCCTTGCCTAAATATCTTGACTCATTTATACAAAGTAATTTTATACCTGTTTCACCATCTATTTCTTTATTGATTTCTACTGTTTTGTTTGGGGTATTGTTTGTTATTGTTATTGTCATTATATTTGGCTATTACAGAAATTTTTTGCCATATGTATCCTTGTAGGAAGTTCTTTGTGTCAACATGCACTTAGGAGTTTCTCTTAGCTAGATAACTACCAGTTGAATTGCCATCTTGTAGAGAATGTACATCTTCTGAAATGTGGGAGAAGGGAAATACTGAGCTCCAGCTTACTCTAGAGGTTCTGTCCCACCTAAGGGGATAGAAAAAACTGAGAAACACTTGTGAAGTTTACAGTCCAGAGGCATGGTCTCACTAAAAGATTGAGACCTAATCATAGGACTAAAGAATGTTTCCCCTTTCCCTACCCCTTACCATTGTATTACTAAAGGCCTATTTGTAGCAGTTCCTTTTACCCAGTACATCATGTCAGGCAATCAAGAAAAAATTACACAGCATGCTAAAAGACAAAAAAAACACAATTTGAAGAGACAGAGCAAGCATCAGAACCAGTCGTGGCAGGTGAGTTGGAATGATCAGACAAGGAATTTAACATGACCAGATTAATATGCTAAGGGCTCTAATGGATAAAGTAGACAGTATGCAACAACAGATTGGTAATGTAAGCAGAGAGATGAAATCTTAAGAAAGGACCAAAAAGTAATGGTAGCAATAAAAACACTGTAGTAGAAATGAAGAATTCCTTTCGAAGCTTTATTACTAGACTGAACATTGCAGAAAAAAGAAAGAATCTGAAAGCAAAGAGAACAAAGCCTGAAAAAAAAAAAAACCAGAACAGAATATCCAAGGACTGTAGGGCAATTATAAAAGTTGTAACATACATATATATATATATATATATATATATATATATATAATAAGAATACAGTACCTATATATATATATAAAAATATATATATATATATATATAATAGGAATACAAGAAGAGGAAGAAAGAAATGAGCTAAAGAAATATTTGAAGCAATAATGACTGAGAATTTGCCCTATATTAAAGTCAGACACTATGGGGCGCCTGGGTGGCTCAGTCGGTTAAGCGTCTGACTTCAGCTCAGGTCACGATCTTGCGGTCCGTGAGTTCGAGCCCCGCGTGGGGCTCTGGGCTGATGGCTCAGAGCCTGGAGCCTGCTTCCGATTCTGTGTCTCCCTCTCTCCCTGTTCATGCTCTGTCTCCCTCTGTCTCAAAAATAAAATAAACGTTAAAAAAATAATAAAAAAAATAAAGTCAGACACTAAACCACAGATCCAGAAAGCTCAGAAAACTCTAAGCAACTTAATGTCAAGAAAAAGTATACCTAGGCAGATCATTTTCAACTTACAGAAAATCCAAGATGAAAAAAAAATCCTGAGGGGCACCTGGGTGGCTCAGTCACTTGAGCATCGAACTCTTGATCTCAGCTCAGGTCATGATCTCATGGTTCATGAGATCGAGCCCTGCATGGAGCTCTGTGTTGACAGGGCAGAGCCTGCTAGGGAGTCTCTCTCTTTCTCTCTCTTTCTGCCTCTACCCCACTTGCATGCTCTCTCTCAAAATAAATATTTTTTAAAAAGTCCTAAAAAAAGCCAAAGGAAAATAGTTCCCTACCTATAGAGGACCAAAGATAATAATTACATCCAACTTCTCAGAAACCATGCAAGGAAGAAGAAGGTGTAGAGAAATAAAGTGTTGAAAGAGAAAAAAACCTACAAACATGGAATTCTGTACCCTGTGAAATTATCCTTCCAAAGCAAGAAGAAATAAGGGCTTTCTTAGACAAAAATTGAGGGAATTTGTTGCCGGTAGACCTGCCTTTCAAAAAATAGTAAAAGAAATTCTTTAGTAAGAAAGAAAATAATACAGGTTCGAAACTTAGATCTATATAAAGGAAGAGCATTGAAGAAGGAGTAAGGGAAAGTAATATAAAAACTTTTTTTTAATTTAACATTCATTTTTGAGAGACAGAGACAACATGAGTGGAGAAGGGGCACAGAGAAAGGGAGACACAGAATCTGAAACAGGCTCCAGGCTCCAAGCTGTGGGCCCAGAGCCTGACTTGGGGCTCAAACTCATGAACTGAGAGATCATGGCCTCAGCCAAAGTCCAATGCTTAATCAGCTGAGCCACCCAAGCGCCCCAAAACTTTTTTGATTCTTAATTAATTTAATAGATAAGTTTGTTTAAAATAATAGCAACAATGTATTCAATTGTGGATGGTTATATATATATACGTCAACCAATATATACATGTTTATGTATGTTTATATACAAATGAAATGAATGACGTCAAAGTTATAAAGGACAGGAAGAAAGAAATAAGATTATTTTGTTATAAGATACACTCCCCATAAAGTGGTATATATAGTGTTATTTGAATGATGACTTGGGGAAGTGATGTTACCAAGACAGTGGAGTAGAAGACCCCAGTCTCTCTCCTCTCACAAAGATCAGCAATTATATAGCTATCCATGAAAAAAAAAAAGTAGCTCTGGGAGAGCTCAGAGATCTACAAGAGGACATATATAAACAACTTAAGAAGAGCCGCCTGGGTGGCTCAGTTGGTTAGGTGACTGGCTTCGGCTCAGGTCATGATCTCGCAGTTTGTGAGTTCAAGCCCCACGTCGGACTCTGTGCTGACAGCTCAGAGCCTGGAGCCTGCTTCAGATTCTGTGTCTCCCCCTGTCTCTACCCCTCCCCTGCTCATGCTCTGTATCTCTCTGTCTGTCTAATAAATAAACGTTAAAAAAAAAACCTTAACAAAATCAGGAAAATAATGCAAAACCAAAATGAGAAGTTTCACTAAAAGAGAAAATATAAAGAAGAAACAGAAATTTGGGGGCTGAAGAATACAATAACTGAACTCAAGAATTTACCAGAGAGCTTCAACATTAGACTTCACTAAACAGAAGAATCAGTGAACTCAAAAACAGAAGATTTGAGGGGCACATGGGTGGCTCAGTCCATTAAGCATCCAACTTCAGCTCAAGTCATGATCTCACGGTTTGACTAGTGCTGACAGCTCAGAGCCTTGAGTCTGCTTTGGATTCTGTGTCTCCCTCTCTCTCTGCCCCTCCCCCAACTCATGTCCTGTCTCTCTCTTTCTCTCAAAAATAAACATTAAAAATTTTTTTAGAAAAAGAATGTTTGAAATTATATACTCAGAAAAGCTCAAGGAAAAGAAAATAAAAAGAAATGAAGAAAGCTTACAGGACTTATAGGATACCATTAAGAAAAACAAAGAAATTCCAGGAGGAGAAGAGGAGAAAGGAGCAAAAAACTTATTTAAAGAAATAATAGCTGAGAACTTTCCAAACTAGGGAGAGATTTAGATATCCAATTTCATGCAGCTAATAGGTCACTCCCAAAATTTCAATCTAAAATTATTTTTTCTAAGAAATATTATAATACAGTTATCTAAAATCAAAGGCAAAAGAGAATTTTTACAGCAACAAGAGAAAAAAAGTTTCTTTCATATGAGGGAACCACTCATAAAGCTATCAGCAGATTTTTCATCAGAAATCTTTCAGGCCAAGAGAGAATGGGCAATACATTCAAAGTGCTGAAAGAAAAAAAAATATCCAACCAAGAATACTTCACATGGCAAAGTGGTCCTTCAGTAATGAAGGTGAGATAAAGACTTTCCAAAACAAACAAAACCTGAGGGGTTATCACCAATCAGCCTGCCTTTACAAGAAAGGCTAAAAGGAGTTTTTTAAGCTGATATGAAAGGACGCTAATTAGTTACATGAAAATGTATGAAAATGCACAACACACTGGTAGAAGTAATCATATAGCAGATTCTGAATACTCTGTGTAATATTATGGTGTGTTAACCACACCACATGAGTCTTATACCTTCACATAAATTCAGGGAGAAGGGTCTGAATAGACATTTTTCCAAAGAAGACATGCAAATGGCCAACAGGCACATGAAAAGATGCTCAGCATGGCTAAGCATTAGGAAAACGCAAATCAAAACCACAAGGAAATATCACTTCACACCTGTTAGAATGGCTGTTATCAAAAGGACAAAAAAAACAAAAAAGAAGTGTTGGTAGCTCAGAGCCTGGAGCCTGCTTCAGATTCTGTGTCTCCCCCTCTTTCTGCTTCTCCCCCACTCACACTCTGTCTCTCTGTCTCTCTCTCAAAAATAAATAAACATTTAAAAAAAAAAACAAGCATTGGTAGGAATATAAACTGATCCAGCCACTGTGGAAAACAGTATGGAATTTACTTTAACATTTAAAACTACTGTATGATCCAGCATGTTGCTATTATTTATGATAGCCAAGACATGGAAGTAACCTAAGTGTCTATTAATGGATGAATGGATAAAGAAAATGTGGTATAAAGACATCCCTCAGAGATATTATAGATTCAGTTCCAGACCACTACAATAAAGCAAATGCTGCAATAAATTGAATTGAATGAATTTTTTGGTTTCCCAGTGATATAAAAGTTTGTTTACATTATACTGCAGCCTATAAAGTGTGCAGTAGCATTATATCTAAAAAAATGATGTATATACCTTAATTTAAAAATACTTTATTGCTAAAACATGCTAACCATCATCTGAGCTTTCAGTGAGTTGTAATCTTCTTGCTGGTGGAGGGTCCTGCCTTCTATGTTGATGGCTGCCAACTGATCAGGGTGGTGGTTGCTAAAGGTTGGGGTGGCTGTGGCAATTTAAAAAAATAAGACAACAGTGAAGTGTGCCACATCTTCCTTTTGTGAATGATTTCTCTGTAGCATGTGATGCTATTTGATAGCATTTTTCCCACAGTAGAACTTAAAATAGAGTCAGTCCTCTCAAACCCTGCCTCTGTTTTATCAACTAAGTCTATATAATATTCTAAATCCTTTTTTCTTAATTTCAACAATCTTCACAGCATCTTCATCAGAATTTGATTCTGTCTCAAGAAACCACTATGCCCATCCATAAGAAGCAACTTCTCATCCATTAAAGTTTCATCATGACATTGTAGCAATCCAGACCCATCTTCACACTCCACTTCTAATTCTAGTTCTTTTGCTGTTTCCACATCTGCAGTTACTTCCTCCACTGAAGTCTTGAATCCCTCAAAGTCATCTGTGAGGTTTAGAATCAACTTCTTCCAAACTCCTGTTAGTGTTGACATTTTGACCTCTTCCTATGTATCACAACTGTCGTTAATGGCATCTAGAATGGTAAATTCTTTACAAAAAATTTACTTAGCTAAGATCCATCAGAGGAATAATAATCTATGGCAGGTAGTAGCCTTACAAAATAATAAATAATAAGGCTTGAAAGTCAAAATTACTCCTTGATCCATGGGCTGCAGAATGGGTGTTGTGTGAGCAGGCATGAGAATAACATTAATCTTTATTTAAATATTTATTTTATTTTGGGGGAGAGCACAAGGAGGGGAGGTGCAGTGAGAGGGGGTCAGAGGATCTGAAGCCGGTTCTGCACTGACAGGCCGACAGGAGTGAGCCCAATGTGGGGCTTGAACTCATGAACCACAAGATCGTGATCTAAGCTGAAGTCGGATGCTCAACCGACTGAGCCATTCAGGAGCCTCTGAGAACATTAATGTTGTGCATCTCCATTAGAGTTCTTGGGTGACCAAGTGCATTATCAATGAGAAGTAATACATTGACAGGAATCTTTTTTCTGAGCAGTCGGTCTCAGCAGCGGGCTTATTCAGTAAACCGCATTGTAAACAGATGTGCTATTATCTGGGCTTTGTTCTATTTATAGAGCACAGGCAGAGTAGATTTAGCCTAATTCTTAAGGGCCCTAGGATTTTTGGAAATGGTACATGAGCACTGGCTTCAATATAGCCACCAGCTGCATTAGCCCATAACAAGACAGCCTGTCTTTTAAAGCTTTTAAGCCAGGCATTGACTTTTCCTGTCTAGGTATGAAAGTCCCAGATGGCATCTTCTTCCAATACAAGGTTATTTTTTATACATTGAAAATCTTTTGTTTAGTACAGCCACCTTTACTGATTATTTTAATTAGATCTTCTGGATTACTTGCTGTAGCCTCTGCATCAGCACTTGCACTTTTATTCTATGGAAGATGGCTTCTTTCCTTAAACTTCAGGAACCAACCTTTGCTAGCTTCCAACATTTCTTCTATACCTTCCTCACCTCTCTCATTCTTCATAGAACTGAAGAGAATTAGACCCTTGCTCTGGATTAGGCTGGCTATAGGGAATGTTATGGCTGGTTTGATCTCCTATCCACACCACTAAAACTTTCTCCATATTATCAAGAAGGCTCTTTGGCTTTCTTATCATTCATGTGTTCACCCTAAGAGCACTTTTAATTTTTCAAGAACTTTCCTCTGCATTCACAACTTGGTTGTTTGGCACAAAAGGCCTAGCTTTTGGCCTATCTTGGCTTTTGGCAGGCTTTCCTCACTAAACTTAATCATTTCTAGCTTTTGGTGTAAGGTAAGAGATATATAACTTTTCCTTCACTTGAACACTTAGATGCCATTGTAGGGTCATTAATTAGCCCAATTTCTTTTTTTTCTTCCAAGATTTTATTTAAATTCGGTTAGTACAGTGTAATATTAGTTTCAGGTGTACAATTTAGTGATTCAACACTTCCATACATCACCTGGTGCTCATCACAACAAGTGCCCTCCTTAATCCTCATCACCTATTTAACCCCACCCCTCCATCCATCTCCCCTCTGGTAACCATCAGTCTGTTCTCTATAGTTAAGAGTCTGTTTCTTGGTTTTCCTATTTTTCCCGCACGTTCATTTGTTTTGTTACTTAAATTCCACATATGGCTGAAATTGTATAGTATTTGTCTTTCTCTGGCTGATTTATTTTGCTTTACATAATACCCTCTAGTTCCATCCACGTCGTTGCAAATGGCAAGATTTCATTCTTTTTTATTATTGGCCCAATTTCAATACTGTTGTGTCTTAGGGAATAGGGAGGCCAAGGAGAAGGAGAAAGATAGGAGAACTGCCAGTCAGTGAAGCAGTCAGAACATACATTTATTAAGTTCACCATCGTGTATGGTTCATGGTGCCCCCAAACAGTTATGACAGTAACATCAAAGATCACTGATCACAGATCACCACAACAAATACAACCTTAATGAACAAGTCTTTGAAATATTGCAAGAATTACCAAATTGTGACACAGAGACACAAAGTGAGCAAATGCTATTGGAAATGGTGCCAATAGACTTGCTTCATGCAGGATTGCCACAAACTTTCACTTGTAAAAAACACAATATCTGCAAAGCAATATTCACAAAAAACAAGGTATGTCTGTATTTATATTTATATTTATATTTATTCAGTTATTGTAAGGTTTCGCTCATGAAATTATGGAGACTGGCAAGTCCCAAGGTCTGCAGTCAGCGACCTGGAGACCCAAGGAAAGCCCATGATGTGGTTCCAGCTAGAGGGCCAGCAGGTTTAATGCCGAGGAAGAGCCAAAGCTTCAGTTTGAATTCAAAAGCAAAAAAAAAAAAAAAAAAAAAAAAAAAAAATTCACCCTTATTCGAAGTAGGGTCAGCCCTTTTGTTCTATTCAGGCCTTCAATTGATTGGATGAAGCTCATCCACACTGGGGCCAGGCGGGGCTGTGGTGGGGTTGGGGGGGAATCTGCTTTACTTAGTCCATTCAAATGTTAAGCTTATCCAGAAACACCCTCACAAACACAGTCAGAATGTTTGATCAAATACCTGGGTACTCCTTTGCCCCATCAAGCTGACACAAAATTAACCATCATGTAAGTCCTTTGTCCTACATATGAATTATAAGTATTCTTTTCCAGCCTGCAACTTGTCTTTTAGGTTTTAATTTTAATGAAATCCATTTGATCAACTTGTTCTTTTATCGTTTGTGGGTTTTATGTCCTATGAAAGAAATTTTTGTCTACTCCAAGTTTGCAAAAAGATTTTCTGCTATGCTTTCTTCTAGAAGTTTTATAGCTTATATTTTATGATTAGTTTTACAATCTATGTTTAGTTAATTCTTATACTATGAGTTAAGGGTTTAGGTTCATCTTTATTGATATTGATAACCAATTGTTCTAGAACTTTTGATGAAAAGATTATCCTTTCCCCACGGAATTACCATTGAAACCTAAGTAACCATATATATATGGGGGTCTAGTCTGTTCCATTCATCTAAATGTATATTCTTACACCACCAAATACCACAATATTTTGATTATTGTTGTTTTCATGTTGCTTTCATGCCAGTCTTAAAGTAAAGCAGTATGGGATTTCCATCTTTGCTTTTTTTTTTCCTTTTTACAAAATTGTTTTGGAGACATTTGGATTTCCATATAAATATTAGAATTAGGTTATCAATTTCTATGGAGAGTCCTGCTGAGATTTTGACTGAAACTATGTTGAATATATAGACACATTTAGGAAAGGTTGGCATGTAAATAATATTTAGTCTTCCAATCTGTTTATGGTATATTTCTCCATCTTTTTCGTTTTCTTTAATTCACTAAGCAGAGTTTTATAAATTTTAGTATATACAACTCACATATACTTTGTACAATTTATCCCAAGTTATTTCATGGTTTTATACAAATTTAGGTGACAACGTTTTCAATTTTTTATTTTCCAATTGTTCATTTTTTACTAGTATAGAATACAATTGATTTTTGTATATTGATCTTGTATACTGAAACCTTTTATTGTTTGTAAATGTAGTTTTAGTAGCTTTTAGAACTAATTCCTTGGAGTTATACATAAATCATGTTGTCTGTCAATAAAGAGAGTTTTACTTCTTTCTTTCCAATCTAGATGCCTTTTTGCCCTTTCTCTTACTTTATTTAGCTGGCTAGTATCTCCCGAAAATATTATTTGAAGTGATAAAAACAGACTTGCTTTCCTTATTTCTGGTCTTAGGGGGAAAGTGCCCAGTATTTTACCATTAAAAATAATGTTTGCTGGAGAGCTCTTTATCAAATTTATGGTGTTGCCTTGTATTTTCTGTTTGCTGAAAGTTTTTATAATAATGTACGTTAAATTATGTGAAATGCTTTTTATGCATCTATTGAGATGGTCTCATTTTTTCTGCATTATTCTGTTATTATCTTGAATTAAACTGATTGATTATTAAATGTTATGTCAATCAATCCTTCATTCCTGCATTAAACCCTAAATGTTCATGATGTATTATTCTTTGTTATATATTGATGGATTTTGATTTGCAGTGTTTTAAGGATGTTTCCATGAATGTCCATGAGGGATATTTTTCTGTAGTATTTTTCCTCCCCATAATGACTTTGCTTGGTTTTAGTACTATGGTAATGCTAGACTCATAAAGTGGGTCATGAAATGTTTCCATTTCCTATATTTTCTGAAAGATTTTGTATAGGATTATTATTACTTATTTCTTTTTAAAATTTTTTTTTACATTTACGTATTTTTGAAAGACAGAAAGAGAGCACAAGTTGGGGAGGGGCAGAGAGAGAAGGAGACACTGAATCCAAAGCAGGCTCCAGGCTCTGAGCTGTCAGCACAGAGCCCCATGCGGGGCTTAAACTCACAAACCGTGAGATCATGAGCTGAGCCAAAATTGGATGCTTAACCGACTGAGCCACCCAGGCACCCCATTACTTATTATTTCAATGTGTGATAGAATTCATCAGTGAAGAAAATTGCCCTTGGCATTTTCTTTATGGAAAGGTATTTAAATAACTTTCATCAGTATACATGTGTTCAGATTTTGCATTTCTTCTTGTGTCAGTATGAGTAATTTTGTCTTTTAAGGAATTTTCCATTTCATCTAAATTTATAAAATATATTGGTTTTCAGTGTAAAAGTCTTGTACTCCTTGGTTGAATTCATTTCTAAGTATTTTATTCTTTCTGGTGCTATTGTTAGTAGAATTGTTTTCTTAATTTCCTTTTCAGATTATTTATTGCTCAGATATGGAAAAACTGCTTTTTGTGTATTGATGATGTACTCTGCAACTTTGCTAAAATTTGTTTATTTTAATTTTTTGTTGGTGGTGGTTATTTAGGATTGTCTTTATATAAGATTATGCCATCCGTGAATAGAGATAGTTTTACTCCTTCCATTTCGCTTAGGATGTCTTTTATGTCTTTTTTTGCCTAAGTTCTGTGGCTAGAACTTCCAGTAAAATGGTTAATGGAAATGACAAAAACAGACATCTTTTTTTTTTCCTGACCTTAGAGGGAAAGCTTTTAGTGTTTCATCATTGAGTATGATGTTAACTTTGGGTTTGTCATAAGCCCTTTAACATGTTGTGGATGTTTCCTTCTAGTTGTAGTCAATTTAGTGTTGTAATAATAAAAGGGTATTGGGGCGCCTGGGTGGCTCAGTCGGTTAAGCAACCGGCTTCGGCTCAGGTCATGATCTCGCGGTCCGTGAGTTCGAGCCCCGCGTCGGGCTCAGTGCTGACAGCTCAGAGCCTGGAGCCTGTTTCAGATTCTGTGTCTCCCTCTCTCTATGACCCTCCCCTGTTCATGCTTGATCTCTCTCTGTCTCAAAAATAAATAAATGTTAAAAATAAAATAAAATAAAAATAAAATAAAAGGGTATTGATTTTTGTCAAATACTTTTTCTGTTTCAATTGAGCTGATTTTTTTATTCCCTAAACATTCTGTTAATATGATTTAATTGATTTTTGTATGTTGAACCAACCTTGCATTCCTAGAAAAAAACCCTACATGACCCATGATGTGTAATCCTTTTAATATGTTCCTGAATTCAGTTCTTTGTTGAGATTTTTACATCTATATTCATAAGCGATATCGTTCTGTAGTTTTCTTTTGATGTCATTGTCTGGCTTTGGTATCAGGTAATCCTAGCCTCATAGAATGAGTTAGGAAGTGTTCTTTCTTCTATTTTTTGCAAAACTTTGGAAGGATCAGTATTATTTCTTCTTTCAATGTTTGGTAGTGAAGCCATCTGGTCCTAGACATTTTGGTGAAAGATTATTTATTATGGATTCAATATTTTTACCTGTTATAGGTCTTTTCAGGTTATCTGTTTCTTCTTGAGAAAGTTCTGGTAGTATGTGTGTTTCTAGGAATTTGTCTGTTTCATCTAGGTTATCAAATTTGTTGACGTACAATTGTTCATTGCATTCTTTTAACATACTTTATATTTCTGCAAAGCCTATAGTAATGTCCTCATATTCATTCCAGATTTTAGTTTTTTGTTTCTTCTCTCTTTTTTCTTTCTCTAACTAAAAAGGCTGTTACTGTTTAAAGAAATAAATTGGGTTCATTGATTTTTCTCTTTTGTTTTTCTATTGTCTATTTCATATATCTCTACTCTTTATTATTTTTAAGAATAATCTTTATTATTTCCTTCCTTGTGATACTTATTTTTTGTACTTTTCTTTTTCTAGTTTTTAAGGTGTAAAATAAGTTCGAGAGCTTTCTTCTTTATAAATATAGGCTCTTATACCTATAAATTTCCCTCTAAGCATTGCTTTAGCAGCATCTCATACATTCAAAGTAATACTGACAATGGAAGACTTACTTCTGCCATTTTTCTATTTTTTTCTCTATATCTTTCATATTTTTGTTCCTCAGTTCCTTCACTATGAACTTCTTTTATGTTTAATTGATTTTTTGTAGTGAACTATTATGATTCCCTCTCATTTATTTTTCTGTATATATTACTTATTTTCTTCCTGGAAACCCTACAGGTTGCAGTTAATATCCTCAACTTAGAACAATCTATTTTGAATCCATAACAACTTAGCTTCAATAGTATACAAAATCTATAACCATGCAGCACCATATTTCCCCTTTTATATTGTTATTCTCACAAATTATATTCATACATATTGTGTAACCATTTCATATGGTCATAATTAATTTTTGTGCATTTTCTTTTAAACCCTATAGGATAAAAGGAGTTATAAACCAAAAATACAATAATACTGTCTTTCATATGTAGTTACTTTTACTGGTGTTCTTTATTTCTTCACACGGCTTCTCCTTACTGTCTATAAATTAACCCATGAAAATATATTTAACTCCACTAGTGATTAGGGAAATTCAAATCAAAATCACAGTGAGGTGCCACTCATGCCCACTAGGATGACTATAATTAAAAATAAAAAGGCATTTTCATGTATTACATCTTTATGTAGAGAAATTGGGCCCTCACATATTGCTGATGGAAATATAAAATGATGCAGACACTTCAGAAAACAGATTAGCAGTGTCTCATGAAGTTGAATATGTGCTTACCACATGCCACAGCAATATCACCCCTGAAGTATCTGCCCAGGAGAAATGAAAACATTCTTTTAAATTTATATGTTCATAGCAGCAATAATCCAAACAACCTAAAAATAGAAATAACTCCAATGTCGGTCAGCTGGTAAATAAACAGAAGTGGTATATTCATACAGTAGAATATTATTCAACAATAAATAAAAGGATGAAGTGCCAATATATGTTGCAACATGGATGAACCTCAAAATCATTGTGCCCAGTGAAAGAAACCAGGCAAAAAAAGAATACATATTGTATACTTCCATTTATATTAAATGTCTAGAAAAGGCAAATTTATAGATCAGTGTTTGCCAGGGGCTGGAGGTGGTTTTGCAGAGTGACTGTAATGAGGCTCAGGGTAGTGATGAATTGTTCTAAAATTAGATTATGGTGATGGTTGCACAAGTCTGTAAATATATTAAAATAATCAAATTGGGTGATATCAAGGTCACTGGCAGAGTAGGGAACTCCAAGGGTTTATCTCTCTACACAAACACCCATTGGATGGAAACATTTGAGAGCCTGGGGACAGTGACAGAATGAATGATTCATCATAAATCTCTTCACATGTTTTGATTTCTGAATCTCGCAAATGTATTACTTCTTCTAAAATTTAATGCAAACAAAGCAATTTTTTCAGGGAAGTCAGAAAGTACCGGTTACTCTTTCAAGAAACCTGACTGTGACCTAAAAGTAGAGAGTGCAGCCAATTTGTGATACATATAAGGATAGGGACCTGTGCATTTAGTGAACACCAAGCGTAAAATAAGCCATTCAGGGCTGGGTGCAACAGAGACTGAGACTCTGGGACTGAACATCTGGAAGGGATGTGTAAACACCACCCATAAACCTGTCATTTTTTAATAAGACAGGGATAAAGAGATTTATCTCAGAGTACTACTGCTTAAATGAAATCACCTATGTAATGTGGATCACATAGCTCAAGGAATTGAGATGACAGCAGAGCAAAAAAATATGCAGAGTTTATCTCCTTTTGAAACCAGATGATTCTAGCCCAATCACTTATCAGCTATGCTATCTCAGAAAATGACATGACTCAGAACCCAATTTCTCATATGTAAAGTAGGGAGGATCCATACTACACAAGGTTGATGTGACAACACAGTCTGAAAAGCATGTGAAATAGCACCTCACATATAGCATGCACTTATATCACAGGTTATTCAAAAAAGGAGAAAAACTGATGGATTTAACTTTGAGACTAAAAATTGCCTTCTCTTTGTAGTCCTCTTATATATGTTAGATTAACCATATGTAACAGAATATCAACATACACACGTGCGCGCACACGCACACACACACACACACACACACACCTATAAGATCTGAGACAAATCAGAAAGAGAAGAGGTCCTCAAAGCAGGCAGAGAAGGAAATAAAGTAAAAAGACTAAATTTGACTAAGCAGAGTAAAGGGTCAATAGCATTTCCTGTAAAGTGAGCTCAAAGAACCATAATCCTGATTTTTGAGGAAGTGTTGAAGCATAGCCATGGGGAAATGTGGAGTGTATTTCTTGCTTACCTAAACTTGTTTATATCTTACTAAATGCTTCAAAGCCATCTGCTGGCTTTAAAAAACTACCCATGTGTCTTTGAATGTAAGATACAAAGTCTATAAATTTTTATCTTTATAGCCCACACATAGCAAAGAAGAAACAAAATATTTTGAGTATTTTTCTCATGTGGATAAGTATTAGGGGTTACATGGTTGATTATTTCATCTGGTTAAGTAGAGAATGGACTAAGAAAGAGAGTTTTGAAAGGGGAACATAAAGAAATCATACAAATACATGTCTATTATTTCCTTTGGAAATTTTGTTTAACTGGGACATAATTTCTTTTTACACATAGCCATGAAGATAAAAAAAAAAAAAAAAAAAAAAAAAAAAGGCTAAATCTTTACCACATCCTAATGGGAGAAACCAGAGGCCACAATGAGATCAGGAACAGGCTGATTTGAGGATACACAGGGAGTGCACCTAAGTGGCCATTACAGTCTGGTGTCTTAGACACTAAGTCTAAAGTTCTCTTTTGTCTAGCAAAAGAGCGGACGCAGGATTGAAACGAGAGATGGCTAATGTCCTGGAAAAAGAAAAGAGCCCCGAATAAGGGTCCTTGCCCCATATTTATTCGGATCAGAAGGCTTGCAAACATGATGGGCGTGTACAAAGAGACAAAGGAACTAGGAACATTAACTTGTGGATGTGAGGGGGGAAAAGAGGGTTTTGAAGATATACAGTGTTTGGGGTTTGGGTTAATATAAAACAAAATCCTGGCGCTGGGCAGATGGGTAGATGGTTGTTAACAGCAGACAGGAGGCACTGTGCCTGTTTATCTTTGCTAGCCTAGCGGATGAGACAGATAGTGGGGAAAACCTCAGGGTTAATAAGGCACCTTTTCTTTTGTTAACCATCTCCGCTCTGGGCTGCTTTGCCTGCAACGCAGCGGTCCATAGTCTAATTCACCAATTTACCTGCCCTGACCCTATTCTCCTATGAAAGCAGCTTTCTGCTATAGTACTAAATTTGGGGTGCTTTCACTCTGAATATCTAATCTTGTTATTCCTATGTGTTGGGCACCTTTGTGCCGTTTCTATTTCAGGCCTTTGCCTCTCTCTATTTGGGGGGCTCAGCACTCCCTCCCTATTTTGTGGTGCCTTTGCACCTCCCTATTCCTGGCACCTTTGTGCCTCCTGTAAGGGTAGGGCTAACCTGTAGCCTTAAGAAATAACAGCTTTGTTTTAACACTATAGGTTAAGAGATAACAGCCTTATCCTATCAACCAAGGGATGGATTAGCTCTTGATTGGATTGGGGCAAGGGCCTGTTTGAACTGTTTCCACCTGGGAACTATTCGTTTGTTCTGTTCCCAGGTGATAATAAGACGCTGTGGTCGGCTATAAAAACTCTGTACCCCGGCTGTTCGAGACCGCACTCTGGTCAAGAATGTCCCGATTGATCGGTTTGCTTTGCCTCTCATGGCAATAAACTTTGTTGTGACTGTCACTGGTGCCCGTAGCATTCTGTTTCAGGAGTCGTATGGATGCAACATTTGGTGTATGGGCCGGGAAAGTTAAAGGTCTGAAACAGGGCCCTTTCCTCTGGTTGCTCTACCGACCTGTGGAAAGAGGCTTGGGATTGGGAGAGGTAAGGATTGGGGTGCGCCATTTGAATGACTCAAGAAGGGTCTGCCGGGCGCGGCTATAGACCCAGAGTTAGGGTTCATACCGGGATGCCAGTGGATCCCATTTGGTTTGGTTTTTGTTAGAAAGAATCCTATTTTCATGTGGCTGCCGCGGCCTACTGGCCTCAAGATCTCGAACTTGTGTTCTCTTCGTGTCTTAATTACTTTCTTTCCATTGATTGTCTGTGTGTCCTTCTTGGTTTTGTCTTAATTGTTTTCTTTCCGTTGACTGTCTATGCATCCTTCTCGGTTTTGCCTATCTTTGTCATGGGTCAAAATCAGAGTACCCCCACCCCTCTGGGTCTCATACTAACCCATTTCCAGGACTATGGGAGAGCTGCCTCAATTCTCGGCTTCCATGTCAAGCCAGTCCTTCCAACTCTCTGCGAGGTGGAATGGACCAGCTATCAGGTTGAATGGCCTCGGCAGAGGTCCTTTAACCTTACTCTGTACATAAGGTTCATGCTATTGTCTATTCTAGGCACAAAGATCAAATCCCATACATTGAGGCATGGAGAACCCTCATCGAAAACCCTCCAGGTTGGCTAAAACCTTTCCTTCCCCCTCACCTCCCTGAAGCACAGGTTTTGCCACTTAAAGGCTATCCACTTGATAAGAATATTGATGGGACTAAGCGGCCGCCCCCTTTACCATCTGCACTGGAGGAAGAAGAACTTGTAAATGGCCCTATAGTTCTCACCCAGAGAATACGGTCTGGATGCTTCAGACCAGGAGGCAAGCCCAAGTCGGGACACTCCCCTGAGCCCGTCTCACACCCAGTCAGGAATCTCCTTCCATACCCCTCCCTTACCCCTTCGGCCACAGCCACCCCTGCAGGGTGATGTCCGACCCTTTACGATTTATGTACCCTTTTCCACTAGTGACCTTTATAATTGGAAGCTTCAAAACCCCCCGTTCTCAGGAAAACCCCAAGCATTAATTTCTCTCCTTGAAACTATATTTGTGACCCATCAGCCAACCTGGGATGACTGCCAGCAGCTCTTGCAGGTTCTCTTCACTACCGAGGAATGGGGTAAGATCTGTCACGAGGCCCGGAAATTGCTGATGGGGCCAAACAGGCATCCCACCAAGGATCCTGCCTTACTCAAGGAAGTCTTTCCTTCCTCGCACCCTGAAGATTGGGATCCACACACACCTCACGGTAGGTGATCATTGACCCTATTTCGCCAGACTCTACTGGGAGGTCTCCGAGTGGCCACCCGCTGGCCCACAAACATGTCTAAGGTAACTGAAGTAGTTCAGGGGACCGAGGAGAGCCCCTCAGCCTTCTTAGAAAGGTTCATGGAAGCGTACTGTACCTTTACCCCTATTGACTCTGAGGCACCTGAAAATAGAAGGGCATTAAACCTGGCCTTTGTCTCACAGGCAGCCCCAGATATTCGGAAGAAATTGCAAAGATTAGATGGGTTTGAAGGGAAAAATTTATCTGAGCTAGTTGAAATAGCCCAAAAAGTTATTAATAATAGGGATTCTCAGGAAGAGAGACAGACAAAAAAATTGACTAGGGTGGTAGCAGCCGTCCTGGATGCCCGCAAGGGACAGGGACCCCAAACGCCCAAAGAATTCTAGTCTGGGAAAAAGAAAAAAGACAAAAGGTTAGAGTGCCACTAGGAAAAAATTGCAAGCAAGAGGGACACTGGAAAAAGGATTGCCCCAACTTAGCCCAGCGTAAAACTCATCCACCCTAGGCGTCTATAATGAAAGTTGATCCCGACTGATGGGGCTGTGGCTTGGTGGCCCCTTCTGAGCCATTGGTTACTGTTAATATAGGGGGCCAGCCTAAGACTTTCTTGGTGGACACTGGGGCAACCTTTTTAGTTCTAAAACAAGATCCTGGCCCCACCAGGTGAGGAGCAACCCTGGTGCAAGGAGCAACTGGGTCCCAAACTTGTAAATGGACCACTGAATGACGACAAGTAGATTTAGGCCGTGAAACTGTTACACATTCTTTCCTAATCATGCCTGAATGCCCCTACCCTGGATTACTGGGTAGAGACCTATTACATAAACTAACTGCTTCTTTGAGATTGACTGAATGGGGTATGCATGTTAAAGTCGGCCAGGATGGCCCAACAATAGTAATGGTGACTGTGCCACTTGGGGAAGAAAGCCTACTTACCCCGGTGCCCAATGAAAATGTTCACACAGTCGATCCCCTCCTTAAAAGTCTCCAGGCAGACTTTCCAGGTATGGGCCGAGACCAATCTACCTGGAATAGCGATTCATCAAGCCCCGATAATTGTGGAACTTAAGGCGTCCGCGCTTCTGGTAAGACTGAAACAATACCCTGTGTCCCGGGAGGCTAGGCGGGGAATCGCTGTTGACATCAAGCATTTGCACGACTCAGGCATTCTGACCCCATGCAAGTCGCCATGGAATAATACTCCACTTCTCCCTGTCCAAAAGTCTAACTCACCTGATTTTCAGCCAGTTCAAGACCTGAGAGCAGTAAACGCCAGAGTAATGGATATTCATCCCACTGTACCCAACCCGTATACTCTCCTTAGTCTGCTTCCCCCTTCTCAGGTGTATTATACAGTTCTGGACTTAAAAGATGCCTTCTTTGCCATCCCGCTGGCCCCACAGAGCCAGCCACTGTTTGCATTTGAATGGACTGAACCTGAAGAGGGAAAAGCTGGACAGCTCACCTGGACGCGACTCCCCCAGGGATTCAAAAACTCCCCTACTCTTCTTAATGAAGCCCTGCACCAGGATTTAGAACCATTTCGAATCTCCAAACCGCAGGTATCTCTGTTGGAGTATGTTGATGATATCTTGCTGGCAGCCCCCTCTTATTCAGAATGCCTGAGTGCCACCAAGGAACTCCTGAGTCTTCTGCAAAAACTGGGATACCGAGTATCAGCCAAAAAAACACAGATCTGTCGCACTGCTGTCATTTATTTAGGTTACAACATTAAAAAAGGTAAACGCTATCTCGATGAACAAAGACTCGATATTCTTCAGCCTAAAACTCAAACAAGTTCGCGAGTTCCTGGGGGCAGCAGGCTACTGCAGACTATGGATACCTGGCTTTGCTGAACTGGCAGCCCCTTTGTATGCCACTCTCAAGGGGGTCTCCGGAGTCCTTCACATGGGGGGAGACTCAAACTAAAGCCTTCCAAGCTTTACGAGAGGCTCTCATGACCCCATCGGCCTTGGCCCTGCCAGATCCCACTAAACCATTCTGTTTGTTTGTAGCCGAGAAAGGGGGGTAGTCAAGGGAGTTCTGACTCAGCGCCTGGGACCTTGGCACTGACCAGTGGCCTATTGATCCAAAAGGCTAGACCCAGTTGCTTCCGGGTGGCCCACATGCGTTCGACAGATTGCTGTCACCACGTTACTAGTCAAAGACGCAGATAAACTAACCCTGGGACAGACGTTGTCTGTTACAGGGCCCCACGAAGTGGAGGCCTTACTGTGGGCTCCCCCAGAACGGTGGCTATCAAATGCTCGGATTACTCAGTATCAGGCATTGCTGCTACACCAGCCCCAGATACGTTTTTGTGCCCCCGCAGCCTTAAACCCAGCTACTTTGCTGCCCGAAGGACTAGGTCCCCCTCTACATTCTTGCCCAGAGACCTTAGCGACAGTTTCGTCCCTCCACTCCAATCTCACGGACATTCCCCTACAGGATCCTGATATCAACATGTTTTCAGATGGCAGTAGTTTTGTGTTTCAAGGGCAAAGGTATGCCGGTACTGCCGTTACGACAGACCGCGAGGTTCTATGGCAACATGACCCTTCCCCTGGGAACCTCAGCCCAGCGTGCAGAGCACATCGCGCTAACTACAGCCCTCAAACTCAGTAAAAACGAGTCAGTTGATACTCATACGGACAGCCACTATGCCTTTGCAACTGCGCATGTGCACGGGTCCATCTATCAAGAGCGTGGCCTCCTCACAGCAGAGGACAAGGATGTCAAAAATAAAGCCGAAATTCTAGACCTTCTAACAGCCATCTGGGAACCTGCGAGACTCGCGATCATTCACTGCCTGGGACATCAAAAAGGCAACTCCCTAGAGGCAGTCGGAAACTACCTGGCTGACACGGCAGCCCGGGAAGCTGCCCTAACTGAAAGTAAAAGTGCTTTGGCACTACCGATCTTGATGGATCCCCTGCTTCCACTGGAGCCCAATTGTACTCCTAAAGACTTGGAGTGGATTTCAAGAAAAGGAGGAAGTATGGTACCAGGACGAAAGTGGTTTCAGGATCCTGAAGGAAAGATACTCTTACCCGCGGCACTTGGGCGACGCATGGTGCATCTGCTCCACCAAGGGACTCATCTGGGAAAAACAAAGATGGTGAAATTGGTGTGGAAAAAGTTCAGGGTGCAAGGGCTGGTGAGAGGCCTGAGAAAATTGAAACTTAAAAGCTTAAGTTACGGGAAACTGAAACCTAACCAAGCTTAACCAGCTTGTTCCACTTCTGTACAATTGCTTGGTGCGCCCATGTATTCCTGATCAATCATTGTTGCCTGGCACATCCGTGTATTCCTGATCAATCATTGTGATACCCGTACCCCCGGTTGTGGTCTGACCTAAAGGCAGGAACCAATTGAATACTGTTAAGTGTCCAACTTTAAACACCAACCAATCGCAGCTCTGTAACTGTAGAAAATTCCTGGTTTCTCCATGACTTGTTTGTACCTGTCTATAAAAGGGGTGTAAAAACCTCTCTCAGGGCCTCTTGGCGTCACCGGCAACGGGGGCGCAGAGGTCCAGGTTCGAACCTGCAATAAACGACCCTTGCCGCTTGGCTTTGACTTACGACTCTGGTGGTCTTTTGTGGGAGGTTTCAGAACTTCGGGCATAACACTGGGAAAAGAGATTGAGGAGATGGTTGAAAGATGTGTAAGTTGCGCCCAAGTAAATCAGGGTGCAAATAAGGTTTCAGAAGCTAAAAGACACAGAGGAACTGAACCAGGTGGCTTTTGGGAAGTAGATTTTACTGAAACTAAGCCAGGGAAATACAGATACAAATATCTGCTCGTTTTTGTGGACACCTTATCTGGATGGGTTGAGGCGTTCCCCACTAAATCAGAAACGGCTCCGGTGACAGTTAAAAAGTTATTAAATGAACTAATCCCTCGATTTGGGCTGCCTCTGAGCATAGGATCGGAAAATGGCCCGGCCTTCACGGCACAGGTATCGCAGGGTCTAGCCAGAGCATTGGGAATAGATTGGAGATTACATTGCGCATATAGACCCCAGAGCTCGGGTCAAGTAGAAAGGATGAATCAGACGCTAAAGGAGACCTTAACCAAATTGTCCCTTGAGACTGGCGAAAATTGAGTTGATGTTCTGCCTTTTGCCCTTTTGCAAGCGCACTGTACTCTATTTATCAAAGGATTGTCCCCTTACGAAATTTTATTTGGCAGACCTCCACCTATCTTGCCAAGGCTAGGAGAACAACATAAAGGAACAGCTGGAACAGGACCACTTGTTGGCTTCATTCATTGCCCTGCATCTTGTACAAAAGGAAATAACTAAGGCCTTGAAAGAAGTCTTTGCCCATCCTCCTGTTCTTCCCCACCCCTTTCAACTAGGAGACTTAGTTTGGGTCAAGAGGCGAGTTCGTGAAATAAAAATTATGATGATTAGGTCAAACTATGTCCCCTTAGTTCCTAATGATGAATCAAGGGATTGATTCACGGACAAGAAAAGGGGGAAATGTAAGGGTAGGGCTAACCTGTAGCTTTAAGAAATAACAGCTTTAACACTATAGGTTAAGAGATAACAGCCTTATCCTATCAATCAAGGGATGGATTAGCTCTTGATTGGATTGGGGCAAGGGCCTGTTTGAACTGTTTCCACCTGGGAACTATTCCTTTGTTCTGTTTCCAGGTGATAATAAGACGATGTGGTCGGCTATAAAAACTCTGTACCCGGCTGAGACCGAACTCTGGTCAAGAGTGTCAGTCCCGATCGATCAGTTTGCCTTGCCTCTCATGGCAATAAACTTTGTTGTGACTGTCACTGGTGCCCGTAGCATTCTGTTTCAGGAGTCATGTGGATGCAACACCTCCCTATTCTCAGGGTGTCTTTGCACCCCCCTATTCTTGGAGTGCCAATCTGGTTTACCCAAACTCGGGTGTGAGCATTTTGTTGACTTTGTATTTCTTTGTACCTTGTTAACCCATTGGTGTAAGCCCGGGGATTCCTAAGCTTAGACCCCACAGTTTGGAATAAGATAATGGTTAAGGTGGGGACAGCAGCTGTCTGGGTGTTCAAACACCTCAAATCCTTCTCTAAATATTAGATCCCCTGGGCTTGGGGCTGGCTGTACCATACTGTCTCTACATTATTTCTGGTGAATTTACCCAGTCATAGTGCTTCCCATGTGTATATTTCTTTTTTTTTTTAATTTTTTTAACGTTTATTTATTTTTGAGACAGAGACAGAGCATGAATGGGGGAGGGTCAGAGAGAGCCGGAGACACAGAATCCAAAACAGGCTCCAGGCTCTGAGCTGTCAGCACAGAGCCCGACACGGGGCATGAACTCACGAACTGCAAGATCATGACCTGAGCTGAAGTCAGACGCTTAACTGACTGAGCCACCCAGGCGCCCCCCATGTGTATATTTCTAAGCTTGACTTCACGTCTGAGGTTTATTTTTTACCAGCTACCTGCATAACAGTTCTGTTTGGATATCTAATAGGCATCTCAATGAATTATATTTAAAAAAGAAGAAAAAAAAGTAGGAATCTACCCAAAGGACATACGAGTGCTGATGCATAGGGGCACATGTACCCCCATGTTTATAGCAGCACTTTCAACAATAGCCAAATTATGGAAAGAGCCTAAATATCCATCAAATGATGGATGGATAAAGATGTGGTTTATATATACAATGGACTACTACTTGACAATGAGAAAGAATGAAATCCTGCCATTTGCAGCAACATGGATGGAACTGGAGGGTATTATGCTAAGTGAAATAAGTCAGGCAGAGAAAGAGAGATACCATATGTTTTCACTCACATGTGGATCTTGAGAAACTTAACAGAAGACCATGGGAGAGGGGAAGGGAAAAAAAAGTTATAGAGAGGGAGGGAGGCAAACATAAGAGACTCTTAAGGACTGAGAACAAACTAAGGGTAGATGGGGGTGGGGGATAGGGGAAAGTGGGTGATGGGCATTGAGGGGGGCAGTTTTTGGGATGAGCACTGGGTGTTGTATGGAAACAATTTGACAATAAATTATATTCTAAAAAAAAATGGGCATCTCAGATTTCCCACCTTTCCATGTCAGATATGCCTCCAGCAAAAGTCCCCAAATTAATAAATAGCACTACTGTCTACCCAGGTGTTCAAGTCCAAATATCAGAATCTATGTTATTTTCCTCATTTCTCATTCTTCACCTTTGATCCATGAGCAGATCCTATTGATTTATCCAAATCCAACTAGAATTGGTCTCCATTTCATGAGCCTCTGCTCCAGTTCAGATACCAATGTCTTTCATTGGCCTGGCTGCAATATCTCCTGACTGGACTCCCAGCTTCAACTCCCCCACGTTCTTCAACGCAGCCAGATTCACTGGCTTAACTTTCAAGGGGGTTTATTCTACTTCATATTCAATATCACAAATTTGAGCTTCAGTCTTGTCCAGGCATTCTTCAGCCCTTCTAATAAGGTAATTTTGATTTTTTTTGGGGGGGGGTGGGGTACCATGTTACTTTAATGGAAGGGCACAATTGAAGGAAAAAATATATTTGGATGTTTTGTAAGGGCAATAAGCATGTCCAGTTTGGTGACCTACGAACTCACTCCCCTGTCTATGGGAAAGCCAGTCTAAGGCTCAGTTTATCACCGTTGCCCTGGGTAGGTTGTTGAAGAGATACTCTGCCACGCTGGCTTCTGGGGTCTCCACCTTGCTCCCCAGTTACTGTCAACAAATACTAGTGGTGCCTGGGTGGCTGAGTTGGTTAAGCGTCTGATTTCGGCTCAGGTCATGACCTCACGGTTTGTGAGTTCCAGACCTGTGTCAGGCTCTGTGCTGACAGCTCAGAGCCTGGAGCCTGCTTAGGATTCTGTGTCTCCTCTCTCTGCCCCTCCCCAACCTGTGCTCTATGTCTCTCAAAAAATAAGTGTAAAAAATTTTTTTTTAAATGCTAACAAACATTAATATTTGCTTATATTAGTAAACTAAAGATTTTCTAGTAAAATTTAACAACCCTTTATTTTAATCCCTCCCCAATCCCATTCCCTCTGCTTTCTCCAGAGGCAACCCCAACTGTGACTGTCAGGTCATGTTTTTATACTTTTATCATGGCACAGGCTCCCATATTCACCAGGGCTCCATCCATCCCACCCCACTCCACCCCACCCCCATATACCTTCAGCATTTATAAGGAGAAGATTGATTTTTGTGTTTTCCAGGGTCCCATCCACCTCCCACCTTCTCCCTCCACCTTGGGAGATCCTGAGCTGTGTGTGGATGGGGCATGGGTGGGTGGAGCGACTCCTGGAAAGGTGAGAAATTTCCACACACAAATCACCCAGAGGACCTTTATTTCTTTAGGAACCAAATAACTTTATTGAAACAAAATAACTTTATTTATTTATGGAAAACTGGAAGAAGAAACTGGAACGTTTTGCAAGCGCAATACTGCAAAATGCATGCCTGGCATGGTGACCAGGGGAAGTCACCATGCACCCTGTGGCTATGGGAAGGCAGTCCCAACTCAGTTCTTGTCGCTGTTGCCCAGGGTGAGCTTGTCAAAGAGGTACTCTGCCATGCCGGCTTCCGGGGCCCCCATCTTGCGCAGGCTGGTGATGTAGCCCCCCAGCTCTTTGATGGCCAGGACTTGCTCGTGCAGGTAGTTGGTCTCCAGGAAGCTGCACAGATGGGCGTCGTTCTTGTCGGTGGCCAGCTGGTGCAGGTCGAGCAGGCTCTGGTTCAGGCTCTTCTCCAGGTGAAAGGCGCACTCCATGGCGTTGAGGCCGTTCTCCCAGTTGTCGCGGTCAGGCTTCATGATGTCGCGGAGGCGGATGCGGCCCCCACGCTGGTTCTGCAGCTGCATCAGCTTCTCGACACGCTCCTTCTCCTCGTGGGACTGGCGCAGGAAGAACTTGGAGAAATTCTCCAGGGCCACGTCGTCACGGTCGAAATAGAAAGCCATCGACAGGTACACGTAGGAGGCGTAGAGCTCCAGGTTGATCTGGCTGTTGATGGCGGCCTCGCATTCGGGGTGGTAGTTCTGGCGCACTTGAGAGGACGGCGCGGTGGCCATGGCTGGCGGCGCTGGCACCAAGGCGAAGGCGAAGGCGGCGAGGCGGAAGGCGGTGGCGGCGGGTCTCCGGCGCTTTTTCAGAGTAGCCGACCAGGCAGGCCTGGCGGCAGTCTCCGAGATGCGGCTGGAATGAAGTCCGTTACTCCGGAGGTGGGGGTTTGAATCCGTTACACGAATCCGTTACGTGAAGGGGCGTGTTCACGAAGGCGAGGCAGGGGTGGTGGGCGGGGCGCCGTGTTCAACGTGCCATCTGTGCCTGCGTGAGTCACGAGGCCCAGAGCAGCTCCACGCTGTCTTGAAGCCATTTTTAAAACTATCTCTTTTTTAAATATATATTTAATATAGTTTAATATATTGCTGTGATATGTGAATATATTTCATGAGAAAAAAACCACAGGATTTTTTATTTTTTACCTGTTTTTTTCAAACATTCATAAAATAACTCTTGAGATACAATTCATATGCTATAACATTCACCTTTTGAAAGTGAGTATCTACATGGTTTATAGTATATTCATGGTGTTAGGCAACCATCACCACAATCTAATTTCATAGTTTCATCACTCCTGGCCTAGCAGCTCTGGAGCTCTGGGCTGGAACTGGAAGGTCCGTCCATTACCCAGGAGTTGGGAGAGGGGTGAGGATCCGTTAAAGGATTTTTGTGGTCCGAGGGAAAGGGGCCCGGGACTGTGGAGGGGCTAGGGGGCGGGGCCGGGGCGGGGTGGAGCTCGAGCTCTGTTCTAGGTTTTAAGGAGCCTGAGTGACACAGGGAGAACAGGGAGACACTGCGCTGAGCATTTTAATATTTTAAAATGTTACTCATGAATGTAAGTGCAACGGTTTTGAGTTAATCACATGCATGGTTTCTTTGAACAATTTACATGAATACTGTCCTGATGTGATTGTGCATTAAATACGGTGCTTTTGTGGTATCTTTGGTATATTTAGTATCATAAGGCTTTATTTGGATGGCAGCTATCCTCTGTGGCTCAACATCCATGATGTTGACACTTCTGATAGCCTCCTCACTCAGTTCCTAGACCTTACTAGTTTCAGTGACTTCACTTCTCTCCTATTCGTGGTCAGGTTCAGATTTTTCTGCCAGCAGAACAGCACCTCCAAAATCTCAGCGAGTCTTTCTACCTCTCGATCTTCCACTGTTTTTGCATTTGTTCCTCATTCCCTTTATTCTCTTCCATTTCATAAACTTTCAGCTTAGTTTTAAAAACACGTTCTTTCTGCCCTGTCTGGATCCCAATATGGACAGTGTCAGTGATCTCTTCACTGACATCCTGGATTTGCTCACTCCCTTTTACCTGGCCTGCTAATTCCCTTCCTCCTGGGTAAATTCAGGTTTCTCTTTTCTCTCACAGGAAACAAAAGGTTTAGGTGCATTCATAAGTATTTTTTAATGTTGATTTATTCATTTTGAGAGAGAGAGAGCGAACAGAAGGGCAGAGAGAGAATCCCAAGCAGACTCCACACTGCCAGTGAAGAGCCAGATGTGGGGCTCATCCTCACCAATGGTGAGATCATGACCTGAGCTGATAACAAGCGTCCACCACTTAGCCAAATGAGCCACCCAGACACCCCACCTAGGTGCTTTTTTTGTTTCACCTGGGTGTATTCTTAAAGAAAGCACTACTAACCATGTGGTTGTGTTCCTCCTCTCCAACCTCATCTGTACTTTCATTGCCACTCAGCAAGCCTTTTATTTATTTATTTATTTTTAATCTCTCAGGTATGTTCTACAAAATGAGCCACAGTGGTAAGGAATGCCACTGATTTCAAATTGCCTCTTATTCATTCATTCAACAAATATTTATTGATTACCTAATATAGCCCAGGCACTGATTTGTGACTTGGGCATGCATTAGTAACAAAGACAGAAGTGTCTGTTCCAGGGGGGTTTGCAGCCTAGGGGAGAAGCAGACCAAACAAACACAAAACTGCCATCTTTCCCCCCTTATTGTTGCAAGTGCATACATACAAGATATTATACATTTGTATGGAAATTTAAAAAAACAATATATTCTTAGAATTCATGGATATTATAGTGGAAAATATAAGATCAATGTAGGTATCTATACCTAATTTGTGCATTAATTGAACAACCATTTATGTACTCCAAATATATATCAGACACTGTTTGATTCTGGAGATATACAGAAGAATCAAACGTGGCCTCCATTCTCAAGATACAAGATAGTGACACATTATTATAATTGCTCTCAAATAAAATTAGTATAAAATGCCTATTTTCACGGAAAGGATTAATCCAATGGCTCTAACTGATACCCCTTGGGGGGGGTCTTTTTATTCCTCTTTGGAAGTTTATACTATTTTATAATCAGTTTTTATGAAGAAAGCAAAGAATCAAGTATCAAATGTCCCAGTATAAACCTCTCTAGAAGGTAATTGTTGATTCTGTAAAGAAATGGAATAATAACGCCGTCTACTTGATAAATTGATTTTTTTAATTTAATTTTTTTTTCATTTACATCCATGTTAGCATATAGTCTAACAATGATTTCAGGAGTAGATTCTTTAATGCCCCTTACCCATTTAGCCCAGCCCCCCTCCCACAACCCCTCCAGTAACCCTGTTTGTTCTCCATATTTAAGAATCTCTTATGTTTTGTCCCCCTCCCTGTTTTTATATTATTTTTGCTTCCTTTCTCTTGTGTTCATCTGTTCTGTATCTTAAAGTCCTCGTATGAGTGAAGTCCTATGACTTTTGTCTTTCTGACTAATTTCACTTAGCATAATATTCTCTAGTTCCATCCACATAGTTGCAAGTGGCAAGATTTCATTCTTTTTGATTGCCAAGCAATACTCCATTGTGTGTGTGTGTGTGTGTGTGTGTGTGTGTGTGTGTGTATACCACATCTTTATCCATTCATCCATCTATGGACATTTGGGCTCTTTCCATACTTTGGCTCTTGTTGATAGTGCTGCTATAAACATGGGGGTGCATGTGCCCCTTCAAAACAGCATACCTATATCCCTTGGATAAATACCTAGTAGTGCAGTTGCTGGGTCATAGGGTAGTTCTGTTTTTAGTGTTTTGAGGAACCTCCCTACTGTTTTCCAGAGTGGCTGCAACAGCTTGCATTCCCACCAACAATGCAAAAGAGATCCTCTCTCTCCACATCCTCACCCAAGTCTGTTGTTGCCCGAGTTGTTAATGTTAGCCATTCTGACAGGTGTGAGGTGGTATCTCATTGTGGTTTTGATTTGTATTTCCCTGATGATGAGTGATGTTGAGCATTTTTTCATATGTCAGTTGGCCATCTGGATGTCTTCGTTGGAGAAGTGTCTATTCATGTCTTCTGCCTATTTCTTCACTGGATTATTTGTTTTTTGGGTGTTGAGTTTGGTAAGTTCTTTATAAATTTTGGATACTAACCTTTTATCTGATATGTCGTTTGCAAATATCTTCTCCCATTCTGTCAATTGCCTTTTAGTTTTGGTCATTGTTTCCTTCACTGTGCAGAAGCTTTTTATTTTGATGAGGTCCCAATAGTTCATTTTGGCTTTTGTTTCCCTTGCCTCCGGAGACATGTTGAGTAAGAAGTTGCTGCGGCCAAGATCAAAGAGGTTTTTGCCTGCTTTCTCTTAGAGGATTTTGATGGCTTCCTGTCATCAAATTAGGTCTTTCATCCATTTTGAGTTAATTTTTGCGTATGGTGTAAGAACGTAGTCCAGGTTCATTTTTTCTGCATGTCGCTATCCAGTTTTTCCAGCACCACTTGCTGGAGAGACTGTCTTTATTCCATTGGATATTCTTTCCTGCTTTGCTAAAGATTAGTTGGCTATACAATAAGTTGATTTTAATGAGAAAATCACACACTAGAACTGGAAAAGAACTACATGATCAGTTCTCAATGATATAAAATTTTATTCTATATTTGCTTAACACAAGTGCTTTGTCTTCATAGAATTGTAGACTTGCAAAATTTCCTTGTGTGATTCCATTGTAGACTTCACTGTAAGAATCTATTTAAAGAAGTCTTGATTTTGTGGAATATTTCCTTATTATATTCCCAATATTTAATAATGAAATTAGCCCTACAATTTGACTCTGTAAATATTTTAAATAATAATGTCATTGAATAGTTTTATGTGTACCATGTACTAAGGGGTGTTAAGAGCGTATCTCAGATATTTCATCCCTCATCATTACCTCCTAGGGAAGTAGGTAACAGTAAAATATATAACTAAGAGAAACATAAGACATAAAAATCAACTCTTCTAAGAGAAAATCAACGAATAAGCATGGACTAGGACCTCAAATTTCCACAAAGAAAATATATATATGTATAAACAAAAACATTCCATCCATTTTTTTTCTTTAGTAGGAATATAAAATTAAATACAAACATAGAATGGAAAAACTTTAGAGCAGATTATGTTTTTTTTAATTTTTTTTAATATTTATTTATTTTAGAGAGAGAGAGAGAAAGAGAAAGAGCATGAGCAGGGGAGGGGCAGAGAGGGAGATGCAGAACCCAAAGTGGACTCCAGGCTCTGAGCTGTCAGCACAGAGCCTGACGTGGGGCTTGAAGCCACAAACTGCAAGATCATGACCTGAGCTGAAATCGGACACTTAACTGATTGAGCTACCCAAGTGCCCCTAGAGCAGATCATGTTTTTTAAAAATATGATTATAGGACCATAAAATGAAATGTTTCTAGTCAGTATCTGTGTTAGGGTTCTCCAGAAAAACAGAATACATGTATATATGAATGTGTGTATATATATATATATATATATATATATATATACATACACATATACACCTAATTATAAGAACTTGGCTTGTATGGAAGTGTTGAATCACAAACTTGTGCACCTGAAAATAACATTACACTGTATGTTAACTAACTGGAATTTAAATTAAAACTAACTACATTAATTAATTAATTGGGATGGGGGAGAAATTGGTACATGCAATTATAGAGGTTGACAAGTCCCAGGAGCTACAGTCAGCAAACTGGAGACTCAGTAGAGATGATGGCCAGCAGCATTAAGAACCATGAGGAACTGATTTTCAGTTTAAGTTTGAAGGCTAGAAAATACTAATGTCCCGGATTGAAGGAGTTCAGGGAGGAGGATTTCCCTCTTACTCAAGGGAGGGTCAGCTTTTTTGTTCTTTTCTGGCCTTCAGCTGATTGCCCTCCCAGGGGTGAGACTCACCCAATCTACCAATTCAAAATTTTTTAAGGCAAGGTGTTTTTTCAGTTTTACTGAGACATATAGGCAATGTATTAGTCCAAGATGTACAACATAATGATTATATATATATATATATATATATATACACATATATATAGCCAAATGATTGCCACAATAAGTTTGTTAACACTAATTACTTCAAACAGTTACAATTTTTTTGTCTTATGATAAGAACTGTTAAGATTTACTCTTTTAACAACTTTGAAATATACAATACGGTATTGTTAACTGTAGGCACAATGCTGTACATTACATCCCCTAAACATATTTATCTTACAACTGGACATTTTTATCTTTTGACCACCTTTACCCATTCCCCTACTCCGCATCACCACCCACCATCTCTGGCAACCACCAATATGTTCTCTGTGGGTTTGGGTTTTTTGGATTCCACTTATAAGTGAAATCATAAAGTATTTGTCACTGTTTGGCTTATCTCAGCATAATGCCCTCAAAGTCCATCTATGCTGCCACAATTGGTAGGTTCTCCCTTTTTTATGGCTAAATAATATTCCATTGTATATATGTTACAATTTCTTTATTCATCCATTGATAGATACTAAGGTCATTTCCATGCCTTGTCTATTATAAATAATGCTTCAGTACATGAAGGTGCAGATATATTTCTGAGATAGTGATTTCAGGTTCTTCGGATATTTACCCAGAAGTGAAATACTGGATCTAGTTCTATTTTTATTACTAGTAGTTCATATTGTATTTAGTAGTTCATAGTAGTATTTATATGAGTAGTTCTATTTATAATTTATTGAGGAATTGCCATACTATTTTTCGTAGAGGAATCTCCATACTAGTTTCCAAAGTGGCTGTACCAATTTCCCTTCCCACCAACAGTGCACAAGGGTCCCTTTTTTCCACGACCTCACCAGTGCTTATTATTTCTTATTATTGTCTTTTTGGTGATAGCTATTCTAACAGGTATGAGATGATATTTCATTGTGGTTTTGATTCACATTTCCCTCACTATGAATGATGTTGAATATCATTTCATATACCTGTTGGCCATTTGGATGTCTTTGGAAAAAATTTCTATTCAGTTTCTCTGTAATTTTTTAAATCGGTTTTTTCCTACTGAATTGTATGAGTTCTTTATATATTTTGGATATTAGCCCCTTATCAGAGAGATAATTTGCAACTATTTTCTTTTTAAAGAAAATTCCATACATTGCCTTTTCATTTTGTTAACTGTTTCCTTTGCTAAGCAGAAGTTTTTTAGCTTGATGGTTCCTCTTGTTTATTTTTTAATTTGTTGCCTTTGCTTTTGGTGTCAAATCCAAAAAGTCATTACTAAGACTAATGTCAAGAAACTTACCCCCTATGTTTTCTTCTAGGAATTTGATGGTTTCAGTTCTTATATTCAAATTTTAATCCAATTAGAGTTGATTTTTGTGTGTGCTTTAAGATAGGGATCCAGTTTCTTTCGTGTGTAACTGTATAATTTTTCCAACACCATTTATTGAAGTGACTATTCTTTATCCATTGTATATTCTTGCCTCTTTTGTCATTAACTAGTTGACTATTTATGGGCTTATTTCTATGCTCTGTATTCTGATTCATTGATTTATGTGTCTATACCAATTCCATATTGTGTTGATTACTATAGCTTTGTGAAACAATATGAAATCAGAATGCATGGTACCTCCAGCTTTGTTATTCTTTTCCAAAATTTCTTTGGCTGATTGAGTTATTTTGTGTTTCCATACAAATTTGAGGATTGTTTATTCTACTTCTGTTAAAGATACCATTAGAATTTTGATAGGAACTACCTTGAATCTGAATCTACATTGCTTCAAAGAGTATGGACACTTTAAAAATATTAATTCTTCTAGTCTGTGACCATGAAAGATGTATTCATTAATTTGTGTCTTCAGTTTCTTTCATCAATGTCTTATAGTTTTCATTGTATAGGTTTTTCACCTCCTTGGTAAAATTTATTACTAGTATTTTATTATTTTTGTTACACTTACAAATGGGATTGTTTTTTGTTTGTTTGTTTGTTTTTTAACGTTTATTTATTTTTGAGACAGAGAGAGACAGAGCATGAACGGGGGAGGGGCAGAGAGAGAGGGAGACACAGAATTGGAAGCAGGCTCCAGGCTCTGAGCCATCAGCCCAGAGCCCGACGCGGGGCTCGAACTCACGGACCGTGAGACAGTGACCTGAGCCGAAGTCGGACGCTTAACCGACTGAGCCACCCAGGCGCCCCAAATGGGATTGTTTTTAATTTCTCTTTCTAATAGGTGGTTGTTAGTGTATAGAAATGCAACTGATTTTTGTATATTGATTTTGTATCTTGCAGCTTTACTGAATTTGTTTATTAGTTCTAACAGTTTGGGCTGAAGTCTTCAGGGTTTTCTTCTATTTCTTTTAAATGTTTATATATTTATTTTGAAAGAGAGAGCCCCAGTGCATGTGCATGCATGAGCAGGGGTGGGAGAGAGGGGGAGACAGAAAATCCCAAACTAGCCGAGGTGGGGCTCAATCCCAAGAACCATGAGATCATGAGATCATGACCTGAGCTGAAGTCAAGAGTCGGATGCTTACAGCAAAGGAAACAACCAACAAAACTAAAAGGCAACCAACGGAATGGGAAAAGATATTTGCAAATGACACATCGGACAAAGG